>NW_028327173.1:143149729-143491396 GCF_987537825.1 Furipterus horrens
CCATTTGGGCAGGTAAGAGTTAAAGAGGGCAAAGCTGTTTGCGGAGCGGCAGGGTGGCGAAAAATCCTGGCGGCAGTCAAGCCCCTGGCAGTGCGCGACCCCAGCGCTGGGGAGAGCGGCCACCACATCGCCTTGAACAGTGAGGCCCAGGGGGGCGGGAGGACGGATCCCGGTCTCCTAGCTGAATAACTGTGTGAATCCATCTTGGACCCCCGCCCCCAAAGAAAGAAAGCACCACAGGGCTGCGAAATAGGTCGCAGACAGGCGCCGGTCGCTGACTTGTGACGCGTACACAGGCACTGCCCCTGACAGCCGGCCCAAGAAAACAAAACGCATCTGTCAAAATGAGGCAGACAACTATAGAAATCCCGGTGACACAGCTCACCAGGCAGCAGATAGAGAACCTGACAGATGAACAGATAAGAAACCTGTCAGAGGCTCAGTTCTGGGCCATTGTTATCAGGTGGCTTACAGAATTCACAAAAGAGCAGGAAAAAGATAAGAAAGAAGCGAAAAACTTTCATAACAAAAGGAACAAAACCGCATACGAGACAGATGGTGAGGAAAAAAAATCCAGAGTTCATTTCAACAAACTGGAATATGGAGAAGGAACAAGCAGTCAACCAATGCAGCGAGAGGAAATGGGAAGCAACAATGAGAGGATCAGAAACCTCTGGGACAGCTATAAAAGGCCCAACATAAGAATCATTGGTTTGCCAGAGAATGAGGAAGATGAACTAGAACTTGAAAAATTGAGTGAAAATATAATAAAGGAGAACTTCCCAGACTTGGGGAAGGGAATAGACTTGCAGGTCCAGGAAGCAAGGAGAGTTCCCAAGAGACTGGACCCAGGGAGAACCACTCCAAGACACATTATAATCAAAATGTCAAAAATTAAAGATAAAGAGAGAATCTTAAAAGCAGCAAGAGAGAAGAAAAGAATTATGTACAAAGGGGTTCCAATTAGACTATCAGCTGACTTCTCAAGGGAAACCCTACAGGCAAGAAGGGACTGGCAAGAAATATTCAAAGTAATGAAAATCCAAAACCTACAACCACGAATACTCTATCCAGCGAAATTGTCATTCAGAATAGAAGGACAGAGAAAGTGTTTCCAGGACAAAATAAAACTGAAAGAGTTCATTAGATCCAAACCACTGTTATATGAGATGTTAAAGGGACTGGTTTAAAAAACAGAAGCTAGGGAGATGAAACAAAGGCAAACTAAACAGGCAACGAGAGTGGAAAAGGAACTGTGGGTACGGGAAGCATATTGGGGGGAGGTCAACAGGGAGGGGGAGTGGGGAGAGGGAGGGAGATGATATAGGAATTGGGGATCATGGTAGGAGGGAATGGAATAGACGGAGAGAGGTTGGGAGGAACTGTATGCACAACTAATGGACATAATCTAAAAGGGGGGGACAACTGGAGGGAGGGAGGCCACCAGGTGGAGGGGAGCAGAGGGAAGGGAAATTGGCACAAATGTAATATTTTAATCAATAAAACACATTAAATCTGAAAAAGAAAATGTCTTTTAAACAATTAAGGGGAAGCATTGTGTACACTTCTCAGGAAGCCTCACAGAAATTAGTCTCTTTACCCCTTCTGCTTACCACATCGACTATAATTAAAGACTTCCATTGCTTTATCCTCCTTGCCTATTTTACTCTACCAAGTCTGAAACACCCATTCCCTTGGATCACCTCTCAAGTCAACTGCTTGCACACAAACCCTTGTCTCAGGCTCTGCTTTGGGCCTAAGAAGGAAGAACCGAAGGAATGGAAATATGAGCAGAAGAGTGTATTATTGCAAAATCAAAAAGGCTGTCTCAGGAAGGAAGGCATGGGAATGGACGTGAGTGCTGCTGGGAAGTTGAGCAACACAAGAAATGGTTTGGCGATATATGCATTGGTGATCCAAGAAGGAACTGGGATGGTGGGAGTGAGAGCAAGACTGCCTTGAGAAGTGAGGGAGTTAAGTTTGGGTTTGAAGGGAAGTTGAGAAATTAGGTACTGGTTGGAGTGGAGATGTGGAATCAAGGGAACATTTTGTTTTAATCTCATTTTTTGTGTGTGTGAATGCTCATGAGAATGATCCACTAGAGAGAAATGGGAGAAATAGGAGAGGTGATTTTTTTAAAAAATGACTTGAAACACCACAGAAGACAGATTTTTTGAAAGAAGAGTGACTTCCTCCTTTGAAATAAGAAGACAGAAATAACTAGACGAGAGCAGATGCAGATTGAGTAATGAGAAGATAACATAGTATATATTGCAGTTTCTATATTCTCAGTGAACTATGAGGTTGAGTTGTCTTCTGAGAAAAAAGGCGATGGGACAGTTGAAGGAGCATAGAGAAGGTATTGAATAGTCACTGTGATGGTGAGTGGGAGAGCGCTTTAGTCTCTCAATGTTAAATGACCATCTAAGGCTGATGATCATTAATGAACTATGATCCCCATCTTCCCTGGTGTAAGATTTTTCTCCAGCTGTGCTTAGCTCCATGAATGCTGGCCCACCGAAAATGCATTATTTGGATTCATCATGTTGTTTTTCAAAGTGATTGTGATGGAAAAGAAAAGAGCCCAGGGCATCCAGGGTATTTGCAAAAGAGTCATTATTAGAAAGGCTCTTGAACAAGAGCTAGTGAAGGATGGAAGTCAGTTCCTGAGGGCATTGGTAGATAGTAATGAAGCAATAAGGATAAAGGACTATAGTCCCCTAAGAGGTCAAAGAATTGCCACAGAATGCTCCAGAAGAGTACACGGTATGATAAGAAAAGAACATCTTTAAAGGAATGATTTTGCTGTGATATGGTTTTTGGTGATGAACTCTGTTAGGTGTTACATTTCTAAGAATTCCTACAAATTCAGTCCTATGCTGTGATAGGGATACTCATGGATAGCTTACATTTTACTTCATATTAGAAAAATTACCTTTACCTTTTTCCTGTTTGTCCAAGGAATTCCTTTGACCTGGGCATGAATAATCACATTGTGTTTTCTAGAAGGCAGTACAAATCTGATGCAGTTTTCTAAGAACCTTAGAGCCATATCTGTCTCCTTCTGCATTACCATGGGACTTCAGGGACAAACTAAGCTGAAAAAATCCTGATATTGAACAGAAATGGCATAGCTTTCTCACAGAAATTTATAATGTCCAATTTCATTTATATAACAGTTGTCATCTTATGTTCTTTATATACCAATCTTTGACAGGAATGTATTTTACTATTATTTTTTTCTTAGACTTTGCATGTATCAATAGCCTGAAACAGCTTCCTCTATTATATTGTATTCTTCCTCCAAAACCCCTTCAAATATTATCTTCTGTGTGATATCCTACTCGACCATTCCTGGCCTTCTCCTCAGTTTTGTTAATTCACCCACCCTCTGTGCCAGAATGTAATTTTATAACTTATTTTTCATCATACTCTTATAACAATTTATTTATATGATTGTCTCTTTACTTGACTGTGAGTTTATTCACCTTTGTATTCTTAGTGCCTCACTCCATTTCTGGCATAGTTTAAGTATTAACTGAATATTTGTTCATAAAAATTAAGAAATGAACCGATGAATTTCATTTACCTCTTACAAAGCATGCAGCCATCACTAGCCACCATCATGGTATTAAATGACACCCACAATTATGAGCTTGTTTACTTATTCTTGCTTTGTTGACTATCAGAAAGAAAATGTCTTAGGACACGTTTCCCTAATGAAACAGATCTATAATCTGGCATTTGTAACTCCTGTGCTGTTGTGGACTGAGTGTGGTTTAGCAGGTGGAGAGAAAGGGGAGACTATGCAGTACCCTCTGTTTATGAGAGGACATGGAAGCAGAGATTAAAATACAGAATGGCAATCAGATTAAAAGGATTGATGAAATCCTAAATACATCCCTCAAGCCATTGGAGAGCCCCAGGGAATAATCTTGGGAAGACTACAGGCCACTGAAGGAAGGGAGAAACTAGACTTCCTACCATGAAAATAACAGGAGATAAAATGAAACCCACTTATCTGATTTGAGAATTTTAGCGGGACATAGACACCTTCAAATTATTTATTTATACATCATGATATCAAACTCTACTTCCACTCCAAAGGGAACTCTTAAATAATCAAATAAAATGTTGAGGTTTCCTGCACAAGTTATTCAAAGAAGAAGGAGAAAAAAAGACTTAAGGTTTTGATATATTTTTCTAACTTATTTTTAAGCAGAATATCAAGAATTATTAGTTCTTTTATGTTATTTAACACAGAAGAGGCTCAGTGTTTACTAAACACATTTGTATTCATCAGATCTACATATTCTTAGTGTTACACAAGCCTAAATGCAAATACTTCTTTTTATCTTTATATTATAGAATAAAAGACATTGCTAAATGTGAAAATCCTTCAAATAGGTCAATTTGCTCTCAAAGATAGGGTTTAAATGTTCCTATATTCTCATTTACAATAAAAACTCATTTGCAATTACTTTAACCACTTATATTTAGAATATATTTTAGATATTTGAATAACGTGCTTTTAATAATGCCAATCTTAGTCACACCAGCTTTATTTTGACTTTAAAAATATATTTCCTTTTTAACATGGTAGCTTAAACTATTAAATCTGTTAACAGTTTTAGGAGCATGACAGGGGTAAGTGATGGGTATTTTCCACATAGGGAGATTGAGGAAGACAATTTGATGTAACAGAGGCCATTATCAACATTTGGGAAGTAAATAACTGTTTGGGTTTTTAAGACACAAAGGCAAATAATAGTACAAATAGATTTAGATGCCCTGGCACCTGAATAAATAGATTTTTATTTATGTGTCTCTCTTCATTTCTCTCAACTTTAAGAAATTCTATGTTTGAAGATGAGGAAGAAGGTGCATTCAGAATATCTAAGAATGACCTTAGATTTAAATTTGAATAAGGGAGGAAATATTAAAAGAGAAAGACAAAAGAAGTAGGAAGTTAGGATGATAGAGAAGATGAAAATAAGAAAAAAATACAAAGATAAAGAGTTATACATGGTTGGGTTGGTAGGATTGTGACTATCATCTCCAAAACCCAGCTCTGACCCTGTTCAAATCATCCCATTTTAGAGGAAAGCTAGGTAGAAAGTCTCCTGATGACAATCAAACAAACTGGTATTATAAAACAGCCTGCTTCTCTGAAGAGTCAAAAAATAATAACAATAATAACAATGTCTGCCTATATGGACAGAAGCCAGGATGTAGAAATTACATAAGATGGTAGCTAACATGAACAACCCAGATATCCCAGGCTAAGAAGCAAAGTAAACCTTAGTATTTGAGTCCATGCATTGGAGGAAAGGGAAAAGGAGAAACAAGTTCAAATACCTTGAGTAGTCTCTCCTGATTTCCATATTTCTAAGCAGAATGGAAGTCAACTTCCAAAATTTTAAGTTGTTGTTTCTAGATCATTGATTTTCTACATTTACTTGGGAATTCCTGCTTTGGGGGGATTGTTATACATTAGATTACCCTGTTTTTGTTTATTTAAAATAATTTATATATGTATGCATTTATGTATATATTTATTTATTTTACTTATATTTTCCTCATGAATGTTTTCTACCAATCACCAGGGCACTGACCTGCATTCCTTGAAGAATTAATCACTTTCCTAGATATTTTTTCCATATCAGTTCTATTCATCATCCTGCATGATTTCCACATTCACGTGGATAACACATTTAGCACTGTTTCTTATTAACTTCTTCTACCTTGATAATCTTCATATTTCCTCTTCTTCAGTCACCCAGTTCATAGCTGGAACTGGTATTAAACTAGTGCACACTAGCTATTAAAATAGTAAAATAGGCATACTAGATGCTAAACACTTTCTGACCACATGCTCTGCCTCCCTCTGTGTAGCACCTCTGCTCCCATTGGACCTCTCCAGAATTCTCCCCAGTTCAGCAGTAGAAGAGCATATCCACGGTCATGTATAGAGGACCACCAAGACCCCACACCAGCTCTAAGGGCAGCAGTGCCTGAAATGTTTTGAATGTCAGCTCTGTCCGTGGCCATACACACAATCTTATCAACATCTCAGACTACTTCCTCTCCAAAATTATATACCCCTGATTTACACTCTAATTCCCCAATCCTGTCTTTCCACTTTTCATATTCCTTTGCTCCTCTTTGCTGGTTCTTTCACTTCACTGAGCCCCCTGCCCACACCCCGCCGTGAGCAGTCAGTTTACTCTCAGGCTATCAGCTTCTCTGCCTTCACTTTCTTCTCTATTAAATTCTTGGTCTATTACTTTAACTCCATTCTCTCCAACACCAGCTCCTTTTATTGCCTTGTCCTTCTACCACATGTGCTCTGTAAAATTTAAATTAAATTAAATCCACAATCCATCTTCTTTGATCTTACAACCACCCAAGCTTTGAAGGGAGCTGAAGAAAACCAAATAAACTCAGAGATTGTTATGTGCTTCAGTACTGCCTGGTGGCTTTTACAGTCCAGGTCAACTCCCTTGTTCCTTATTACCTATTCCAAATTCATAGCTCTCTCCTCTAGTGCCTAACCCACCTCTCAGTACAGCCCCTTCACTTCTGCCAGAGATTTTATTCCAATTTTAGAGAGAAACTTGATATTCTCTGATTCAGTAATATACTTGTCTTTATATTCTGCTACCTCGGGCTTCTGGAAATTTGATCACTTCTTTATGTTCTTCCTTTCAGAGCCAAGGGAAGAAGTTTCCCTCCATTGTCCAACACCAACACCTACTCGTGATTGCTTTTTTCAATTTCATCCTTTTTCATCACCTCTTTGACTTTTCTCCATCTCTGATTCTGACATTCTTCCTCTGCCCTGGATCATTTCTCTAAGCTTGAAAATGTATTATCATATTAAAAAGGAAAACCAAAGCCCTAGCCAGGTGGCTTAGTTGGTTGGAGCATCATCACATACACCAAGATGTTGTAGGTTCAATTCCCAGTTTGGGCACATACTTAGGTTGATCCCTGGCCAGGATATGTATGGGAGGCAACTGATAGATATTTCTTCCTCACATCAATGTTTCTCTCTCTCTCTCACTCTCAAATCCATAAACATATCATCGGGTGAGAATTAAAGAAAATTTTTTTTGAAAGAAAAGAAAAAGAAAATCCAATTATTTTTCTACCAGATAACCCTTCTTGCTACTACTATTTTTATGAAATTGTTTTATTATAACTGAAACCATTCTAATTAAGGTCATCAATGTTTCCCCATTTGTCAAATACAATGGACATTTTTTTGACTTTCATTTCACCTAAACTTTCTGAAGCATGTGACACCATTGACAATTGTCTCTATTGTAAGCTGCTTTACGCCCTTGATCTACAAGGTCTGTTTTTTTTTTTTTTTAATATGCCTTATTGATTATGCTGTTACAGTTGTCCCATTTTCTTTTCCCTTTGTTCCCCTCCACCCAGTGACCCCCCATCCCTCCAATTGTACGCCTCCTTAGTCCATGCCCATTGGTTGTGCATATAATTCTTCTCAACATCTTCCTGTCTACTCCATTCCCTCCTACTAAGCTTCCTAATTCCTGTACCATTTCCCTCCCAAGGTCTGCTTTTTTTTATGTGTGACCAGACCTCCGCTTCATTCAGTTCATCCATGAACTAAAGCATTTGTATCCTCTTGGATTCTATCAGTCTTTGCTTCTTCAAATGTTTCCCTCTCTCTGTATTACCTTCTCCATAATTAAGTTTTAATAATCATTTGTATGATAATTTCACTTGTCTATAGAATATCTCCAACTAGCTAATGATGATATTAAAATTATTAGTAATTATTAATTGCATTAGCTTTACTAATCACTTTTTTTCAGGCACTGCGCTAAGGTATGTTCTTATATTAACTGAAATACTCATCAAAATTCTTGAATTTACCCCTTCATTTTTATATCTGAGAGGTGAAGCAAATTGCTCATGTCACACATAACTTAAGTGGCAGAATTAGGATTTAAAGTCAGCTTATCTGACTCTAGAGCCCACCCTTTTAATCATGTTACTGAACCTGACATAACCAAACTTAAACTTAAATTCCCAATTTTTCATCATCCTTTATAATACTTCAACAAACATAATCATTTAGAGAAGAACCCAAAACAGAAAACTTGACATCATGCTAGATTCCTCCCTCTTCCATGCAATAAGCCACCAGGTCCTGCTAAATTTTTGTATCTCCTCCCTACACCCTTGCCTAATGGTACTTAGTTCAATGGTCTCATTATTTACCCCCTGCCTTATTGAAAAAAATTGCTAATTGGATTATGCACCTTCTTCTCTTGGTGTCCTCCAATTTATCCTCCGGGAACTATTTATCTTCTTATACCGTATATCTGATTATATCACGCTGCAGATAAATCCCTAATGACTCCCCCTTTCCTGCAGCAGTGTTCCTCAAAGTGAGTTTTGTGTATCACTTTCCATCAGAATCACCTGGGGAGCTTGTTAGAAAACAGAGTCTCTGGAACCATACCAGGGTTTCTGAGTTAGAATTGATGGTGGTAGGACCTAGACTCTATCTTTTTAACAAGCTTCCTATGTGATTCTTTTGCACACTATAACTGGAGAGCATCTGGCCTCCATATCAGGTGCAAACACTTCAGAATTTCTGGTAAGTACCATCTGACTGCGGTTTGTCTCCTTTGTTCACCTCCAGCCTTACCGCTTCTCCACTTACTCTCACACTTCCAGGTATGCCTAACTTTTTGCAGTTCCTCCTAATACCAAGCTTCCTGAAGTGTGAGTGACTTCATTTGTGCTTTGTCTATTACCTGAAGGCCCCTTTCCCTGTGTGTCTGGCAAGTTACATGTGCATGTTCATGTGAATGTGTGTGTTGCATACCTAGAGTCCTGTTTAGATTAAAAGTTTATTCCAGTACAATGTGAGCTTCATTGTCACAGGAACTGTGTGTCCTGAAATCTCCATTTTAAAAGATGCCATTCCAAGTTCAGGCTGTGTGTAAATTAAGTTATGGCTGAGGAAAATGGAATTACTGTGAACTTGGCATATACTCCGCATGTAGTAGATACTTGACTCTTTTAGCAACTTCTCTGTGGTTTATGACTGATTATTTGGTTGGCAATTCACATCAGCTTCTTGGAGAAGAAATCCCCATTGCTGGCATCTCTCCCAATGATTACACCAATGGAAATGAAAATTTTAAAAAGCTATTTGGTCACCTACCCAAAGCTCCAATCAGAGAAATGTTAGAAGGAGTAGTTTAATTGACATCTTTATACGTTCTGTTTATATTGACATGTCACACCATAAATAATCCAGGGAGGAGAGGGATATGGGTAATAATGTTTATTGTTAGATGTTGAACTACGCATTACTCTTCACAATTTGACCTATAAATGTATAATCTTCTCTTTACAGATGAGAAACTGAGCTCAGAGATAATAAGACTTGAAAAAGGCACCCAGCTAAGAAGAGACATCTGGAAGTTGAATTCAGGTATCTTTGTGTTCTTTCTTCTACTATAGGTATGTTTTCTTATTTTGAAATACAAGGATACGGAGATTTTGTCTTAGTAAATAAAATTTGGTTCAGACTTTTTTTTTCTCTGAACAATAGGAATATTCTTTGGTGTTTTTCCAAAAAGAGACAATGTTACCTACCACATAAATTAGTTCTTTAAGTTTAGAGAACAACATTAAGGATAATATTTAGAAATTTTTTCTAACTGGTCTTTGTCTTCAACAAGCGCAAAGAACAGTAACATATTGCCCATTACTTAGAGAGGAGACATTTACTGCTAATACCTACTTGCTTGATTGGTTTACCTGACCAGTAACAAAATCTGGGAGTTCAAATCAATGATTTCCCTCTACTTTTCCTCTTCCCTGCTTACCAACAACCCCTCCCTTCCCATGCCCCATCTTCAGGAAACTGGGACAGCTGGTTATCCATCTCATTTCCCTAACAGTTGCATGCTGACTCTGTCACCAAGCTGTGCATTTGTTAGAACATTTGATTTTTTTTTATAAGACTGATAAGAAAGAGATGGCAGGAGTACTGTGCATTGTTTCTCTTAAGGTTCATGATGGGGTGTGTGTGTGTGTGTGTGTGTGTGTGTTCATTCATCCCCCTAAGTCAAGGGAAACTATTAGGAGAGAGCCAGATCTCTTTAATGAGCCTTGAGGTAATGCAGAATTTATGTGCCTTCACCTGCAGCTGGGTGAAGCCTGGTGCACAAATGGAAAGGCGGGAGGCGGGAAGGGTCAGTTGTTTATGATTTTGCTGAAGCAGGTACCCTGGCTGCTACTGGGCATTCTGACCCACTTGTTCATTTTTTAGGAAGAAGTGGATACTTTCAGTGGGAGAAACTCAAGCATCAGATTTGCTCCTTGGAGCATTAATAAAAGGGCTCAGTTAGCTTCATCTCATTATTTTACTATGAGTATTGACTTTGGCCTAGAGTCATGTATAGATAAAATGGTGCAAGGGCTTGTCCTAAGTGATTACTCAGAATTACAAATCATTTCACGTGTAACAGAATACTGCAGTCTAGCTGGCACCCTGCCCCTTGCTACTCCCCCCTCCCCTTTCTCTAATAGGAGCGCAAATCCAGCTTTGTCTGAAGAGGCAATTAATCTTATTCACTGAAAGCTGAATTTTAATTCACCAGCATGTGGAGGACATATTTGCCTATCACACAGAATTAGTTTAACTGAGAATTTAGAAAAAAAAAAAAAAATATTGGAGGTCCTGGCATTCTTCGGCAGGCAAAATATCTTGTAGGTACATTCCTTTATTAGCCATCTACATATTACTGATAAAAGCTTCTTTTTGTAATAATAGCTCTATTAGGGTAATCTGAGTTTATTTTGTATTTGGAAGTAGGTGATTTATATTTTATTTCATGTAAAGAAACCCACAAGAGTTGTGTGTTTTGGAAGAAAATGAACATAAGGCGAGAAAGATAACTTATGGTTTTCTAGAGATTCTAAAAGGCTATTATTTTTAAGGGCACAGTTTAGAGATGATCAGAAAAATAAAGGTGGCACATAAAAATTCTAGACAGCCTGAATACATCCCAATGAAATCATACAGAAGGGAAAGTGGTAAGGTACAAAGACAACGGCCCTGCCAGAGCTCCACTGGAAACTCATGTGGAATATGTTAGGTGGATACCAGGTTGCCCCCCAGCTTCTGCTGAGCTCTGTTGTAACTATTTCTCTCTGAGCAAGACCCTAGTGTTTTGTCTCAGGTTTATTTCATGTGCAAAGTGTTAAAACAAAAACAACAAAAATGAAACATACAAAACACCTTCCCAAAGCAGGTTCATAATTCAAGAGATTTAGAAAAAATATGATTTAATGCATGTCCATGCTTAGTGAGATATCAAGTTCCCATAAGGTCAGAAAATACATGGGCTCTATATTGTACTTATATTTAACATGGCACTGGTTAAAGGCTACCTTGTGGTTCAGGCAGGTACCCAAACGTGTAACTGCCTCCTCCTCAGTGAAAGAGGGAATTGAATAATAATAAGAGTGCAGATGACCTTCTATGCTAAATAATTGGTAGAGCAAAAATCTTGAGGGTTTACTCTAAGATAGTTACAAAGGTGCCATTGGCTTTGCTGTGACTCCTCCTCCACTTATGATTGTCGTATTCCCTGGAATTAACTCTCAAACATGACTGCTTCCATTGTCTCTTCCAGGAATGCACTGTTGAATACTTAATATTGAGATGATGACGCAGGGAACAGAGGAACTCTTCTCAACTTTATCTTATGTTCTAAAAGACCCTCTTTTTTTTGCTTTGTTTTTACTGTTAGTGGGCATGGAGTAGGAGCGAGCCAAGTGCAGAGAATGTACCAGATTAAGTAAGCCTGATAGTCACCAAATGTCATTGAGGAACTGTTTAAGCACAGGGCTGTAAAGTCACAAAGCTTGATTGCCTTGTCAAATTATTTTCAGTGCTAAACCAGGCAATTATTCTTATTGGAAACAATTTAACATTTTAAGGTTTCACATTACCAGAAACTATTGCTTTATGTGCATACACACACACACACACACACACATGTATGTATATGTATGTATATGTGTGTGTGTGTGTGTGTGTATACACATATATATATATTTATACTGGAGTCCCTGTTAAAATGTTGTGTTGTCTATACAACATTTAGAATTTAAATTACACAAAACTGGAATTAGGATGTGTAAAAGCCCAGAATCACATATTTGCAAATAGGCCCTTGCAAATATTCCAAGACCTGAATGATGTTTTGAATGTACATCAGTGTCTGTCACCACTTGCTTAATTTTTGTATTTTCTGCCACTATGTGAAGTGCTTAAATATGTTTGAGGGAAGATGGCCTCTTTTGCAACTCTTTTAACTATTTCATGGCTATATCTTCAGTGCTGCAACTATTTGACCTGGTAAAACAAAATAAAAGGAAAGACAGGGCCTCTGATATTTCTTGTTGTTCCTCAAAGTCTATGAAAAATATTCTATTTCATTCTATGTACACATCACGTGAAATACACACCCTTTAGGGTAGGTTCTGGATGCTATTCAACTTCTCTCACCTCAGCCTGCTAGTATCCGTACCAATATGAAGATGAAGAAGCCCTTCACCAGCTCCTCTCTTGGATGGAGAACTTATTTCTCCTCTCTTCATGAAAAAAAAAAAAAAATGCTTAGAAATCTACGAGCCTAAATAAATAGGTATATTTCCATGCTGAATTTTTTCTTCAAGCCTCTAATTTTCTATTTGATTATTCCCAAAGTCTGTTTATTTAGAGGTGGTCTGTTTGTTAAGGTAAAATTAATTATGGTGTTAATGAATATAAATTAAGTATACTATAATTAGGACTATGCTCAAGCACAATCTTATGAAGCTGGTTCTATTACATCCATTCACAGATGGGAAAAGAAGCTCTATTAGTTATATGTGTCATATAATTTTCTCAAAGTGGAGGAGGTAAGATTTGAACATGGATCTCTTGACTCCAGAGCCTGTGCTTTAAACTACTATGCTACCTTGTCTTTTTATAAACGACAAAGAATATATAATCTTAATGGATTAAGATATTAAAATGACCAAAATAGAAAGCAGAGAGAGAACAAAAATCATGAGGAGAATTTTTTTCCGTGTCTTAATAGCTTTAGACCCCATCCCTGTTACAGCAGTAAGTGGAGATCTTTGATGATTCCCTAAGTCTCTTGCTAAGCAGCCCTAGCAGTTTAAGGCCTTTTAATAAGGATTAATTAGCCTTCCATAGCATGTGAAAATGGATTCCTGGGTTCACAGGTAGAGAGCAGGCAGTACTTGTTAAATTCATTTTGAGAAATGTTAGAATGTTTTAGGTTGAAATTCATCAAAAAATTAAATCCCAAACGGTATGAGATTCTTTAAAAATGTCATAAATCTGAAGGTGGGTTAGCTCAGGGTTGGGTAATCCAGCAGCTGCTCAATTGTGTCACTGAGGATCCATACTCTATTCCTCTTCCCACTCTGCTGGCTTCAGGATAACTCTTATCCCTATTGGTCTCAAGATGGCCACTCAGTTCCAGATATCATATCTCCATACACCAATGCCAGAGGCAGAAAAAGCAACTGCCTGTATCTTGTGTATTTGTGTTAAGAAAAACTTTCCTGGAAATGCCTCTAGAATATTTCTCCTCATAAAGCATATATTACCATCTACAACTTGGTCTCATGTCTACCCTGAAACCAACCACTGATAAAGGAAATGGAACACATCCTCTGATTAATGATGATTTTTCAGACTCAAATTGGCTGAGTGTGCCCACAACAAAATAATTTCTTTGCCATCAGGGTACCCACAGGGAAGTCAGTTCCACTGGGTGCCCCACACACCAGCCCAGTGCTGCAGAAGTAGGAAGAAGTAAAGCTCATGGGAATCAGAAAGGGACACCCTTCCTCTTCCAGTTCCTCCCCTGTCCCCCTTCGCCCTCTGCTATCAAAGATTAACCTCTTGCCAGCTGGCAAGGAGAAATGTTCCACTATCACAAGCAGGCAATGAAGGATGGCTTTGGCCCCAAGAGGCAATAAATTGGTAACTGGCACAGCTGGCTTAGCTGTCAAATCATAGCTCTTTCATAAGAGCCTTCTGAGATGCTGATAACAGGGGCGCCCAAGAAAGCTTTATGAAAAGAAATAGCTAGAGAATTTACTCTATAAGTTATGGTGTGGGCACTGAGAGCAGTAGCTATTTTTTAACTCATAGAGATTTATCAGAAACCCTTATGTTTTACACACACACACACACACATATATGCTTGTGTATATGTATATGTGTATATATATATACATATATATATATTCCCCCTGGCTGGTTTGGCTCAGTGGATTGAGCGTCGGCCTGCGAGCTAAGTGTCGCTGGTTCGATCTTCCAGTCAGGGCACATCAGAGAAGGAAAACTCTGATTCCAAAAAACCTCCGCTGCCTTGCGGCATACCTCTTCAGGGGAAAGGCTAAGGGAGTAAACCCCAACAGAAAATCCGGAGCCGGAGTCCCTAAGGCGGTTTGACGTTGTAGTCAACACCGGCAACTCCTGCGGCGCACCTGAAGCCAAGCTGTATTGACTCCGTCTTTCCCTTGGATCCTTCAGCTGCGAAGAGAGGGGGGGTGTGCTGCATGGGCAACAGCAGACCCTCCATATCACCCTGCCCAGGCTCTGTAGCTTCAGCTCCACTGGAGAGGACACTCCAGCGTCATCGCAAGATGTCGATTCAACACGGGAGGAGACAGATACCGTGTCACTCCCGAGTCGGACTGCACAACCATTCTCGGCGGTGCAGATAGACTCTTAAGAAGCTACGCCATCGTCTCTCGAGACGGACGGCTGCCGACGACGACGATATATATATATATAAATATATATAAAGTTTTTCAAAGAATGTGAGAAGTCAATAATTATCTCCCTAGGAAAGTAGAAATCTTCATGCTGAAGTCTAAATAATACTGAGTTCCCTGAATCTCAGTGAATGAAAAATAAGTCAGAGAGAGGAAAGGAAAAGATGGAAGGAATGAACATGTTTTGTGTATCTCCTTCGAGAGCCTAATATCCTCAGGTGTATCCTAACTCCTCAGCCCTGGCTGGTTTGGCTCAGTGGATTGAGCGTCGGCCTGCGAGCTAAGTGTCGCTGGTTCGATCTTCCAGTCAGGGCACATCAGAGAAGGAAAACTCTGACTCCAAAAAACCTCCGCTGCCTTGCGGCATACCTCTTCAGGGGTAAGGCTAAGGGAGTAAACCCCGACAGAAAATCCAGAGCCAGAGTCCCTAAGGCGGTTTGACGTTGCAGTCAACACCGGCAACTCCTGCGGCGCACCTGAAGCCAAGCTGTATTGACTCCGTCTTTCCCTTGGACCCTTCAGCTGCGAAGAGAGGGGGGGTCTGCTGCATGGGCAACAGCAGACCCTCCATATCACCCTGCCCAGGCTCTGTAGCTTCAGCTTCACTGGAGAGGACACTCCAGCGTCATCGCAAGATGTCGATTCAACACGGGAGGAGACAGATACCGTGTCACTCCCGAGTCGGACTGCACAACCATTCTTGGTGGTGCAGATAGACTCTTAAGAAGCTACACCATCGTCTCTCGAGACGGACGGCTGCCGACGATCCTAACTCCTGTTCCTCTAGTAGTGCATCTGTGGAGAGAGAATGAGTGGACAATCCGCTCGGGTTCACCATCTATTCCTTCACTCATCTTCTTAGCAAATATTTACCAAATGCCTCCATGTGCCATGTGCTGTGCCAGGTGCTTAAGTAAGGAACAATGGGATGAAGAAAGAATTGCAGTATGTCAGGAAGGTGAATAAAATTCTGTATGAATTTCTGGATCTGAGTCCTAAACAAATCAGACAGGCTCTGCCAAGATCAGTGAACTGTAATGCCCTAATATATGTTACTTTTTCAGGAGTTCCAATAGGAAATAGATGAAAGGGGTTCATATTCTCTGCTATACAGCAGATACTAGAATAACAGTTTTGTTATAACATCGATGAGATGCTATAGAAACTTAACTCTCATTTATATCAATTAGCCTGAGGTAAAATTGGTTTTGTTTTACATCATTTTGCTTGAAGTTGCAGAACCTATCCCCTATGTTAAGTGAGGACTTACTGTAGTTCCATGTTCTAATTCACATAACTAAGTGCTCTTAGGGAGGGGATGCCCAGTGGAAATGATCCACATGATCTTTTTTCCCTACCCTTTCTTAGAAGCTCTTCAAGCCATAAAAGATTGCAGAGACAGCTTCCTTTTTAGGTGAATATTATAGTCATCAGTCATCCAGTTCCTTAAGACATATGGAAACCCAACCTTCCATCAAAGGAATGCAAGTCCTGCCAGATTGTCTAAGCAGAACCATATTTCTGTTTAAAATAACATTTAACTTTAAAAAGATTTCTATATAAAAAACTTCTGACTTTTGGTGAGGTCTAATAAAGCTACTATTTATGCAACTCAGTCTTTGAACCATTTTTTAAGTAAAAAATGCTCAAATTTATATATCCAAATGAGTACCCAGTAAAATGTGTCATACACCCTGAAGATAACTTCAGAGAAGTTCCATTTTTTTAAGTCTATTGTTGGAATAATTAAATAGTCTCCTAAGGTGACTATTTTAAATATTCTTGTACATAATTACTCAAAAAGTGATTGAGTTAATTTCCAATTTAAAATAACACCTCATATAAAACAAATTTCCTCTCCCTCTCTATCAGTAGCTGGTTAGTGACCCAGCTGACAGTTGTTGGAGTAAACTTCTTGGATGCCTAGCATTTGAAAAAATGAAATAGGAAGAAATGGCAAATCTACAATGCTACATCTGTATCCAAAAATCAAAAGGAGAATGTGGAGAGGGAATGGGAAAAGATTCAGCAGAAGAGTGAAGGATATGAAGAAGATGAATAAGTAGGAAAAAGAAAGAGGAAAGTACATTATTTCTGAAATCCCAATGCATTATTATAAAAATTACACAGATAACTACAGAGAAGTCTAGATGTTTGTATGAAGAGGTAACACATGAGGCACCATTGAGAATTAGGAATGCTGACAACAGAATTTAAAATGATGTTATACTTATTGTAAAATTGCATTGCTTCTCTTTACTCCATGAAATATATGCCTTTGGGGACCCTGGTTAATGTAGTTTGGTTGATTACGTTGTTTAAACATCCTGTGGTGAAAGCAGTCTGGCAAACTAGCCACATTACAGGACAGATCTTAAGGAAATTTACCAAAAGAAAGCAAGCTATCTGCTCTCAACTCAGCTCTATTTCTATTTGGTGGCCCTATTGAGAACATGATTGGAAATACTTCAAGAGTTTTACTGTCATATCTCTTTGTAAAAATACAGTAAACATTACGCTCACTACTTCTTATTATCATTTTACAAATATCATGCTTGGACCTCTGATAAACATTTAGACATGCTGGATGCAAAGGTTAATAAGGTACAAATCCTTCTTCCCAGGAGCTTATATCTAGCATGTCAAATAAACATTTAGGCTTCTACAAAAGAAAATAAAAATAGCTGTTTCTACGATTATTAGAGAATTGCAGGGTCTTGGAGATATTTTTCTATTAACCAAACAATATGAATATGGCATATGACTTACTAATATGACTTACTGATTTAATCCTGTAGAATTTTTTGAGTTCTTTGGCATTGGTTTGAAATAGCCTAACCTGAAATTAGGGTTAACAAGTTGGGCATGAATACAGAGCAGGAGGATACAAAGGAAGTTCTCTCTTTAGCAATTCAAATTTACAATATTTTTGAGCCTTCCACATGATGCATTTGTAATGGGTCATAAAGAAATTGGTGATAGCTATCCTGAAGGACTCTGGGGTGAAAGTTGTAGTCCAGCCAACGTGAGTTAGACCATTTTAGACAATGACCATAGCTGACCATGATGTTAATGCTTCTTTTCACAGACTCAGGTTCTAAATGCATCAGACCTTCAATTCCTAGGAGCAGGGGTGAGAAAATGCAACTTTTAAAAATAATTAAAGGAGTTATTAAAGAATATCTGTTTATAACTTTTTGAAATAGAGAATGCATATTTAGAAGTTGTTTGTCAATGTGTTTTTAAACACATCAGAAATATCTAGCATAGATAGCAGATCCCTGTTTCTGAACACTGATATTTTCTTATTTCATTGTTAGTTTGGAATAAAATAAAAGTGATATGAAATATTAATTCTGTACCCTAAAAGTCATATAGTTTTAGTAATAATATAAATTGTTACCTAAATGTAGAAGGGAAAATATAAGTAAACAAATTTAAAATAATACACAGGGAAAAACTAAAATGTTTCAACAATGCATTTTTTTGGAAAAGACCAGCAAGGGGCTAAGCATCTCAAATTAATTTCTATATTTAGTTTTATGTTTCCCCCATGTATCTTTGTCCTTGTCCCTTTCCTTAGAACAAGATCCAATGTGATTTCAGCCCTGAGTGTATTTCATTTTGCTTTTGTAGGATGAGGAGAAAATACAGGTTAATACAGTAATTATGTTATGAAAATAGAGCTAAGTTAGGTTATTTTTATAGTTCTGTTTTTTTTTTTCAGAAGATTGTATTTTGTGACAATTTCTGCCTTTAAAAATACTGACTGAGGCTAAGTCCCTATTAGGAAATCAAAGTTCCTTTCATTAATATTTATGGAACTCAAACATAGCATATCCTTGCTGATGGTGCATAGCATCTATTTCATAAGTGTATGTTAATTATGTTATAATAAAAACAAAAAACAGAACTCAACCCAAATAAATTTTCTAAAAGTTTGATAAAAGACACAGAAGCTTTCATAGCTATTCTTCAATTATGTAGACATGTTCAAATTTGTCCTGTAGCACAGTTACTGGACAATTTAAAAACATGCTTATTTTCCTTTTTATTTGACCTTCTGAGTCAATTACCCCCACGTGTCTGAGTTATATAGCTCAATGAAAGAGAATTCTGAAGATCTTTTTGTTAGTTTCATGTTTAAATATCTTGAACCTTTTATAAATGTAATGATTTTCTCTTAAAACTCATAATATTCTAACTATACTAATAAAAACATAATGTATATTATTAGATCTGAACTCTTGGCCATGGGTATCTGTACATCTTAGAGATGGTCTGTGCATGAGTGTCATAAATGACCATTTTATAGATATATAATGTTCTTAATCCACAATTCTTTATTGCTGATGGTTATTGCATTAGATGATGACCCAAAGCTATTAAGAGTCAGTTTTTAATATCACAACCATTTAAAAAGGTTAATGGACTCAGTTTTGAGACTTAACCTTTGGATGCTGCAGGTTAAAAGGTTATATTTGTGCACTAAAATACCAGAAAATATCTACTTATTTTCATTTCTTGATGTACTTTTAGTAGTGTGGTTATGTACAATAGCTGTTGTTTACCAAGCAAACTGAAAATAAGTGTGTGACACATAAAATAACAAGTTTCTAGAACAGTGAGATTCTTTTAAAACATACATTTCATATTTGGTTTCTATTAGTTTTCATTTAGATATAAGAATTGAAATGTGAGCAGACGTAACCTAAATCAGATGAGGAATATTTATTATGGCTGCTCAAAAAAAAATTAGACCAAGATTATAATTCATAGTATTCTTGGCTAGTTTGAACGTTCACATGTATTTAATAGGGGAACTTCTTATTTGGGAAAGTAATGAATCCCTATGGATGATACCTGTCCATGGACCAGAATATTCAGAGAAATAAAATAGAGTCTATCTGAATTCAATTAATTCCATTTCAAAAATCTGACTGGGATTCCACAGAGGCCGTTGATCATTTATTTTGCCACCATCGTCCATTATTCTTTCTAATATCACCCTATTCTCTTTTATTCATTTCTTCACTGTGAATAGGCTTTGTGGGAGGAAAATTCCTGCATTTCTCTTCTATTTTGGAGGCCAGAAACTGAGTGTATAAATAGTTACAGTAACAGCTCCCAATGAGTTACACCTTCTTGTATCCATACTGTTGTCTCCATTCCTCAGGGACTCTGGGCTTGAACACGTGACTTGTTGTGGCCAACAGGGCATAAGCAAAAATGATACAACTCAAGGTTACCTCCTCTTGCTTGATGGTTTTAGAACAGTTACAGGGTGAAAAAAAGTGCAGGATATAAAGTATGAAGAGAGACCCAGAACCAGTGGCTTCCTTGCAAAATTAACTATCAGACATGGGACCAGCCAGTCCTCAGCTGATGTGTCTGTGCCTGCCCTTATATTCTGCTACCTAACCTCTCATTGACTCTCTGAGCTTCTGGACAGTTTTCCAAGAAATTTACCTTGACTAATTTAGCCAAAATTGGTTGCTAATGCAACCAAGGACCCTAAGTAGCATGGGATCTTCAGTTGGGACTCTGAAAATGCAAAGGGATTACTTGAGAAGAACACAGAAATACCGTGAACATTCTTACATATAGTCACCTAGAAGCTAAGTTTTGAGTGAATTTTATCTATATTTGTTTTGGTTATCAAATATTCCTTACCAATGTGTGGTTGATAGAACCTTTTATGAGCTAGGCAGTGATACTAACTTAACTACCTCTGGATAGTAATCTAAGTTTCCATTTCTTATTAACTTGCACAAAGCAGATGATGAGTTCTCTTGAAAACTTCACATGAAGTCCATATATTAATACAATACACAAATGATCCTAAAAGATACAGCATATTCATTATTTTTTCATCCATACCTCTTCTCACAGCCTGAGCTGCATAATTATTAATAAAGATTTTTTTTTCACCACTTTAAGGACAGAGGCTGTATCTCATTGTCATTTTGTTGCATCAGTTCAAT
This sequence comes from Furipterus horrens, assembly GCF_987537825.1. Lineage (NCBI taxonomy): Eukaryota > Metazoa > Chordata > Mammalia > Chiroptera > Furipteridae > Furipterus > Furipterus horrens. The sequence continues at coordinate 143,170,582 of NW_028327173.1, forward strand.
TCTAACATGAGGTTGATGGGTGGCTCAATTGCGGTAGGTGTATGTATTTTATGGTGAGAAGATCTTCTCTCTTAAAGCTGGCTATCACCACAAAGAGGTCAAGTATCATGGCGCTGCGGCTGTGTACACTGCTTTATCAATAAACTATGTGCAATAAGTGTGCATGGACTTGAAATTAAATGATATAATTCTCTTAAGAATACAGAACTGATCCTCATTCATTCTAGAATAAAGGAACTTAGGACTTCTGATATTATATAACAACTTCCAAAGGAAAAGGAAAAGAAAGTTATTCTCTTTTCATAGATGTGCATTCAGTCACAAAAAAAAATGGGGGACCATAAAAAGATATAGAATAAAGATATGAAATCTAAAATCCAAGGGGAAAAAAAAGACCTTAAAGGTTAAATAACATTTCCCTCTTTTTTTCCGTACCATCACTCCACCAAAGCTATCACAATCTAGTCAAAGACTGTAAATTTGATATTTTGTACATTAGAAGGTACATTCAACTGACAATGCCAGGAAATCCATTTTTATAACTTAACAATTTCTGTCAACATTTAAAAAATGTTTTCTGTATCCATTTCTTGGGAGACTCATAAAGCTGGCTATCCTGAGTGTTTTTGGTTTCTGCTGTTTGTTCATTCTTTAACTATTTTTCCCTTCCCTTTTGAGGAAAGCTGTTGGCCATTTTCTCACCTTCTTGGGCTTTGCTTGTGATGTTAGGTGATTCCAATATAATTAGGTGAGATTTTTATAGGCCCTCAAAGGCTAACAAAATAATAAATGTGGCAGTTCAAATAATAGCAATCGTAGCAGGTCAAGGAAAAAAAATCCTTGGACTGAGATTGACAAACCCTAATATTATCAGAGTTTGGAAACACAGCACACTTTTTTTTCTCATTTCTTTGCTTTTTTAAAGCTTGTTTTTTGTTTTGCATAGGGATATTTTCATTCTGTCTCAACCATTCCTTCCTTCATTTGAATTTTCAATGCATAGATTCTGCCTGCTAAAAAAATAGAGACACATATTATTGTAAAATGATCATTTTCCTTGAGATTATATTTATTGTAAGCTCTTTCAAAGAATACCTATTTCTCTAATTGCTCTCTAAGAAATCAACATGGTACAAATTTCTTTGAATTGTTTTTTATCCTTTTGATGTTAAAAGGAATATGTGTGTAATGCAGAAAATTAAAATACGACAGAAAAGCACCAAGAAGAAAATTACAATCATTATTTTTTCTAGTCATTTCTCCTATTTTGTATTTTTCTAATCTTTATGACTAAATGTTTACATGTATATGACATACATACAACTGGAATCATGCTTTTTTGAATAATATTAAATATAAATTTCTTAACAATAAACCCATGTTTATAAAACTTCCCTTAGTAAAATTTCAAATGGAGCTCTTTTACAATTAAAATGATTTAAATTAAAACATGACAGAACTTTATCAAATTTCTATAGTACGGATAGGAGTACAGTTATTCTTTAGATATGAATCGCTCTCACCAATTTGATGAGAACTTGTCAAAAAATTAACTACAGCATATATAAAATGACAATGATTTCAGATGGCCCTCCAAATAATGTCCTCGGGTCCACTTTGATATTTAATTATTTTCCAATTGACTTTAAGGCTGCTCACCTCTCAGTCCTAGGTGAGCTGTTAACATATAGAACTGGTTGAAATAAGCAAGAATAAAGCTCACAGCATTTTTCTTTTATTCTTTTATCTTTTTAAAACATAGCTTTATTTTTCTATCAACACTTAAAAAATGGGCCTTCTAAAAGATAACAAGGAATGGTTCCATAGCTTCTCTCTGTCTCCCCCACTCACTGCTAACTCTTTTGTTTGTACAATATTCTTTTATTCTGAGCAATATAACATTTTAGTTCTTGTAATAAATGCCTCCATGTGAAGCAGTTCAGCTAAGAGAATGTTATTAGACTGTGCTCCCAGGCAGCGCACCTCCACACGATCAATACAAAGCTGGGCCTCAGCTCATTCCCTCTTTGCTTAAATTCCCTGCAAATGTGCAAGAGAAGCAGCAGAGGGTGTCATCAATCACAGGCCACTGTGACATATGCTGAAACCTGACCAGGGCCGAGATGTTTTAATAAGGCATCCATTAAAACCCTCAAATAAATTGCAATTTGAAAACAGAACATAATACCAGCCAAGTTTTCCTCATCCATCTTATGGCATGTCATGTAATGTAATTGCGTTGTTAATTTATCCAAGAACTTTCTCAGTACACTGTTTCGTTGGCACCACTTAATTTCCCTGTAGACTATTTGTGTGTGAGTGTGTGTGAGTGTGTGCATGCATGCCTGCATGTGAGGCAGAGAGAGAGAAAGCCAGAGAGAGAGTACAAGTGAAGGAAAAAAAGAGACAGTATCTGGGTTTATTTGTGTTTGTGTGTTTGTTGGTTCCTTCGAGGAAATAGTCATGTTTCTGCTTATCATGGCATTAGCCAGAGCACTAGTCAGAAATGTGAAGCATTTGACGTTTTGTCAATGGCCCCTGAGCATCCCGATGGATGCTGCCTCACCAGCTCTGGCCTACAGCTGGACCACCTCCTTCCCCAGCGCAACTTGCCATTGGTTTATACCCCTCCAGAGTGGGATCACTCAGAGTGCCTGTGGATCCCATCAATAAATATCGACAAAAGTGTTTAGGGGCCACCTAGGATCACTACACAATGACACGCAAAACAGGACAGTACTGATTTTGTTTCCCTAGCTCTTGGGGTCATAAGTGAAAACTTTTGACAAGGGTAAGAAAAGTAAGAAGTTTTAAATCAATAGGAAAGAATGAAAAAAGTATTTCTCTGAATAATGGCAAAGTAATTGCATTGTGTGTGTGTGTGTGTATGTGTGTGTAGGCTTGGAAGAAAGATGCAGGCAGGTGCTCAATAGATTTCTCTGTCTTCTAAGCATAAATCTAAAAATAAGTAATGCAATTCTTCATGTAGGGCTGCATCAGCAGGTACTTCACCTTTATTTAGTCTTCTGGGTTTTCTTAATCTGTTTTTTATATATATGTATAAAAGAAACCATTGGAAGACAGAGGGTAAATCCACTCCACACATCCCATTTATATCTAGGATGCCACAGCAACCATAATGCCAATCAAATATTGGTTTAAAACTGTAAATGTCTTTTCTGTTTTATAGTGATGAGTTGTTGAACTAATGACAGAGGAGAGAAGACAGTATGACAAAAGAGAACAAAAACACCGTAAATTTTCTTCCATAGTAGCTGTAGTTTTATGATTATTAATGAAGAGCAAAAGCCTTATTTGGGATTTTTTATTTGTAGAAGACAAGTAAATATAAAGCACACCAGTCAATAAATTAATAGCCACCCTCTCCCAGTAGATTCGTCTGTCTAAAGTTGTGTTATAAGTTGGCAACCTGCATACAAACCATTCTTCTTCAAGACTTGAACTGATCACTATGCAAACTATTAGACAATCACCGTGTATGAAAGGTGCCAGGGACAGCCAAATTAGTTTCTACTTTCTGCTAATGGATGACCTTTGTGATTTGAATCAGGTGCTGAAATTCATTTAGTCAGGAAGGCAGGAGAGTGGGGAAAACACCTAAAATAATTTTCTCTCCCTACAGAGAAGACGCCTGGCTACCACCTGCCCAATAAATGTCAACTGAGTTGTTTTTAAAAAAATAAGCAGCCTCATTGGAAAGCATTAGATGTGGGTTGAGGGATTCAGGGGAGTAGGGGTGACATCACTTAAACAGATAAAATCAAAACACATGAAGCTGAAACAAAACCATTAAAAATTAGACAAGAGAGTGATTCGTTCTTTCCTAGGGACTTTATTAACATCTCAGTGTTCTAAGTAGATTCTTAAAGCTTTACTGAAATATGAGCTGATTTATTATGCTTAGTAGAAATCATGTTTGGTTTTTTCATAGTTGAAAATATTTTGAGATTTAGCTAAAATTTGTTTGGAATTGGGAATGTAATACCCCATGCAACATTCAAGGCATAAGAACCAACAGGAACTGGAATATACAAAAACACTGTTTCTTTAGCTCCACGTGAGCCCGGGTTGCCAACTTTCACATGCTTCTAATGTTAGCTCAAGCTATCTCGCAGTCCCATTGTAAGCTCTATTTCACAGGCATCCTCTGCTATTTTGGCATTTTAGCATTGGCCTTGCTTCCTTTTATTTCCTTGTCTGGAAATACAGCCATTTTAAAAACAGCATAATTATTATTGGATGTGCATTTTTTTAAAGTTCCAGCTTGAGATGAATTCTTTCTTGCAGTGGTATTTAGCTACTATCCTCAAAATGCATGGGAAGCATAAAACATTAAAGTCACAGAGGACATGGACCTTTCATTCCTCCTGTGTATTGCAAGGGCGCAGATGAAATGTCAGCTCCCTAGGTGATTAAATAGTGCATGTTGGCAAGAATGAAATAATTGTGTCTTGCCCAGGGTGTGAGAAATGTATACATGGAGAGATAAAATTGTAAGGGGACAGACAATATAGGGTAAGCACATGTACAGCACAAAAGAATTCAATTGGGTGGATGACACAGGTCTTTGGCCTTTGTGGAAATCAATGAACTGCTGTTTAGGTGTCTTTTTCAAAGCATGGGGCATTGAAAGGATAAAGCCTTGACTCTGATCCACTGAGGCTTGCTCAGCTAACCTTAGGATATTTTTAAGAAAGTTGATTTGTTTTCTTCTTTTATATCCTTTTACTCTCAGCTTCCTTGAGCTGATTTACAATTCCTGCATCTATTGCTGCCTGTAGCAATGTGTGCTGTTACTCAGCTACCCTTTTTGTAATTAAATTCTGCTTGAATTGCTTATAGGCCTAACTTCCCTCCTTAACTTCAATGTGTGATCTCCTGTTTCTAAGTTAGTTAGCAACATTGGATGGGCACAACACAAATAACCCTCCCTAGCTGCTCAAATACCTGGATCTGAATTCAGTTTGAGGCTTCATCTTTGTACAACATTCTCTGCAAACTTGCATGCAAATTCAAAGCCTGATCCATAAAAATCTTCTAGCAATATCATTCTAATTTCAGAAGCCTGGTGAGATGAAGCCATGTGTTATGTTATAAACACCCCAACAAAAGAACTGTGATCTTACCATGTTATTTTTTTTCCCAATGTAATTTTGTAAATGTTGTTGATTCTGCCTCACCATTTGGAGACTCTTGCATGTGTTACTCTTCCAAATTCCCAGCTTTAAAATTCCCTAGAGTCCCATAAGTGCTGGGTTTCTTAAAGAAATAGGTTACCCTCACTCCTACCCCCTGCGCTCCCCACTCCTCCAAAAACAATCCCCATGCAAAAGTGCCAATAAACTAACTCAGCCACATACAATGATATTGTCAAGAAAACCTCAGGAGAAAACCATTTAAATTTCATGGCATAAATCTGAGCTCTTGGCCAACCTTCCGTTAGCAAGTCTCAAGCCCAAGTCTCATGCTAATTCTCTACCAAACCTCTAGTTTTATGAAAGCTACATTTTATCTCTTTGGTTACTTGCCGTCTCCAGAGTTGGAAAAGGAATATTAGCACCACTCACATTTTATTGTAGGAGCCACAGTACTTGGTTGACCCCCTTTTCAGGTCCTATTGAATTTCTTATACAAAGGAAATGAAAATGTTTTATATTTAATACAGCAGCACGTAACGAGAGGCTTAGTTATTACACAGAGAGCTGCAATTTTCCACCTTTGTTTCAGCTATTACTGTGGAGCTGAAATTTCCAAGCACATTTCTTATGATCTGTTTATTGCTGGCTTTAGAGAAGACAGTGAGGGGGGAATAACACTTTCATGCTACCTCCTCCACAGAAAAGGACTTTCTGTGTGTACTTATTCATCACACAAATGAGGGGTCCAGCTTTGCACCAATGTCCCAGTTTCTGGTGGGCAGATAAATTTTAAAAAATCTAAGAAGTAAGCCAGTAGAAATCAGATTGAACACAGAGCATTTTTTTTTTTTTTTAATTTTACTCCCATGTACTCTGAGGTTACAATGGTGAGAAAGAACTCCAAATGGTCCTTTAGCAGGTGCCAGGCCCTGAGGCCGAGGTCATCGCCTTACTCAACTGTTACAACAGTCACTGTGGAATAACAACTAGGTGTTCGTGTTATTATTATTAATCTCTTTCTACACATGAGGAAACTGAGGCTTAGGGAGCTTTTCTGATTTGCCCCATATGGCCTCGTCAATAAACAGGTGACTCAATTAGGATTGAAACTTAGGTTTGTCTGATTCCAGAACCTGCTCCTACTCCTTTTTTTAAAAATAAACAATAGACATTTTTTGTGTTAATTTTTGAAAATTTACTTTCCTTCCTTCCTTATTTTACTGTTTCAATTGATTTAACAATTAATATAACCTACACATAGCTTTCAGCAAGACTTGCCAATTTTGCCATACTTGTTTTCTCCCCCAAATGTATATATAAATAATATCTGTGTGTATTTATTTCAACTAGTTTCTGTTAAGCCATTTAACCAAAATGACATTGCCACATGAAAAAAATAACCATTCATTCAGTAATGTCATCTACTATACAGCGCATATACAAAGTTCCCAGCCTTTGTCCAAATGACTTTAATTTCTTTAACATATTTATTTTTGATTTAAGGTCCAGTTGTGGAAGAGCCTGCCCTCTTGACCCTCCCACCTACAGCCTTTCCAGAATATAACAGATCTTTCAAGTAATATCATTTTGTTATAATGTTGATGAGATGCTGTAGGATAGTAACCCTTGTTTATATCAGTTAGCCCTATGCTAAAATTGGTTTTGCTATATGCCATTCCACTTAAGTTGTAGAACCGATCTACAATATTTATCGAAGACGTACTGTACTTGATATAGAGCAAGAACATATGAATTACATAAAGAGCTTGTGCCTAAGTGCAGCTATTGTATTGATTTGTATAATACCGTAGTGTGTCTATACCTTCTAAAGCCTCTTTCTGCTGTGACATTCTTGGAACTGGCTATATAAAGAGTGAAGTAATGAAATAGTTCAGTGATTCTTTAACCCATTTTAGAGTCATTTCATCTCAGAATTAGTTTTGGCTACCATATTCAACCTAATTCTATCTTGTTGCTTAAATGAATCTAAACTGGCCTTAGCAAATCTGTTCGTAAAAGTAACTCCAGCCGCTCCAGGATTCAAAGGTTATTACCGAGGAAGAGAAAAAGGAGTAAGAAACCGTAAATAGGGGGGAACTAGGGAGTGGATGTGAAAGTGAATAAAAAGCAACCAGAATCAGAATGATTAATTTTATAATCACAACAACATGCTAACAATGGCCAAAATAGATTGAATGTTTTAGCATGCCTGGCAGGATAATTAAGTTTTTAAATGTATATTTCATTTAATCCTCACAAATAATATCCCAAAATAAGTTACTACTACCTCCTTCCCATTTAATGGAAGAATTATTGAGTCTTAAAAAGGTTAAGTATCTTGTTCCAACTCACCTAGATAATAAAATGCAGCTGTGCTCAAACCCAAGTTGGAGAAGAAGAGAAGGGAAGAGGAGAAATTAAGGGATGCTGACATTGCCAGGGGTCGGGTGGGCATCCTCTGCCTCTGCTCTGCGCTTCTCTCAAGGTCCTAGTCAACACCAACATGTCCTGTGGTCTGAGAATCCCATTTTTTCCCCCTATTACCACTGCTTCAGTTCAAGCCAATTGTATTTCTTAACCAGATGCTGACAGTAACTCTTAACAGATTCCACACCCCCAGCCTCTCCCTCCTTCATTCTGTATTCCACAAAATGGTCAGAATGTTCTTCCCCGTGACCTTCTAAACACTTTACTCCCTTGTTTGAAACTCTTTGACTGCCCGTTACTTAGGCCAGTGGTTCTTAACGCTGTCTGCACATGAAAATCGTTTGGAGCACTCAAGAAACACCAGTGGCTAAGTCCTGTCTCAGGGATTCTGATTTGATTGTTTTGACGGGATAGGAAAAACAAAAACAAAAACAGGTACTAGTTAAATTTGAATTTCAAGTAAACAACAAATACAACAAATACTTTTATTATAAAATTTCATGTATGTTTATTTGCAAAATCTTCCTATATATTTTTGTGCATTTTTTGAAGGAGCTGAGCATAAATATTTAAAAAATCTCCCCAGGTAAGTCACATATACATCCAGGGTGGAAACCACTGGCTTACAGGAAAAATTATGAATAAAATAATACCGAAGTGCCTTCTCATGGCATAAAGGGACCTTCCCATATTGGCCTCTGCCTCCTTTCCAACTCTCACATCCTTTCTCCCTACACCCGACACTTCCTCTCCTGATGCCATATACTTTCTTATCTCCACATCTTTGCAGACACTGCTTCCCAAAGCCCGGGATTTCCTTTTGAGCTGTTTGATGAACTCCCACCCATCTTTTAATACCCAAATCCAACTTCCTTCTGTGAATTGTATATTCTTCTCTACTGCAGAGTTTTGCTTGTGCATCTACTGCTCTGACCACTGCTACTGACAATTGCATGCATTGCCTGTCCTCTTCTTACTAAGGTCTGAATTAGTCATTTGACATTGAGTATCTCAAGCTTGTGATTAAAGTATCGTCGTCGGCAGCCGTCCGTCTCGAGAGACGATGGTGTAGCTTCTTAAGTGTCTATCTGCACCTCCGAGAATGGTTGTGCAGTCCGACTCGGGAGTGACACGGTATCTGTCTCCTCCCGTGTTGAATCGACCTCTTACGATGACGCTGGAGTGTCCTCTCCAGCGAAGCTGAAGCTACAGAGCCTGGGCAGGGTGATATGGAGGGTCTGCTGTTGCCCATGCAGCAGACCCCCCCTCTCTTCGCAGCTGAAGGGTCCAAGGGAAAGACGGAGTCGATACAGCTTGGCTTCAGGTGCGCCGCAGGAGTTGCCGGTGTTGACTACAACGTCAAACCGCCTTAGGGACTCCGGCTCCGGATTTTCTGTCGGGGTTTACTCCCTTAGCCTTTCCCCTGAAGAGGTATGCCGCAAGGCAGCGGAGGTTTTTTGGAGTCAGAGTTTTCCTTCTCTGATGTGCCCTGACTGGAAGATCGAACCAGCGACACTTAGCTCGCAGGCCGACGCTCAATCCACTGAGCCAAACCAGCCAGGTTGATTAAAGTATAATCATTTGTTTATTTAATTCAAGTTAATAACAAGTTGTGCTAGGTGTATGAGAATAGAACCTTTCCAGCAAATGTCAAACATCAATTCTGAACAAATTAACATGGATCACTCTCTTAACTTTAGTACATATTAAATACAACATATACTAAAAATTGTACATTTTTTTGTGCCAAGACTCCTTTCTCTTCCTCCTACCCACCAGCCAACAAAATAAAATAACTTAGACAAACACTTGTCTCTATGGCTTCAATATTTGAAAAGATGTTTGTATTTCTAATGCCCTCAGCTCTAATTTTCCTCGTGGCACTAGAGTTTTTCTCAATAATCTGTTTGGATATGCCCTAAATTAACTTATGTAAAGTTTTGCTAAATCTAATTAAAATGTTTTATTTGTTGTTTCTTCTATATGTTTTTTTTCCTCATATTTAACAAGGTTAACATGTCTTATAGTAAAATTTCATTAATTTGGTTCCTATCAATGCTAGTAGATTATGATTTGGATAGAGATTGTGTTGTGGTTAATTCTCATGTTTACTTTACCAAATAATTTATTTTGGAGTTGAAAACAGGCAGAAAGGTAGAAATGTCTGCTGTTTTGCAATTCCTAGATTGAAGCTTAAAACAGATTTCTAGTTGAGTAATGATGGAAACACCCACTGATGGAAGAATGTGTGGGGGACAGACAGACATGGGGAGATGTGGGAAGCAGACAGGCTTGGTTTAAGAGGCTCTGACTGCTGTGCGGAGCTGCCCCCAGCTGGGCCCTTAGCCAGCAGGTTGTCTCCCAGGCCTGCTCTGAATCCCACCCTCGGGGGGACTTTAAAGATAGAATAGAAATACAAAGTGGCTTTTAAGGGAAAGGGAACCTGCTCTGTTTTTCTCTGTAAAGCCTCAAATCCTTGTCAGTCGTCGGCAGCCGTCCGTCTTGAGAGACGATGGTGTAGCTTCTTAAGAGTCTATCTGCACCGCCGAGAATGGCTGTGCAGTCCGACTCGGGAGTGACACGGTATCTGTCTCCTCCCGTGTTGAATCGACATCTTGCGATGACGCTTGAGTGTCCTCTCCAGTGGAGCTGAAGCTACAGAGCCTGGGCAGGGTGATATGGAGGGTCTGCTGTTGCCCATGCAGCAGACCCCCCTCTCTTCGCAGCTGAAGGGTCCAAGGGAAAGACGGAGTCAATACAGCTTGGCTTCAGGTGCGCCGCAGGAGTTGCCGGTGTTGACTACAATGTCAAACCGCCTTAGGGACTCCGGCTCCGGATTTTCTGTCGGGGTTTACTCCCTTAGCCTTTCCCCTGAAGAGGTATGCCGCAAGGCAGCGGAGGTTTTTTGGAGTCAGAGTTTTCCTTCTCTGGAAATCCTTGTCAGTAAAATGTGAAGAACAGAATGATTAAGTAAGAGGAAGTGCTTTTGACCTTGGGTCAAATACCTGGATGTTTCAACCCTGTATTGTTCTGCACTTCCCTTTCACTCCCTACCATTTGGGGAAGTGCTGCATATTTTCCTTAAGTACTTCCGCATGTGGAAAGTGGATAAAAACCCTGGCTAATAAAGAAAAGGGGGCAATTTTCCACTAGAGAAAACTCCCTCCCTTGCTTCTGCAGATGGAGAGTGTCTGAGTAGTTTCTTCATCCACTCCGAGGGACCCAGAGTCTCTCTCAAGAAGGGACTCAGGAGGCCACAGTGAACCCAGATAGCTTGTTTTTATTTGCAGCTTCTATTTAGAAGACAGGTGAACCCCAGAGCAGGATGGTTTCCCTGCTGAGCTCTGAGATTTCAAGAAGCTACTGACAAAATTACTGATTTTGACAAACATTTTGTCAAATGCTATATGACCTTGTAACATTTGTCTTTGCTTTACAAAGCAACTCAAAGTTTGCTATATGACCCAGAATTTTTCTTATACAGGCATAGTGCAAACTTCATCAAACCTTTACCCCTATCATATATTTCCCCTTTTCATTTGGTAGCAGCCCTATAGCCATATTCCTATATGTACCCTTAGGTGGTGTCAGGAATCATCTGCATAATATTGAGCCTTTCTAACTTATTGATCAAATGCCTGCTCCTCACTGAGGGGTGGCTTTCTTAGAGAGACTGACATTTACTCTATCCCAATGCCAAGTATCAAGCATACCACAAACTGGGATTTCAGCTAATTTATTCAAAAGTTGACATGTGACAATTACTGGGATACAAACTACAGCTACAAAGTTAGCTGTTATTAACTTGAAATAACAAATCTACAAATGATTATGTTTTGTTCATGACAATGTGATATAGTCAATGTGAAGAATATCTAATAAATTGCTTAGCAAAAATCAGATAGACGATGAATACAATTGTAATTAGAAATAGTCAGAACAGTAGATGTGTGTGTAAAATACCTGTACAAATAGTGAGAACCATATACAGGGTGTGGCAAAAGTAGGTTTATAGTTTGTATGAGAAATCATACAATAAATAATAATATAAGAATAAACTGTTTTGCATACTCACAACTATAAACCTACTTTTGTCCCACCCTGTATTCACTTTGTCTAGGGAAGTCAGATTTGCCTCTTGAACAATGACTGGGAGTTCATCAAACAGATCAAAAAGGAAATCCCAGACTTGGTACATATCATGTACAAAGACAAGGAGATAAGAAAGTATATGATCTACGGAAGGGTAGGCGTGAGGTATATATAGAGAGAAGAAGGTAAAACTTGAAAAGCAGTCAGGAAACAAAGACATTCAAATGGTCAACAGGTAAACGAAAGGTGCTCATCATCACTAATCATCAGAGAAATGCAAATCAAAAGCATGATAAGATATCACCTCCTATCTGTTCAAATAGATATTCTCAAAAAACAAAAGATAACAAGTGTTGGAGAGTATGTAGGGAAAACGGAATTCTTGTGCACTGTTGGTAGGAATGTAAAATAGTGCAACCACTATAGAAAACAGTATGGAGGTTCTTCTTTCAGGTATACAGTCAAAGGAAGTGAAAACAAGATCTCTAAAATGTATCTGCTGCCCCATGTTAATTGCAGCACTACTCACAGTAGCTAAGTGCCCTATGATGGGTAGATGGATGAAGAAGATGAGAAACACATACACATAGACATGCGCTACACACCCCCCCACACACACACACATGCACGCACACGCACACACACACAGGAATATTCTTTAGCCTTGTGAAAGAAGGAAATCCTACTATTTGCAACATCAATGTACCTTGCAGGTATTATGGTAAGTGAAATAAATCAGAGAAAGACCAATGCTCTATGTGAATCTAAGAAAGCTAAACTCATAGAAGCGGAGAATTATGGTTACCAGAGGCAGAGGGGTAGAGGGCCTGGGGTGATGTTGATCAAAGGGTACAAACTTCAAGGTATAAGATGAAAAAGTACTGGGGATCTGATGTACAGCGTGGTGATTATATTTAGCAAGACTGTATTATGTACTTGAATATTAAGACATTCTCACCACAAAAAAAGTGGTAATTATGTGACATGATGGAGATGTCAGCCAATGCTCTAGTGGTAATGATATTGCAATATATAAGTGTATCAAATCAGCACATTGTACATTATAAATGTATACATTGTCACAGATCAATTATATCCATGTAAAGCTGGAAAAAGAAAAACCAAAAAAAAAAAAAAAGAAAAAAACTTGGCCTGAACTCTGAAGGACACTTTATGCTATAATATAAGGTTATATAATACTTCATTCATAATTTTCCCATAAGCCAGTGATTTCAACTCTGGATACACACTGACTTACCTGTGGTTATTTATTTAGTAAATACTTAAACACTGATTTCTTTCTAGACTCAGTTTATTTTCATATAACTCATCTGCCTAATATCTTGATTTATTGAAAGTTAAACCTGTTAGAAAAATTATTATAAATATAATTTATATTTGCATAGCACTTTATGCCTTTCAGGACAAATAGTATTCAAAGAAAAATAAGTAATCTTTTTTTTTTTATCTTTATCGTAGCTTTGTGAAATAGGGAAGGTGTTATAATTACAAAGAAAAAAGAAGTTAAATTACCTTCTGATTACATCCATTTAACATGAAAATATAAGGCAAACAACAAAGAATATTTTACTTTTGTTTTAGCTGTTGGTCTGAGAATTCCTTGGAGGGGAAAGCCTACATTTACTGAAATATTTCCATGAAGAGTCCCTGGAGATGAGCCTGGGACTCTTAAAGCAGTATGCTAGAATACAAGAAATAGTCTTGGCAAACAATTTAGAAACTAGGAGGGGTGGATAATTGTCAGGGCCTTCATTTGAATGAACAAAGGCATGTATTTTCAGAAAGGAGTTTTGATTTAGATTAATTCCTCCATATAATAGAGGGCAAAGGCATTCAAGGTTAGAGATTATCATGTTGGGAAAGAAGAAACAAGAGTCAACAAGACTAGATCTCATGGAAAAAAAGAGATTATCTCGTCTCTTGCCCAAAAGAGATAAGAACAAGAGCCGTGTGAGAGGTTTGTAGGTTCAAAATGTGAACCTTGCTGTATCTCCCTATGTTATCTTCACTTTTATATATTACTCAATGTTAATTGTGTGTAAGCTAAAAATAAGAATAAAAGGATAGCTGGTGTTGAGGTACCATAACATAGTCTTATAGAGTAAGACACTTTACATATAGTATAAAGACCATAGATTTTTTTTATAAACAATTTTGTTTTGTTTGTTTTTTGATAAGTTTTTAAAGTATATTTGATTGATTATGCTGTTACAGTTGTCCCATTTTTTTTCCCTTTGCTCCTCTCTGCCTGGTACCCCTCTTCCCTCCAGCAATCCCCCACTTAGTTCATGTCCATGGGTCATGCACATAAGTTACTTGGCTTCAAGCTATCATTTAGAATGGAAGGGCAGATAAAGTGCTTCCCAGACAAGGTAAAGCTAAAGGAAATCATCATCACCAAGCCATTACTACATGAAATGTTAAAGGGACTAATTAAAAAAAAAAAAAAAAGACCAAATCTATGAACATTGAAATGACAACAAACTCACAACTATGAACAACTGAATCCAAAAAATAAAAACAAAACAAACTAAGCAAACCACTAGAATAGGAACAGAATCATAGGTATGGGGATCATTTCGATGGTTATCAGCTTGGGAGGGGGAAGGAGGAGAATGGGGAAATGGTGCAGGGATTAAGAGGCCTAATTAGTGGGTACAAAATAGACAGGGGGGATGTTAAGAACAGACCATAAATTTTAAAACCAGACAAACATACTAGCTGTGTGAGTAAGGAGGTATCTGTTTTCTAAAATAGGATGATGACACCTAATACATAGGATCATTCAGGGTGTAAAGTAGTGATAAAGTATGTATGGAATCTAGACTAAGATTGGGGCCCTATTGCATTCAGTAAACCATGCCTATAATTACTGATGCAACTAAGCTCATCTGGATGAGCAGGTCATAGAAACTCACATATTGATGTGAAGAGACCTTTAGCACCAGAGGCCGCAGCACATACTAGCTTAGATCAAATGAAACAATCTGGGTTCAATGAGCCCCTTCTATGTCATTCTCTCTCTCCACTTCCATCAATCTTTATACGTGCTCCACTCTCAAATTTTTTAGACAAAGGATTAAAATCTCACTTACACTAAGGTTTGAAGATCTAAGTGGTTTATAAGGTTCAATGATATGTTTCCAGGGGTAGAAAGAGCACTTTTATGGAAGATGAAAGTAAAATGAATTTTGATGGTGAATTTCAGGCATCAATAGCTGGTGCAGCAGGATTGAGAGAGAAATACCTCGAGCCCTTGAAACCATACCAAGTTAGCCAGCCCCTTCCTCTGCTTGTTCATGGGGTCTGCATGGTTCCATTGCTAAGATCACATTCAGAGGGTCTTAGAGGTCCATAATCTGGCAATATTCAAGATACTTGAATATCTTGGGGTGCATACTTTTCCAAGGCCTGTGTGTCAGCCATACTTTTAAGAAGGTCAATTTTCTGGTCTTCGACATTCACATGATCTTCTGTCTGATAATAGGACTGTGGCTGAAGCATCATTCTGGTTCTTCTTTCATAATTCCTTTTTGTTCTTTTTTTGTCCCATTCACTCTGAGGTAAATTCATTCAACTTTTATTTGTTTGTATATTTGTTATTAACTGTTTTGTTATTGTTCTATTACAGTCCCAATTTTTCCCACTTTGCTTTCCTCTGCCCAGCCCACCTGTGCCCCCACAGTGAATCCCCAGTATCTCCTCTTTAACAGCTCTCCAAAGGAAAGTCACACCACTCCGCAGTCTGGCCCCTGGTGTAAAGAGCTTTGACATACCAAATCCAGGGGTAATTTTGATACTGTTGTCTGTGAAGCCTCCTATAACTAAAGTGCCATAAATTTAAGGTCTTTCTCTTCCTTAAACAGATCCTTATTAAGAATGAACAGAAAGGGTCAATTTGCTGCAAGAGAATATTCTATTCTAATTTAAGCATATTTGTAAAGTAGGTGACAGACCTTATGTCTTCTTCTGAGACCCTTGACCTTCTCCTTTGCTAATCATTGTCAAAAGGTGAGTGATTCTCATTAGAGAGACCCTTGGAACAAAAGTAAAGAGAGAAACATGGAGGGTCAGGTGGTAACAAATTTATGACAAATCTCCGTGCCTGAGCTATCGTTGTAACTTCCCACCTAACTACCTAATGTGCCTTAGAGCTAGAATTCAGAAGTGTGGTGTTGTCACAGAGGTGCATAATTCATAACATATCTTTGAATTGAAAATTAACATCAGACTTTTTTCTATCAAAAAGTAAATTTGATTTGATTGATTGATTGATTGATTAGACAATGAGAACTGGCTTTGCCAAGTAGGTGAAATGATGAACATTTTCCAAAAATGAAATGAACTGAATCTTTAGCTGCAAGTTTTGACATAAAATATATTCAAAGCATGTGGTAATATGAAAGCATTTTATTTAAAACATATTGGCAAAGATATATTGAAACTAATAATACTTTTATTTTTCCAACCTTTTTTTTTTTTTTTTTTTTTTTTTTTAGTGTATCAGGACTCAAACTGCTTCCAAGTAAAAGCGTAGGAGGGATAATTAGTAGTTACTTGAGAGGTACTGGTAAAGTCTTTTTTTTTTAAATTATATTCTTGGCACTATTACAGACATCCCTGTTCCCCCCATCCCTTTGCCTGCCATCTTCCACCCCACACCCCCCATCCCTCTGGCCATCCCCACACTGTTGTCTATGTCTATGGGCATATATGTTCCTTAGCTAATCCTTTCTTTGGTATAGTTCCCAGAAACTAAGGCAATGATAGTCTAATACCTGGGTGACAAAGCCTTTCCCAAGGCAGGTTGTTTATAATTCTTTGCCTTCAATAAAATTGAAGGAGCACCTTGTCAAGTTAGCTGACAGAGAACTAGAAATGATTTTTGATGATAATTCACTCTTAGATACTTTTCCAATTTACTCAGATAAATACCAATAATTGAGTTTTAATGCTAAAACAAAATTCCTCTGATTTCCCTTCACCTATTTGTGTGGATAAGTTTCCTTTTTCAGTGTTTATAAGTGAGGGGAGGAATAAAATAGATGCTCAACTCTCTTTCATTCTGGAAGTAATATTTACAACTCTACTGAAAATGAAACCAGACCCATCTATTTCATTAAGAAATACATCTCCAGTGAAATTTATTGTATGTAATTTTTATCCAGATTTATAAGTTATCATTTGTTTACTAATATTAATATGTATAATGGTAAACAAATCAGAATTAATTTTGTAACTGTATATCCTTACACCAAAGAAAAACACATAAGATTTTAATTTACATACATTTTTATTAGAGAGATTCAACTTAGGGAAACAAATATGAAACCTACAAGAACTATATATATATGTGTGTGTGTGTGTGTGTGTGTGTGTGTGTGTATGTGTGTGTGTGTGTATGTATGGATAAAATTCAACTGGGAAATTGGAATAAACATACATTTGAGGAGAAAAAGAAAATCTCTAAAATTGTTAGACAATCTCACTTTTTAAAAAATAGATTATGTAGATTAAAATTTTGACAATATTTAGGAATTTTGTTTTTTAAATGTTAATATTCATAGCAAACAAGAAAATTTATATATTTTACTATTTGATGTCTTATGAAAAGCTTTAGATATCCATTTAAAATAGCCTTTCATAATTATTTCAGGAATAAGAAGAAAACAAAAATGAAAAGTTAAATACTATACAGGGAAAGAAGCATTTGGAAAACAGAATCATCATCTTCTGCCCATTAAGTGAGGTTCTCCAGCTACAGTTAGGTCCACACTTATCTGTGCTTACAAAAGCAGCTGCAGCCCACCTCCTGATCTGACAACATGCAATAAAAATGCACCTGGCTAGGCAACTACCAGCACATTTTAGAGGTACTGAAGTTGGATCCAAAACAATTATGTTACATTAAGATACAAATATTTCTACTATGGCAGCTTAGCCCCCAAATGTTTACTGTTTAGAAATTGCACATATTGAGTTTTCATGAAAATACTTCCTTCTCCAGTTCCTTTATCACTATTTTCCACTGGAATCAAACATGATTGAAGTCAAGTTTAATGGAGATTTGGCCACAGTCCAGATATACACTAACCACGGGGAACCTGGGATGTGACCTGTGCTGACTCCACAAAAAATCCCTTTGCTCCTATTAAGAATAGTTGATTCAGGATTTAAAGATGAGCAGCTAAATTTCATCCAGATGTAGTAGGAAATAGCATTTTCATGAATGCAGATGCAACTAGAAGGGGTCACCTATAAAGATTTTAAAGACTACATCAAGAAGCAGCTTTGACTAAAGACAGATTAATGAACCAAATGACTGTAACTATCAGTATTCTTAAAAAATAATAGCCAATAGTTGAAGGTCTTACACTGTGTTTTTTTTTTTTCCCCTTATTGTTGACATTATTAAAGATGTCCCCATTCCCTTCCCTTTGCCCACCTCCACCCATCCCCCAACTCCCCTCCCTCTGCCCATCCTACACTGTTGTCTGTGTCCTTAGGTCATACATATATGTTCTTTGACTGATTCCTTCAACTTCTTTCATCCAGTCCTCCCTCCTCCATCTCCTCTGTTCCATGATTCCATTCTCTGTTTCTATTTTGTTCGTCAGTTTACTTTGTTCATTAGATTCCACATAAAAGTGAGATCATGTGGTATTTGTCTTTCTCTGACTGGCTTATTTCACTTAGCATAATAATCTCTAGGTCCATCCATGCTGTCACAAAAGGTAAAACACTGTTTTGAATGCACTACCCACATTACCTGGAGTAATCCCCCGAACAAATTTATGAGTTAGACAAATATCACCCCCATTTCACAGATAGAACACAGAGAGGTTAAGTAACCTTACAAAGTTCACCCAGCAAATAAGTGGAGAGCTGGGCTTTGAACTTAGCCTGTGTGGTTCTAGAGCCCTGCACTTAACTGTTCTGTTACACCTGGCTTTATGGGAAATGCTGCCAGAGACAAATTTACACTTCTTGAAGGTGGGTTTTTAAAAATATGGCAAGGGCAGATGGAAGTGGAGGTTTGGGGTGTTTGGCCCTCTGCCTAGAATCAAACATTCACTAATTTCTTTTGCTCTCTCCTTTTCTAAGTCAATTGCTATGCACACTTATTTTATTATCATTATTTCTATCTAACAGGCTGTGCAGGAACATCGTGATTTAAAATATCTAAATAACAACCCAAAGAAAGGGACTTAAAAGTAATGCTCAAAGAAGAAAGCAGATGGCCGCCAAGTGCAAATTCTGCATTCTTATTATTTTGTATGAGGAGTAGATGTGGTTTGTAAAAGGTTATGCTAATAAGCAAAATGTTCGTGTATTGTTATTAGCTCATTATTAAAAAACATTTCTGATATTTCTAAAGTTGTTAAAATAGTAACCAAAGTAGATGCTGGCAAAATAAAATCTTGTCTTCTTGAAGATTACCTTACTTAAGCAGATCCTTGAAACTCAAGGTAAAAAATCAAACTAAAGATTAAATATCAACAATAGGCTGGAAAGACCTCTGTTCATTTATGGCATGTGCTATTAACTCATATCTGAAAATACCAAGGCACTTGTATAATAAACCTGCACTCTGTACTGAAGCTATTTTTAAGTCCCAGCAACTTCCTGGGGAAAAGCTCCATAAATAAGGCCAGGAAACTTGAATCCAGGATCCTAAACCATGGGGCCCTTTTTGGTCACCTTTGAACCCTGTCCTGTGTATCTTCAGTACAGCCATCCCCTCCCCAAGTCCTTTTGACTGCTGGCTGGAGTCTCAGCTTCATATAAGTTCATGCCCCAGCTCGAGCCTCACTGTCCTTTTCTTCACCTTTTTTGGATGACAACTGTTTCCTTCTGTTTGGCTGTGGAAATGGGGATTTGGGATTAAAAAAAAAGATAAGTCATCGCCAAAACCCCCTACACAATTCTACAGAAAGGATTTATTCCTATTCCTGGTGGCCTTGTTGGCGTTATCCTCCTAATCCAGCTGTAGTGATGTATTGTACTGGCTGCCTGCCACACACAAAGTTCTGCCTTGGGACATCCTGCTTGAGGCAAAAGGCCAACCCGGCCTCTTTCTCAGCAGCTCGGTTGACGGGCCCATACCCTGAGGACAATGACAATAGTATATGTATATATATTTAGAAATACACACATATTCTGTGTGTGTGTGTGTACAAACACATGTAATAATTGTTCCATATATGCCACGAACTCAGTTTTGTTGTATATGTAGATATGTATACATTTACTCAGATTCCAGATATGCTATAAACTCCCTGTTTTTTGTGTAGAATGAAATTCATATGCCTGCAGCCTTACTTTTTGTCCTTCTCAGTCTAGAAGGATGTTGTTCACTTTTCAATGTCCTCTCAGAGAACAACTCTATTCATCTGTACTGTGTTGACATGGTTTCACTTTGGGAATCTTTAAAGTACTAACACCACCTTCTGACGTGCAAGTGGCAAGTGTAATGTTAAACATTATGCTTTGTGTTTCTGGGTTACCCAGTCACACATCATTTTATTTTTATAAGCAAGGAAAGGAAATACCAATCCAAATAGATATCAACATAAACCTTAAGTTTCCAGACCTGAAAGTTTAACGTGGATTTCCCTATACTCTATAAATCACTGTCTTAGATTCTACTAAATCTAGCTAAGCAAGCTATATCAATATTTTGTCTGACAACACAGATGCAGTTTTGAAGTCAGTGAAGAAATAAAAAGGTATGAGTCCTGGAGATTCTTGGATGTTTCCCTAAATCTCCTATGCAATTAGAGAACACAAAATTGGATGGATTTTAACAGATTAAAAAGAGAATTGTAATGAAGCCAGGATTTTCTCTAAAAGAGTTTTTATTCAAAAAGTGCCTGAGATAACTTTGCAATGAGGCAGAAATGTGTGCTTTAAATGAAAAAAAAAAAAAATGGTAAGCAAAGGTTTAGAAGCCAGAAAATGGAAAATATCTAAAATATATTATTAATTGAATTCATTGGGATGGCATTGCTTAATAAAATTATATAGGTTTCAGGTGTATAATTCTATAATACATCATCTGTATATTGTGTGTTCACCACCCAAGTCAAGTCTCCTTCTGTCACCATTTACCCCTTCTTTACCCTCTTCTACCTCGTCCAGCCCCACCTCCCCCTTGCCTCTGGTCATCACCAGACTGTTGTCTGTGTTTATGAGGTTTTTTTCTTAATCTCTTCACCTTTTTCACCCAGCCCCCCAACTGCCTCCCTCTGCTGCTGTCAGTCTGTTTCTGTGCATCTGTTTCTGTCTTGTTTCTTAGCTTATTTTGTTCATTAGAGTCCACATACAAGTGAAATCATATGATATTGTCTTTCTCTGACTGGCTTATTTCATTTAGCACAGTACTCTCCAGGTCCATCCATGCTGCTGCAAAAGGTAAGATTTCTCCTTCTTTTTTACAGCCAACTAAGTGTTACATCATGTAAATGTACCACAGCTGTTTTATCTCCCCGTGTATTGACGGGCACTTGGGCTGCTTCCAAATCTTGACTATAGTAAATAATGCTACTATTAACATAGGGTTGCATATATTCTTTTGAATTAGTGTTTTGGGGTTTTTTATATATTTTGCCAGAAATGGAACCTCTGGGTCATAAGGCACTTACATTTTTAATTTTTTAAGCTAAATCCATACTGCTTTCTATAGTGGCTGCACCAGTCTGCATTCCCACCAACAGTAAAAAATATTTTTCTTGATAGAGATTATTTAAATCAGTAAATATAAACTTTGAATATTTTAAACATCAAAGTAAGTCAACAAATAACTTTGAACATATTATGTGGTCCAAAATAAATCAATAAATAAGAATAAAAACTCTGCAGCTCAACATGTAGTTTTCCTCTTATTTTCTTGCTTTAAATTTAGAAACTTCCTTTTTGCCACTATAATCTGATGATGAATCATTTCATTTTGGATTTTTTAATCTAGAAATAATTTACAACAGATTTTTTTTACTTTACTGAAGCACATATTTAAACCTCATCCTGGTGCCATGATTTTTACTTTAGTGACAAAATAAAACACACAGGTTATTATAAATGGGGTTTCATTCAGATCACACGTAAGGTCATCATGCACAGAAGAGTTGTCTCTTTGGGGAAGAGCCAGAATAATAAGTTTTAGTGAGAAAAACATAAAGCAGTTTAAGAGTTGATGAATGAAACATAAACATAGAAATGTGTACCCATTTGTGAGTATAGTAGAAACAAAAAAAACAGGAAGATCAAAAAAGTGAGTCAGGGAAACTTGGAGAACAGAATATTTTGATTTGGACTTTGTGTCCTAGTGATCTCTAGTCTTTGGCAGGTGTCTGTAAAATGGAAAGTCTCGTTGAATTATAGACAGTGAACTAAAATTTACTCCTCTAATACCAATGCATGTGTCATCTCCCAAAAGGTGTTTCTGACCCTCCAATAGAGGAAATCATCTCTGCTCTCATACTATTTCTCCACTTTATACATTCATCAGTTGTTGCACGCATCATCCTCTGCTGTGATTTTGCTGTTTAACATAGATTTCCTGTATTTGACTATGAACACTGTGAGGGCAGAAATGATCTGTGAAACCTAGTACTGTGTCATACTCAAAATAAATGTTCTATGAATTGATGGATCTATAGATGGTTAATGAATAAGTAAGGGTATTAAGCTGAATGCTTGGCATGAAAAGTGAAAATATTGTGCTGAGTTTTCATATCAGCTTTCACTATGGCATCATCTAATTATCTTTTCCCTGAAGTACGGTTAAAAGTAATGAATCTTAATATTTCTTTTAAAAGTCACTTTAAATGGGTTTAGAAATAAGAATCCTGAATATTTCCAAATACCTTTCTTTTTAAATATTACTACATATGGCATATTAAAGTAATTAAAAGTGCTTTTATCCTCCTTTGTAAAATAAATCCCTAAATGAGACGAGGACCTACCCGGGAACATTAATGGCCAGGTGAGACCTCTTTGTGATCGGCTGAATAAATCTTAGACAAATTATACTGGCTTTGTGAAATTCAAACTATATGAACGGTATTAAGAATACAATAAATCTGTTCTCCCATCCCATATCAATAACCTACACTAATTTTTCCTATTTCATAGTTAAGTCACTATAGCCAAAAATCTTATTTCTAACCAAACCTGAAAATTTTATTTTTATTAATCTTGAGGCTGACTTTAGAACCTGATATGGGCCTGATTTTTATATCTGTTAAGGAGTTGAAAATTTTTAGAGTATTTGCAATATTCATATACATAAAATCATACCTTTGTTTGTAATACAATGTTTATTTATAAAATACCCCTCTCTAGTTCTCTTCTATATTTATTGCAAATTGAAAAAAATGGCAAGAATTTTACTTGTAGCATCCAGGAATTTTTTTTTTTTCACTATTTTTATCAGAACAAATATTTCATTGCGATTTATCAAAGACCTATGTTTTACCCAAAGTTACACAGTTGTTAGCCATAAAATTGATTAGAACCTATGTCTTCTAACAAAATATCCTAATATAGGTCATTTGACCTTCAACTATGATTAATGACCTTAAAACTATAAATAAATCTGAGAGTTTTGGGGGATTGCTTTTAAAAAGGCATGATAAGGGTGGCCAGAACTTTATTAGGTTTTCAACATGCTTCCCAGCTGTGTCCTCTTACTTGCGATATAATTTATTCAGAGTTCCACTATTTCCTTCAAGCCCAATCTTAACAGCCTCTCTTCTCAAAGAATGTGCCCAGTTTCTAATTCTGCCAAGTATATGGGCATCTTATTCCATTTAGTTCTCTTAGATGTAAAAAGTTTTCATCCTCTTACCCAAAGCAGAAATGGTTACACTATAGATTCTATGATTAGCATCACCCCATTCCCTAACTCTCTCCGACTTCTGAGTCTAGATTGAACACTTATCTTCAGTCTCAACTTCCGCACCAGAGTACTGATATTTTGATTTCTTTCTAACTTTAAAAGTTCTCTACCTACTGCACTACCACTCTACTTACTTCACAGCTGAGGTATGTAAAAAATAGTGTCTACTACTTCACATATGAGAGAGGACACCCCAAAAAGGAATATTTATTATATATATTAAACATTGTGTATTTATTCTTACATGTTTAAACTTTAGCCACCTTCAAAGTACTCTCCATTTGATGCAATACACCCTCTGAGATGTTTTTTTCCACTGCTCAAAACAGTTTTTGAACTCATCAATTTTGATGGCTTTTAGTGCTTCTGATGTATTTTGTTTCAGCTCTTCCACATTAACAAGATGTTTCCCTTTGAGGACTTTTTCACATTCAGGGAAACAAAAAAAGTCACTCAGAGTGAGATTGGTCGAATAGGGAGGGTGGGGCATGGGGGATCATGCCATTTTGGTCTAAAACTGCTGAATACTCAGTATAGTGTGGTCAGGTATGCTCTTAAATCACCCATCATGAAAAGGGAAATCATGCTGAAAGAGTCTTCAAAAAAATTCTCTGAAGCTGAATGCAGCCTCTCACAACAACACCAGCTGGTACACTGATAGAGATGGGTTCCTAGAACACTCACCGAACTGGAGAAGCCTGTACTATAAAGGGGCCCATCTTCCAGAGGATAATTCCTTTTTTATTTTGGTCCCCCCTTGTACCTTACCATCTGTTTGTTCCTGAGATGCATTGCCACATAGTTTCTTATATCACTAGACTGACAGCACCCTCCCCCCCAAATAGTAGCCTTATCACTTTGGTAACAGTGAATGCTTTTTAATTATTGCCTCATCAAAGTATGATTAAATTGGAGAAAATTACTTACTTGGATCTTAAAGATCATGCTTCCTTTCATCTCCATGACCAGTGTTGTCACTTTTCTCCAGTTTTTTATCCTACTTCTGTTACTCCATTTCAATATGTGTTATGATGTCCTCTGGTTATCATTATATGCTCCTCTGTCTCTGTTTATTCCTTCTTATCTTCTCACTCTTTAAGTCACTTTTCAGTAAATCCATCCATTTCTGTGGCTTAATGAACTCATTGATTTCAAAAACATACAGGGTAAGGCAAAAGTAGGCTTATAGTTGTAAGTGAAATAGAGTTTGTCCTCATTATTGTATTATTTTCCATACGAACAACTATAAACCTTTTGCCCAATTCTATATTTATTGAACAGTTTGGGCCCTTTGATAGATGTAGGCACACAGAATAAGAAATTAGTGATTAACTACTGAAAGAATTAGAGAATTCCCCCTGGATCTTCCCAGGAATTACAAAAAACTCAAAGTCACAAGAAAACCCATGCCTCTGAAAAAATGAGGTGTAAAGTATGTAAATAAAGATTTAGTTGTGATTAAATAAGCCCTCAAATGAACACATAAGCTGCATATTCCACCATTTTTCATGTAAACATGTCACTTCCCAGTTCCACCTCTTGCCAGTTAGGTGACCATAGAAAAGCCCTTCATCTATTCATTCAGCAGTATTTGTTGAATTCTTATTATGTGCCTGGCATTGAATCAGTGCTGGAGAATACATTATTGAACAACATAGACAAAATTTCTAATATCATTCTCAATCTAAGTTTGCTTATCTATAAAAAAAATGCATACTAATACATAACTATGTCATAGAGTTTTTTTAAATATTAAAGAAGTTATTTGTGGAGTTCACCTAACACAGTAGTAATAATCAAGCAGGTTCTCAGTAAATGTCATCTATGATTATTATATGATTTCATCTGTAATGCTATCACCTTGGGCTTTAGACAGTAAAATGAATCCCAACATAAACATATCTTTAAGAACTTCAGAATGGAATAAAACTTCTCATGCTTTGGGGGCAAGCTGGTTAATTAGACAAACTAAGGTGAGTGGAAGGTAAAATACCACTGGATTTTGATGTTTTTTAAAGAATTTTAAGGCTTCTCTTTATCTTCTCTCTGTTTATGGCCTTGAATTTTAAATAATAGTAACAATAATGGTGATAGCAATAATACCCTCTACTTACAGTGCATATCACACGTGTGTTACCTTTTGTTTAGACTGTCTAATATATGATAGAATCTACAAGGAGACAGTACTCTTACTCATTATTAGTATTTTATGAAAGAGGAGATTAAAATTCAAAGAGCTTGATCAGTGAACCAATGTCACATGTAATAGATACAGGGGTAAGATTTTGGTCTGGCTATTCTGACTGACAGCCTGTGCTTTACCCACTGTGTACTACATTGCCTCTGTGACAATTAGGCTTCTCTCACACATTTTTACTCTGGTGTAGGGCCCTAATTCTGATACACTTTGTAGCTGATTGTTTTAAGCTATGTATGTGCTGGTTGGTGGACTATAACCAGGATGCCAAGGTTCAGGCAGGTCAAGGTCAATTGGAGTCTTTGTCCTCTAGTCTTACATGTTTCTAAACCCTCCTGACAACCCTGCACTGGATTGTTCCCTTTGCTTTAATGTTCTCTTATAGACATCTGAATCTTGTGCCCTAATGACTGATTAACTAGATCATAGAAATTCAAGGAAAGGGGCCTTTTATCTTTCCCTGTGGCCAGTTCCAGCCTTTCAATGACAGAAAGCACCATCACTGAGAGACTGACTCAGGATTATAACATAAGTCTCTGTTTTGGAGTGGGGGTGGCACAATAGCCTGTCCCCTAGCTCCAAGGGGGGTTCTTAGGCCCTGCTTCCTTGAAATTCTCCAGGGCATATTTCTTTAGGGATGCTGCTCTCTGAACCTTTGGTTTCCTTGATCTTTGACTCCACTAGGATTTGACCTATCTGAACCACAGTGCCCTGAACTTACTTCCTGGTTACTATGCACCAACACACACACAGATTAACTCTTTCCCTCCTAATCCATTGCTCATTGATCACATAAGCCACAAATTTGACAGTTGAAACATCTCATTCAGAATCCCAACTCTTTTATGGTTAAGAAATTTTTGTTAAAGATGTAACTTCCTCAATAGTTTAACAAGGTTTTTGTAAAAATTAGAAGTAAAATAAACTGTATATGGTGACTTAAAAACCCATGTATTAAAAAAATACCAAACAAATTCATCCATACTTATTTTTATGAGGTAAGTTATACATGTTTGATATTCATTTTCAACATTTATAATAACTGAAGTAGAATATATTATCTGCTTGCAATTTCCTATAAGACTCTCATAGAAATCTTTTATTTTAAGCATAAGAGTGTTTATTTACAAAGTGTTCCATTATTAGTCCCCTTTCTTCAAATTTAGTTACTAGATAGATATTATTTTAAATATATATTTTATAATATAGTACTTACTGCTACATATGGTTTTAAAACTTAGCTCTTTTGGACACTTTAGACAACAAGACTATAAGAATAAAGCTAAATCCTAAAGAGCTATGAATGTGTAGTTAAACTGCTTTCTGAGAAATTCCTATGAGTTATGGAAATTTGATGGTTAATGGTAGAAGATACATTTTCTTTTTTAAATCCCAATTAACAACTGCTGTGTACAAGAATGTTCATCACTTTATTTTCTAAGAGTAAAATATAGAAAATAATCCAAATGTCCAACACTTGGGACATTTTATGTTTTCAAAGGAAATTTAATATTATTTTTATTTTCCTCTTTTATTTTATTTTTTTTCCATTTTCTAAATTTTGGGCAAAGAGCAGACAAAACACTGTGAGTAGGTATTAAACCACAGTACCTGATAATAAATCTTCATTGCTTTATGATTGGGAGGGTTTCAGTTTTGAGAGTAAGGGGTAGAAAGAAAAAGACCTATAACTATGATCTTATGTAGAAAATCAAAAGAAAAACAAGATCTATTTAGATCAAACAAAGACTAGGTGTTTGTCAAAAAGCATCTCCATTTGTACAGCAGATGTTCCATATAAAATGTCTCTACATACATATTTCAGCTCCAACTAATGGTTATCTGGATTTAGCCTGAAGTCAGTCAAGACTTAGAGGAATGGCCTGGGATAGTCTCGGCTGAGGGGCAAAATAGGCAAATTCAGACAAGACTTTAAAATAAGGTGAACAACAAAAGTACAGAAGGAGAGAACAAGATCAGTTATGGAAGAGTGAAGAAAAAATAAGCAGGTGGTGTGGAGGTTGGCAGAATTCACTTGTATTAAATACAATGTACGTATAACCTGAACTTTCACTGGCTTTGGTGAGCTCCTTCTATATCGGCAGTGCAAGGTTTACTTGAACTTGTGAAAAGGTTCATTCCTAATGCTTCCAGGAATAAGTCTGGTATTAAATAACAGTAATATTGTAAGCATCAAACTACAGGTAAACTCTAAATTTTATAATTAATGTGATTCACTGAACAAATACATATCATTAAGAAGCCTAAATCTTAAAAAAATAAAATAACTGGAAAGGAAAAATAAAGTAAAACCTTTATTAAGATCATTTACATTTATTTTTATATAAGTTCTAAATCATCCCTAACCCTCTTTGCTTGGAAGCTGTTATGACTCTGAACAATACTCTACAGTAACCTGGTTGAATAAAACTTCTAGGCCTCAAACCTTAGCAACTATACCATGTGATTTAAATGCCTAGTGCCCCGAGCATAATGTGCATACATCTGTTTTATACACATGTAAAACATTAGCACGTTTCCAGCACATATTTTCATCTGGAAATTTGATAGCCTTCAAGAAGAATCTGGGTGTATGGGACAAAGACAGAACGGGTGGAGGAAGGGGACACAGGAGAGAGAGTTGAGAGGTAAGAATGAACATATTTTCTCTGGGAATTTTCACATGGAAGGTATAATATGATTTCCCTGCTGAGATCTTGTCATCCTTTCTTTTTACTTCATAAACTCTCCAGTCTATTCTAGTTGAGTTTTCCTCTGAAGGCCACCCAGAAGCTGTGACCTGGCTGGTGCTGGAGAGAACAGCTGATTTAAAGACTGTCTCAGAGACCCTAAAGCAACACCGTTTGCACTGCAGCATTAGGGAGTTAGGTTGAATAAGTGGTAAAGATTACCACACACAGGAAGGAGGGTAAATAAGCTTTCAGACCTTCATTTTCCCTTTCAGCTCACCTTCTCTCTTTACATTAGTATTAATGAGATGCTATTCATAACACAGAGAAACGTTTTTAACGGCTTGGTATAAGCCAATCCATTCTTTTATTTATTTTTGTAAACATGGTGATAGAGACAGTATTGAGTAATGTTTCAAAGTATAGCCTCAGGGGCCAACTGACCTGGGTTCAAATTCTGACTTGGCCACTTCGTAGCTGTGCTTGGACCAAAAAGATAAAGAGCTTCGCCAAGCCCCACTTTATTTGTGGAAATGGGAACTATAAGGTGGTGCATATTTTACAGGAGTATTGACCAAATGAGCTAGTAAGTATAAAGTGACTGGAACAGTGAATGATATGTGATAGTTCTCAGTAAACACTGGTTGTTATCATCATGTTATTGTTTTTCATTCTCTCCCCTGTTTCCTTTTATGAAGATACTATTCCTGAAGGTTACAGATGCAATCTGTGGCCACAAGAGTTTCATCTTTCTAGAAAGCATCTTTCAATGAGCACTCTGCCTTTGTGGTTGATCTGAGCACCAGATAACCTGAGAATGAGTAGATATTTGACATTCTCATACTGCTTTGCTTTGCTTAAAGACAATCGGGTAGAAATCTTTGGGGAAGGAAAAAAAAAAAAGTGACTGATTAGGTCAGAAAGTCCCAAGGAAGTAAGACATTTGCCATGCATACAGCTTCAGAGGAAGCTAGCAGTGATTTGAAAGCCAGGCCCAGTTTTTCCCAATAGCATTAGGTTTCAGGCAAGCTGAGGCTGCCACCAGGACACGGACCACTTTGCTGGGCAGCCTCTTTGCTGGCAGCTCACACCTGTAAGGCCACAGCCATTACTGCTGGCTATCCACAGATTTGGGTTAAGAAAAGTGGTTTCTAAAATTTATCTGCTTTGAAATATCTCATACATTTTAATCTTTTAGAACATAGCATTACTGTTTTCATTGTCTTAGAATTTAATTTTAGCATCTTGTCTAAGAACAATCACAAGATAAAATGACCTGTGTCATAATTTCAGGGCACAATATACTATTTCTAGCATTTTTTGGTACTGGAAACGAAGGTTAATTAGATAGAAGCTAACATTTACTGAAGGGTGATTATCCCACTTAATCTTGACGATAACTTGATGATGGAACTGAAGATCAGAGAGATTAACTGACTTGCCTAAGGTTCTCCACCTCAGAACTGGTCAGGCAGTTCAGGTCTGCAGGCTCTGTTTTCATTTCACCTTTCCTACTGCCATCCAACCCATCATTAAGTCCTGCATCCAGATTTTTTAAAAGATTTTAAAATTTATTTTAGAGAAGAAGTGGGGTGGGGGGGTGCAGGGAGAAGCATCGATGTGAGAAACATAGACTGATTACCTCCCCCATGCACCCCCGGCTGGGGATCAAACCTGCAGCCCAGGTATGCACCCTCACCAGAAATTGAATCTGCAGCCTTTCAGTGTACAGAATGATGCTCCAACCAACTGAGCCCCCGGCCAGATTTTTGAAATGCAGCCATTTTTTACCTTCTCTATTACTATTGTTACACTAGTCCAACTCTCCAGCATCAGTTGTTCAAATTGCTACTGTAAAGGGTTCTTGGTTGTTCTCTGCTTCAACCATTGCCCCCTACAGTCTCTACAGCACAGAGTGCAGTTTAACTTCATCTCTATCAGAACAAAACCCCACAACTTTATGCTGTCATAATTTTACCTAATCCAGTTGTGCTCAAACCCTGACATCACCTCCTACAATTCTCTATCTTACAAGTTATTGTCCTTTTTATGTTCATCCTAACGTTTACTTTTATAAATAACATTTGAATTTGCAACTATGGGAGTTGAAAGCTAAACCTATGAAAAATGTTATAAAGGCTGAATTTCTGATATTAGAATAAGACAAGGGACAGGGATGATAAATGTGAGCCAGGTAGAATATGAGAGAAAAGAAAAACAATTTTCCTACACCTTGAAATATAGGAGTCATACAGAAGGGCAAGGATGGTGTCTGCTAACCCTAAGATAGAGGAAAACAGAAAGATGCAACATTTTAAATTCTTATATTCTGAAAGCATTGGCTGTACTACAAGATTGCATGACTTCTTTCTCACCGTATTCAACTCTGCAGTCAAACGGCACCTGGAGAAGACTTCTCTCACTATTCTGTTTAAAACAGTATTTTCTGCCATCATGCCTCGATCCTCTGTCCTGCTTTACTTTTCACAGCACTTTTTCTTGGTAGTGCATTACTTCTTTTCCTTTGTTTCATCTACTAAAATATCAGCTCCATAAGGATAGGGACTTGCTCATAGGATTCCCAGTGTAAGGAAGAATCCCCAGCACATAGAAAGTGATAAAAAAAAATGTTGAATAAATAAATGGTATGAAAAGAATTTGGTGTGAAAAAGACAACTGAGGAAACACATATTTAATTTCATCTAGATAGGTTAAGCGCTCAAACTCAAATACTTGCTTAAGGGCAGAATGAAGACTAAAACCTATACTTCCTCATTTCACAGTGCACTGATATTTATGCTCTAACAAGTTGTCTTCTTTTATAATTGGGGATATTCACTTATCAGAATAATATACAAATGAAAAATTTCAAAAGTCTACTTTGCAGTGACAATCATTGTTTTAAATAATATTTAAATCTGGATACTTTTACTTCAAAATCACACAACTACTCAGATTACCTTCATCATAGAATATATCACAGAAGAAAGAAATAGAAAGCCCATGGCTCTCCCTAAAAGTGTTTTCCTAAGAAAACATTGATATTCATGATATATAACTTTATGACCTCTCTCTAATGGCAAGAGAATATGGAAGAAGACATAAGGATGAGTGAGTGAATGAATTTTTTATTCTGGATTTTCTCTAGAAAGAGACTGTAAACTAGTTTGACTATCATCATCATCATCATCAACAACTACTATTTACTGAACATTTATTTAGTAGTACTGAGCATTGCACTAGATACATAAGAAGTGTTTTAATCTTTGCTCCTCACAATAATTTTGCAATCTCATTTCATAGGTATAGAAACTAAGGCTCAGAGGGGAGCATCTCACTATTTCATAAGATAAAAATCATTTTTTCTTCTATGTCCTCCAAAGCATCTCAGCACTAGCTATATTATAGATGCTTTAAAATATTCATATGAAATAGAGTTGGAAAAAACTTTAGTGATCATCTTTCCTAGGAAGGCATCTATGACTAATCCTTTGGAATACAACTTTAAGAAATATCTTATTTCTTTAAAAGCAAAACTGGATAGAGAACTGAGATACCTTAATTGTCGGTTGATCTTTCACTATACCCACAGCCCTATTGTGTTGACTGGCATGAATATGATGCTTATAAACATGTTAAATTATAATCCTATGTATACAGTTATATTTATATCTTGACTGTGTAAATCAGTTACATTTAGCAGAATTCCAATTCAAATCCTATCTTCCACACAGTTGGACCTTTGAGTAAAAAATAAATAAATAAAAGAACCTATAACATTGAACCATTATGTTATAAATTGATTCTTTGTATAATGGGTCAAATGCTGTTGGCACATCTACTTATGTGTTGCATATATATTTGCATGTATATTGCACATAAGTATAATCTAGCAATACGCCCTGTGTATTGGATATAAGGGTTATGTAAATGAGAATGGTGAATAAACCCACTTAAATCCTTAAGCAAAGTTAACATTACAGTAGAATTGTGGTGACATTCATAAGTTCATGTTTGCTTTCCAAAGATAGCCATCCCGTAGACTGTAAAACACTGGTCCCAACCAAAGATTACATACCAGGTAAGGATTCCAAATGCAGTTCACACAAAGCAATTACAGTAAAAGCTGTGAGTTTTACTGCAGCTTGGGGAATACTTTACACATTTACTTTTCCTCCATGAAAGAAACTTGTGCTGAGAAACCACTGCCTTCTCTATGCAAATACAAAATGTGGGATACCCAAGGAAAGGGTAAAATTCAGTTTAATTTTTATGTGAGCCTGTTCAAATAACTTTAAAAATCAAACTGACATAGGGGGAAAGTAGCACTCAAGTGTTCTTATTCCTGAACTGGGTACAATATGATTCAGAGCAGGAACATACAGTACAGTTAACATTCAACTTTAATTGCAATGAGGTGACAACATACTTGGTAATGAGTTGTTTATGAGTTGTAGATGTGTTTACAATGAGTTGACAATGTGTTGGATAAAGTGTTCTTCTAAAGTTGTAGATCTATTTACAGTGAGTGGTGGGGGATGTTCATTAGTTGTCGATTTGTTTGTTTACATTGTTTTCGATTTGCAATTGCTATGAAACAAACTGCACACTGATGAAGGATGATTGTTTGTGCGCCTTAATGATTTACTGTAGTAGCTTGTCTGAAAAAGTACTTAACTCTGCCTCATCTGTCAGTTTCCACTGCAAAAGCTCCTAGTCACAATAGTTTTATTAGCATAGCATGGACCATTTGTAAGAACATTATGCATCTAAGAAATCTCAGGACTTTGCTGTTCAGCCTATCGTATTTGGGCCAGCAGACCCGAACTGAATTCTTTCTGCTTGATACACATTTATATCTTTTTAAGTTATAACATGATTAATAGTCAGTTTTCAAACTCCCAGTTACGGGAAGAATTCTACAAATCCTTTGTAACTCAAGGTACTGCTAACTTTCAACCTTATCTTTGACCTACCAACTTCTGTAAAAGGGCTTTTTAAAGAAAATCAGACTAATTCACGGGTAATAATACAATTTTACAAAATAAATTTTAACGTATTGGAGGACAAATGTGTAGTATGGGCTCTATTTTTAAAAACTTACAATAAGCCAGTTCAACCTGCATTAGTTTATATTACTTCTATATATGGGTATTTAATAGCTTTTATTGATAGAAGGGAAGAAATGGGAAAAGAAACTGAACTCCACCCACATCTTCACCATCTCAAAATTTACTCTCTGTTGCCTTATCCATGTCCTAGACCCATATGTATTCACACGAGGAAGCTAATGTACACTATGCCTCATTTATATTGTATTCACACATTATGATAAATAAAGCTATCTTGTAATAATTTGACTGGAAAAATTTATCAGTCAGACTTCATGGGCCAAGCCTAACTAAAGAAGCTGTAGTCTCCAAAACACTGAGAATAAAATATTGTGGTTAATTCTTGGGGTCATTAAAAAAAGCAACTCAGAAAATTAGAAGAGACAAAGAAGCCACTAAAGGAAAATGAGTTTACTAAATGGTAAGCAATATTAATTTTAAGTTATATAACACAATATCTTATTTAATCTACATGAAGACACACGGTAGTAGATTTTTCTCCCCATTTTCCATATAAAGCAACTGAGATCAGACACCTATATTTTTATGTAAAATCAGTGTTTTTCAAATGTTGGCTTTGATTTTTTACAATATGTGAAGCAACTCCTTGTTTTGGAAAGTCCCAATTTCACATATTAAGCATATAATAAAATCCCTTTTACTTTTTGAACTTAGATATACATCTAGAAAGGACAGAATCAGAACATAAACCTAAATGTTCTGATTCCAATCTAGTGTTGTTATAGTCAGTTTCTGTCCTATTTTGTTTTTCTTATGCTAGAAGCAAAACCTCAAAATATGAGTCAAAACACTTTCTTCTACACTTTTGACCCTCACTTATTAGAAGCACCCCCAACAGAAAGATTCCTACTAAGCCTGGTTTCCATGCTTATCGCTGAGGAACATGTTTTGCCTTTGTACCTGAAGTCAGTTTCACAGCATGGTTTTCCATGCTTAGTGGGGACAAGGAAGACATTTTAATTATCTAGAACATTTAATTTAATAGATATGCCAAACAATTGTTTCTAAAGATACTACCCAAAGGGTCCTAGGTGCAAACCTGGGCTTTTGGAGACCATGCAGGGGCTCTTTTATACCTTTTCCTTTCTTGATGTGCCATTTACCATCGTGAGCTTGAAAAAATAAATTCTTAGTGCATTTCAACATGCTGACCCTAAAACAAATCTGTCAGTGGAATCTAAAGAAAAGGCACTGGAATGAAGTGCTGAGGTGTTGCTTCCAGGGAGTCATGTTAGCATATTCATGTTGGAAAGGATTTCATCTTGGGGCTTCTGTTCATCTAACCAGATACTTTGCAAGTAAAAATGCATGAAATTTAAACCAGCTTTTCAAATGGCCATTTTTTATGGCAGACCATTTCAGCAGTGTAACAGGGGTAGACATCTATAAATGTATAATGTGATGGATTCAATTGTAATGCAGCCTAGACACATATGGAGGTAGTGTTTGCCCTTCAGTGAAAATCCATTTTTATGTCAAAAAGAATTCATTGAAATTAATAGGGCATTATCCAAGCAATAAGTAACACTATATATACAATGCAAAATTTTCTTGGAGAAAGACAAATTTTCTCTAAATGATGTGAAAAATAACCACGCTAAGAAATAGTAACTTAATGCATTAAAAATGGTAAAGTATTTAATATTAGAAGGAAATAGACAGATAAATGCCTAAGATCTTTAACCTTTTTTGGAATAATATCTACTAGGAAATGAAATGTATTATTTTCTAAACCCACATTTATTCTGGACACAGGCACTCAAGTTATTTTATGTCACTGTACATATTTCAACTATATAATGTTGTTTACTTTGCTGATAGAAAATGATTGCATTCATTCACTTATGCATTTTTAAAGAAATATTTTGGCATTCCTATCATGTGTCCCCCCCCCCAAAAAAGCAGAGAATAGAGTAATAAATATAACAAGCATGGTTATGTTCATTGTGTTAAAGTGTGAAGTTTTCAGTTTCTGAATGTTATTTCTAAATTTTTCTCTGAAGCATTATTTTTTAATATTTAATTATTTTTATGAGTCCTTTGACTATTTTCATGTTTTACTTTCTTATGTGTAGTGTTTCTTAAAAATAATATGCTCCCATATTTTTGTTCTTAAAGTAATTTTTATCACTTTTTCTAGTTTGTACTGTTGTATATGCTGAACTTTCCTTTCCCATCCCCAAGAAGCATTTTCTTGCCACAAGGGATGTAATATATCCAGGCTTCAGCATGTACTCAATACATATTAATTTCTCCATTGCATCCTCAGTATGAACTGCTGGTCTTTTCACTTCTCTTGTGCTTTACAGAATTCAATGAAGAACTGTTAAAGGCATCTGGGAAGTGGGATTATTTTTAAAATTTTTTAAAATTGTATAACTTGTTTTAAATCATATTCTTGTTTTTCAGTTATAGTTTACATACATTATATTAGTTTGAGGTGTACACTACAGTGATTAGACATTACATAACTTACTAAATGATCATGCCAGTAATCTCACACCCACCTGATGCCATACATAGTTATTACAATATTATTGACTATGTCCCTTATGCTGTACTTTACATCCCCATGACTATTCTGTAATAACCAATTTACACTTCCTAATCCCTTCACCTTTTTCACTCAAGCCCCTAACCTGTCTTCCATCTGGTAACCATCAATATGTTCTCAGTATCTGAGTCTGTTTCTCTTCTGCTTGTTCATTCTTTTTTTTTTTTAGTTTCAATTGTTGATAGATATATCCTTATTGCCCTCTTATTGTTCATACTTTTATCTTTTCTTCTTAAAGAAGACCTCTTAACATTTTATATAATAATGGTTTGAAGGTGATGAACCCCTTTAGCTTTTTCTTGTCTGGGAAGCTCCTTATGACAGCTTTTCTGGGTAGAGTTATCTTTGTCTAGGTCCTTGATTTACATCACTATCAATATTTCTTGCCAATCCCTTCTGCTGAAAAGTTTCTTTTAAGAAATCAGATGACAATCTTATGGGAGCTGCCCTAAGGTAACTAACTACTTTTCTCTTGCTACTTTTAAGATACTCTCTATGTCTTTCACTTTTTGCATTTTAATTATGATATGCCTTGGTGTGGGCCTCTTTGGGTTCATCTTGTTTGGAACTCTGAGCTTCCTTGTATGTCTATTTCCTCCACCAAGTTAGAAAAGTTTTTTGTCATTTAAAAAAATAGGTTTTCAATTTCTTGATCTCTCTCTTCTCCTTCTGACATCCCCATAATGAAAATATTGGTTTCCTTGAAATTGTCTCAGAGGCTCCTTACACTATCCTCAATTTTTGTGTGTGTGGAGTCTTTTTTTCTTTTTGCTATTCTGATTGGGTGTTTTTTTCTTCCTTATATTTCAAATCACTGATTTGATTTCTTGGTTTCATCTACTCTACTGTTGATCCCCTTAAAATTAATTTTTATTTCAGTTAATGTATGCTTCATTTCTAATGGGTCCTTGTTTATGCTGTTACGGTTATGACTAAGTTCATTGAGCATTGTTAGAACCAGTGTTTTGAAATCTGCATCTAGTAGATTGCTTATCTTCATTTAGTTTAGTTTTTTTTTTTTTTTTTTTTTTTTCTGGTGTTTTGTTCTGTTCTGTCATTTGGAACATGTATCTTTGTCTCCTCATTTTGGCAGCCTCCCTGTGTTTGTTTCTATGTACTATATAGAGCTTCTACATCTCCCAAGGTTGATAGAGTGGCCTCATATAATAGGTGTCCTCTAGGGCTCAGTGGCACAGCCTCTCCTATCACCTAACTGGGCACTCAAGGTACATCCCCTCATGTGGACTGAGTACATCCTCCTCTTTTAATTTAGACTTGATTGTTGTCTGTGCTTTAATTGGAGGCATTTACTAAGGTCAGTCAGTTGTTAGGACTGACTGTGTCCATCAACAACTGACCTCCAACCCCCACGGGAGGTCAGCTGTACTGGTGCCCACCCCACAGAGAAGAACTTACTTCAGCAGGGTTCTGGAGCCTGCTAAGTCTGTCCCTTGAGTGTGTCACTTGTGGAGACAGTTGGGTGGTCATGCTTTAACAGTGTCTGAACCTGTCTACTGGGTGTGCTGGCTCTGGGGCCTCCTGAGAGGTACAGACCAAGGTCAGCCACTACCTGTGTTCTGTCCAGGGCTACACAGCATGAGCTACAAAATGATATGCAGATGGCTTCTATTTGTGCAGGGCTTGGAGGTTTTAAGGAGAGGCCATGCTGTGAACCAAGACCTGCTGCTGTTAGTGCCATGACTGGGAATCTTAGCAGGAGGTGTGGGGCACACTAAGGCCAGATACTGCTCCTTTGAGAGATTTTAGGAAAAATGAAACATGAGCTAAGAAAGGCCATTTGTATGGAAAAGCCACTGGAAACCACGTGGGTGGGCACCCAAATTAGGAGGGGGTCTCACAGAATCACCAGGGTGGAACAAACAGTGTGAGCCATGTAGATGGGGGGTCTCAGATATGGTGCCACGTGCTGGGCCCTGTTGGAAAGGGTGCACCAAAGGAACGATGGCCTCTGCCGGAACTTCCGTCTGGGAGAAAGCTGCCCCCTCAGCTCTCACCCTGCTGCTGGACACTTCATTTCTTCCCTATATATCCCTATGTCTTCTGAGCTGCTGTCACAGTGTTGGAGCTCAGAGCAAGTGAGTCAGAATAAGTCCATGAGCAGGCCCTTTAAGAGGAACTGCCTGAAACAACAGAAGACCCCTCTCTGTCTCTCTCGGCCTCAGTTGGTTTTTATAGCCAGAAATTATGGAGACTTCTCTTTTTGACACTGGAATCCTTGGCTGGTAGGCCTAGTGTGGAATGGGATCTCTCTCTCCTCAGGGGTAACTCTGTAGCTGAGATATTCTTCCTCATTTTTATCTTCTACATGTGCGTGTGGGACCAGCCCATTCAGAGTTTGCATGCCTCCTACCAGTCCTGACGTGACTTCTTTAATTCCCTGGTTGTAGGACTTCCATTCAGTCAAATTTCAGGGGGTTTCAAAAAGTGAAGTTGTTTCCACAGACGATCAATAGTCCCTTACTTTTGCTGTCAGTACTAAGTCACGGGTACCACTGGAGATATATATACGACCAGTTCCAGGAGTTACTTGACTAGGACAACTTGGCAAATGGTATTTACTAGGAGGCAGGTACTCAATAAAAAGGGCTGCAGTCAGGTAAGAATGGGAAAGACCAGTGGTTGCCACCAAGTACTGAGTCTAGCTTTTTGTTGCATCAGAAAGGCACAAGCTGGAAGCACAGAACTTAACAGGAGGCCCAAAGCAAATGAAGGAAAGCACGAATTACGAGTTGGCATAAACAAGAGTTTGGCACAAGCCCCTGAACCTGAAGAAATGGTCAAGGAAAAGATAAAAATCTTCCTACCAAATGTTTCAGAGCTAGTAAAGCATAAGGAAGGTGGGGGAGTAAGAGGTAGGACCCCAGAAAATAGATTTTAAGCAGCAGGGCTAGAGATTATTTGTGAAGCTCACCAAACATTTCTTCATTTTAAACAAATATACAGGCTTATGGGTGTTATCTAAGGTTAGAAGGATATGCCTCATTGCCTTTCTCAAAGGTGAACAAGGGCTCTTCCATAAGACGTGTGAGGTGGCCACCACCTGAACCTCTTGTGTATCAGAGTTTGTTTGAGCTCTCACCTTTCCAGTGACCTTCGGGGCAGGTGAAGAAGAATGAGGACACTCAATATGAACCTGCTCCAACCTTGTTAACTGCCTGTAATTTGCCTGATGTACAATGTATTTTTAGCTATTTTGTCACGGGAATATTGCTTTTTGGAACATTCAAACTACAAAATTTGTTGAATTATTTGTCAGATATTGAATTAGAATCAATAATAGTCTGAGAAAATGATAGCAGCGTTATAGTCTTCTTTGAAAGAGCATTTATGCCACCTGCATTCTTGTGATTGTGGACCACTGGCTGGTTCAACTAATTAGTGCTCAGCAACCCCCTGGTCCTCATCTGCGGGCACAGAGCCATGCATTTTCTCCAGCTCTCAGAGCCTTGTAACAAGGTTGTAAAAGAAGTTTATGTGGCACTTCATATGCTACCTAGGACAATTGAAAAGAAAAAGTATCCATTCATAATCAAATGATGTTATACTCATCCCCCAAATGTCCACAAGCAGCACACAGTGGGCAAGGACAGGTCCTTTGCATCAAGCTGAACAAAAAGTCAAGGATGGTCATTTCGGAAAAATGCAATATTTTTCACCTTAAAGCTATATAAGGAAGTGATTTTCCTGATGGATGAGATTGTGGGAAGCTTAATAAGCGTGGAGAAAGAGGCAAGATCTGGCTCAAAGTTCCCCTGTGGCACAGGCATGCGGTTTTCAAAGGTACGCTTAAGAATTACTTGGAGATCTTATAAAAATGAGGCATCCTCAGCTCTTCCTTCAGAGATTCTAATTCAGTTGATCTGGACTTTGACTCAAGTATCTGCATTTTTGATAAAGCATTTCAGGTGCTGTTTTAAGGTGGGTACTTTTGTGAATCATATTGCACGAAACACTAACCTGGAGTCTTAGTGGAGTTGACCCTGATTTCCACCCAAGAGCAGTGTAGTACACAATCTTCAGAGTGATTTGAAGAAGTTTCCTAAAAGTCTCACTAGGTCTCTCTTAGGAAGGGAGACACTTGTATTCATACAGAACTTGCCAGGTGAGTCAACTATTATATTTCTTACTGAAAATACAGAGTGAGACTTTCAGTGATAGCAAATCTGGACTAGAGTGGAAAAAGACATATCTTCTCCTTAAAACAATGGAAGCCCCAACAAACAGAATAAAAAGGCCAAGGAGACTATCAGGAATTTTATTGTGAGAAGAAATATCTAGAAGTAGAACAGGCTATTTATTTGAATTTTCCTATACCCTTTAAATATCAGCTTTCTCGATGTTACTTTTCAGAGACTGACCTTTTTAAGAAGTGAAAAGGCACCAAAATGCTATCTATATTGAAGCAGTTTATCAAAATGTCACCCAACAGTTGATTCCAATTGCTAACAAGATACTGTGCTTCCGTGTTTAATTGGCCAGCTTACTTAATTATGGCTCTCTTTGGATATCTATTGATGGGCTCTTTCAGAGGGGGAAAAAAGCATTATTGGACACAATTTTATATAAATATATTCAAAAGGAAATTAAGTAAAGGAATACCCCAGTAAGAATTATTAGCTAATAAAACTTACCTGTTTTCATTGATCCCTAATTTACAGAAACATCTTCATAACATATCCAACACAACTCTGGATAACTGCCAACTACCCATGCTGCTGTACCTTCCAAAAGTTATCTTGGCATGCAGCTAAGCAGAAAAATAGGAAGTGCCCTGGAAATTACTCACAAAATGTGAATACCACATGTCAGAGTCGGTGAGCTTTGGATGAACTATAAAGAGTTTTCATTATTTAGGCCTATGAAAGCAAAGGAAACAGAAATATATCCAATAATGTAAGGCAACGGAACCAGGAAATTTATAAGGCAGCTTAATCTGTGGATTCACTTTAAAATATTGGGCCATGTTCAAACTGTGACATTATAAACATTATCCCTGGCTGTAGTCATGATCATTCAGAGGTCAGGAAGAATAGGATGTCAAGCTTCCCAAGGTTTTTAGACAAAGGACTTTTAATGAGTCCTTTCCCTTAAGCTTCCCTTTTTCTCTTATGTGGACATGAAAGACAAAATCTTAACACATTCTACAATCACTGGGGAAGCTGCCCAGAACCACTTATCTTAAATCCTATATTAATCATATTTATTATGATTAGTAATAAATCTAGGCTGAGGCTTTAGATAATTAAGTGGGCCTAGGTCAATCCATGCTCTGTAAGAATGCTAATAAAAAGTCTCAAGTCATAGAGAATTACACATAATGATACCAAAACTCACTGCCCTAGATGCTATCACCAAAGTATTGTTTAGCAGTGGGAGATACAGAGAATATCAGAGGGTAGCAAATGAGCATCACTTCTGCCTACAGTGTTCATTAGGTTTGTAAAACTTCCTGGGGAAGAAGTTTGGGCGTGCCTAGTCTAGACAGTCCCAGTGATTATCAGGAGGTTTATACCCAGGATTTGTTTATACCCAACAAGAACACTATCTGCAAGGAAAGTGAATCTTGTAGCCTTTAGAAGATACACAAAAGCTTATAAACTCCTTGATGAAGAACCAGAGTAACAGATTGTCCCACTTAATAAAATAGAAGACTTTAGTGTACACTGCAAATAATATTTTATCTTAGAAGTCTCATATTTCAAATCCTCTTTGAATTGCAAGTTACTCGAGCTTTTGTGGAATAAATACTGAATGAATATGCTGAGGTCCTCTAGTTTGCTTGTTAATGCAGACTACACCACTGGGTAGGTCTTTAGTTTGTCTATAAAGTTAGCCCAGCTGGGATGAGGGAGTTCAATGCCAGGCTTATAAACACAAGACCTATATCAGAAAAATAGCTTGCCAGAGTTATGTGCTCTGCTGTAAAACTACCCTAGGAGATATCCATGGACTGATGTCTCAGGCTCTTGAGGATAAACTGTTTCATCAAATTAACACCTTCAACAATCACTGAGTAATATTTTTGCCTGAAAGTCACGGTGAGAAAAAAAATACTCAAGTAACACTTTAAAACCAGCTACCAAAAATCTAGAAAGAAGTGCAAGGTGCTCTGAAATGCCCTGAATAGTAACATCTTGTAATAAAACTATTTAAAGTGAAAAGAAAGCAAACAAAAATTAGTGTACGCTGTTCAACTCCAGGAGCTACGAGGCCCATGAATAGTGTCCTGCTGAGCTGAGCAACTCCAGTGACGGTTTATTTCACTTCTGAAACATTCTTAGTGCTGAACCCAAAAGAAAATTAAATGAAATAAACAAAGCCAGTTAAAATCATTTAGGGTTCTAATTAACCATGTTATAACAAAACCAGAAAAAGGCCTGGGCACATCGTGAGAACGGGTAGAGGCACGAAGCTTGGGCCTGAGACCACCACACTGCGTAGCACGTCTTCTGCCTCATCTGGAAGTCATGACACACTCTAAGAGTTCTCACTCTGACTCCCTTCTAAAACCACCTGGAAATGCCAACTGCTACTTCAGATATGTCCATTTTACATCAATTTGTAATTCTTTTCTTTCTATTTCCTCCCATGAGCATAGCTGCATTTAGGTTGCATTGCAAGAAAGAGAAATACAGTAGCCCCCCGTTATCTGTGGTGTTGCTTTCGATCATTACAGTTACCAGAGATAAACTATGGCCTGAAAATATTAAATGAAACATCTCAGAACTACACAATTTATAAGTTTTAACTGCATGCCATTTTGCAGTGGTGGGATGATATCTTTTGTTGCCTGGCTCCATCCTTCCCAGAACACGAAGCACCTCTTTGTCCAGGGTGTCCCTTTGTAAATGCTACTTGTCTGTTAGTCACTCAGGCATCTAGGTTATCAGATGGACTGTAGAGGTATCACAGTGCCTGTGTTCAAG
The DNA here is from genome assembly GCF_987537825.1 of Furipterus horrens. Lineage (NCBI taxonomy): Eukaryota > Metazoa > Chordata > Mammalia > Chiroptera > Furipteridae > Furipterus > Furipterus horrens. Next base: position 143,213,700 of record NW_028327173.1, read on the forward strand.
TAACTCTTATTTAATAATTGCTCCAAAGCACAAGAGTAGTGATGCTAGCAATTCGAATATGCCAAAGAGAAGCCATAAAGTGTATGTATGTACAAGAAAAAATATGGTATATATAAAGTTTGGTACTATCCATAGATTAAGGCAACCACTGAGTGTTTTCAAACCTATCCCCACCAGATAAGGGGGGCTACTATATTATGTATTCATTCACTTATATATCAAAAATTTATAAAAATTCAAGTTTTATAGATCAAAACTTGAAGAATTTTTTTTAATTCTTTTAAAATGAGATGATCATCCCTGGCTGTGTGGCTTAGTTGGTTGAAGCATCATCCTGTACACCAAAAGGCTGCAGGTTTGATTCCCAGTCAGGGCACATACTGAGGCTCTGGGTTCAATCCCCAGTCGGGGCATATAAGGGAGTCAACTGATGGATGTATCTATCTCTCTCTCCCTCTCCTCCCCCTTCCTCTCTCTCTAATATCAATAATAAAAAAAAAAATCCTCAGGTGAGGATTAAAAAAATAATAAACACATAGTGTAGTTGCAAAATGACAGTTTTGTGTAACATAAGTAGTAAGACTCTATATGGTGTTGCTTCTTAGAACGTTGAAAAGAGCTGGTGGCTCACTTAATCACTTCCAGATATCCAAATTAACCATGAAAGCAAGTTCAGGAACATCTGTTAGAAAGCATAATATTAGATGAATAATAACAACAGTTCACTTTGCTTACCCACTAGAAAGCCCACCACCTGCAGACTTTGAGGTTATGAATGAAATGGATCCCCTAGGATGGATGTGGCATGGTGTTACAAACTGAACTGTGTCCCTTCAAAATTCTGATGTTGATGTCCAGCCCCCAATGTGACTGCATTTGGAATACAACATCATGATTTGAGTACTATATGTTGAGAAATCATCACAACAATAAATCTAGTTAACATTTATCACCATATACATAGTTACAACTTTTTAATTGTGATGAGATCTTTTAAGGTCTTATACTGTAGCAACTTATAAATATACAATAAATATTAACTACAGTTGCCGTGTTGTATATTACATTGTCATGACATTTATTTTATAACTGAAAGTTTTTGTACTTTTTGTCCCCTTTCATCAACTTTGCTCACCCTTTACCTTATTTTTTAGATTCCACATATAAATGATATGCAATATTTGTTCTTCTCTGACTTGATTCACTTAGCATAATGTCTGCAATTCTATTTATGTTATCACAAATGACAATATTTCCTTCTTTAATATGTGTGAATAGTATGCCATTGTAATATTACACAATTTCTCTGTTCAGTAATTGATGGACACTGAGGTTATTTTCATATCTTGGCTACTAAACAATGCTGCAATGACCAAGGGGAGAGTACACATTTCTTTTGGAGTTAGTGTTTTCATTTTCTTCAGATATATACCCAGTAGTGGAATTGCTGGATCTATTTTAACTTTTTATTTTTTTAACTTCCTCTTTTCCAATTTGGATGCCTTTTATTTCTCTTTCTTGTCTGATTGCTGTGGCTAGAACTTCCAAGACTATGTTGAATAGGAGTGGAGAGAGTGGGCATCCTTGTCTTGTTGCTGATCTCAGGGGGAATGCTTTCAGTTTTTGCCCATTGAGTATGATGTTGGCTTCAGGTTTCTCGTATATGGCCTTTATTATGTTGAGGTATGCCCCCTCTATTCCCAATTTGCTGAGAGTTTTCATCATAAATGGGTGTTGTACTTTATCAAATGCTTTTTCTGCATCTATTGATACGATCATGTGGTTTTTGTCTTTCATTTTATGTAGTGTATTACATTTATTGATCTGCAAATATTAAACCATCCTTGCATCCCTGGGATGAATCCCACTTGATAGTGGTGTATGATCTTTCTAATGTGTTGCTGGATCTGGTTTGTGAATATTTTATTGAGGATTTTAGCATATTTGTTCATCAGTGATATTGGCCTGTAGTTTTCTTTCTTTGTTGTGTCTTGACCTGGTTTTGGAATTAGGGTTATACTGGCTTCATAGAACGAGTTTGGGAGTCTTCCCTCTTCTTGGATCTTTTGGAATAGTCTGAGGAGGATAGGAGTTAGTTCTTTCCTAAATGTTTTGTAGAATTCACCTGTGAAGCCATCCTGTCCAGGGCTTTTGTGTGCGGGGAGTTTTTTGATTACTGCTTCAATTTCACTAGTTGTTATTGTTCTATTCAGGCTTTCTGCTTCTTCTTGATTCAGTTTTGGAAGACTACATGTTTTCAGGAATTTGTCCATTTCCTCTAGGTTGTCAAATTTCTTGCCATACAGTTGTTCATAATAATTTCTTACAGTCCTTTGCATTTCTATGGTATCAGTTGTGATCTCTCCTCTTTTGTTTCTGATTTTATTTATTTGGGTCCTCTCTCTTTTTTCCCTGATGAGCCTAGTTAAAGGCTTGTCAATTTTGTTTATCTTTTCAAAGAACCAGCTCCTACTTATGTTGATCTTTTGAACTGTTAGTTTAGTCTCTATGTCATTTAATTCTGCTCTGATCTTGATGATTTCCTTCCTTCTACTTGATCTGGACTTTGCTTGTTGTTCTTCCTCTAGTTCTTGTAGCTGTAGGGTTAAACTTTTTATTAGAGATTCTTCTAGCTTTTTTAGGTAGACCTGTATTGCTATGAACTTTCCTCTCAGGACTGCTTTTGCTGTATCCCATAGGTTTTGGGTTGTTGTGTGTTTATTATCATTAGTTTCCAGAAACTTTTTGATTTTTTCCTTGATATCATTATTAACCCATTCATTATTTAATAGCATGTTATTCATTCTCCATGAGTTTGAATGTTTTTGAGTTTTTTCCTTGAGGTTGATTTCCAATTTTAAGCCATTGTGATCTGAGAAGATGCTTGATATAATTTCAATTTTCTTGAATTTTTTGAGGCTTGTTTTGTATCCTACCATGTGGTCTATCTTTGAAAATGTTCCATGTGCACTTGAGAAGAATGTATATTTTGCTTCTTTGGGGTGGAAAGTTCTATATATATCAACTAAGTCCATTTGATCTAGAGTGTTGTTCAGCACCTCAATATCTTTGGTGTTTCTTTGCTTCAAAGATCTGTCCATTGCTGACAATAGGGTGTTAAAGTCCCCTCTATTTTAACTTCTTAAAAAAATTTTATACTGATTTCCAGCATGGCTACACCAATTTACATTAACATCTATAGTACATATTCCCACCAACAGTGATGTTTTCTCTAGATCCTTACCAACACTTATGTCTTGTCTTTTGATAATAGCCACTTAACAGGTGTAAGTGTTTTTTTTATATGCATTTCCCTGATGACTAGTGATGTTGAGCATCTTTTCATGTACATGATTGACATCTGTATGTCTTCTTTAGAAAAATGGCAAATTGGATTTTTTGCCAAATTTTAATTGGATTGTTTTTCTAAAATTGAGTTTGTGAGTTATTTAGATATTTTAGAGATTAACCTCTTATCAGATGCAATTTGCAAATATTTTCCCATTGGGTTGCCTTTCATTCTTTTGACAATTTCTGTTCAGCAAAGAAAATATTTAATTTTGCTCTTGTCACCTTTGTTTTTGGTGTCAGATGAAAAAAAACTCATTGCCCAGAGTGACGTCAAGGAGTTTAACGCCTATGCTTCCCTATGCTTCTTCTAGGAGTTTTACAGTACTGGATCTTATGTTCAAGATTTAATCCATTTTGAGTTAACATTGATGTATGATGTAAGATAGTTGTCATGTCATTTTTTTGCACATCCAGTACTTGCAACAACATTTATTTGAAAGACTGTTCTTTCCCCAGTGTATATTTTTGACTCGTTCATCATAAAATAACTGACCATACATGTGTGGGTTTATTTCTGGGCTCTCTTCATTTATGTGGTTTTTTTGTTTTGTTTTGTTTTTTGCTGATGTCATCCTATTTTGATTACTCTAGCTTTGTAATGTACAGTAGTCCCTCTCTATATCACAGTTCACTTATCGCAGCCTCACTGTATCGCGGGATTTTAAAAAATATTATATTATTTATCGTGGACTTTTCGCCATATCGTGGGATTTTGCATACTGTATACGTAAGTTGTTAAAGTTACATAGGTTTAAGAGTGTAGAATATGTTTAAGAACATAGCTGGTGTTTATAAAAGTGTGGAAAAGTTTAATAAGGGACTGGGAAAGGTTAATATGGGACTGGGAACAGTTTATTAGTGTGTGGGAAAGGTTTATAAATATAAAGCCTTAAAATATATGTATATACTAAAATAAATGTAAGGTTCCTACTTTGTGCATTTTCACCTATCGTGAAGGGGTCTAGAATGTAATATCCATGATAAGTGAGGGAATACTGTAGTTTGAATAAGGTAGCATGATGTCTACAACTTTGTTCTTTCTTAAGTTTGTTTTACCTCTTTGGGATCTTCTGTGGTTCTATACAAATTTTGTGATTGTTCAATTTCTGTGAAATATACCATTTAAATTATAATAGGGGTTGCATTAAATCTGCAGATTACTTGGAGTAATATGGACATTTTAACAATATGAATTCCTCCAATCCATAAGCACAGAATATTTTCCACTTATTTGTATCTTCTTTACTTTCTTTCATCAGTGAATTACAGTTTTCAGTGTAGAGGTGTTTCTTTCACCTCTTTGGTTAAGTTTATTCCTAGGTATTCTCTTTTCTCTTGACTACTGAGGATTTTTAAAATATTTTTTAAAAAATTTAGCGTCGGCTTGCGAACCAAGTGTCGCTGGTTCGATTCCCAGTCAGGGCACATAACTAGGTTGCACATCAGGTACCAGTTGGGGGCACGAGTGAGAGGCAACCACATAGTGATATTTCTGTCTCTTTCTTTCTCCTTTCCCCTCTCTCTACAAATAAGTAAATAAACAAACAAATAATTTAATTTTTTTTGTTTTATTACCATTTATTCCTCTTAATCTCTACCTTCACAACTGTTACAGTTGTCCACGAGTATGTTTTCCTTTTTGTTTTATCCCTCCACCTCCAAACCCCCTCCTGTCCCTCCCCACCACAGAGCTGTCAGCCTGCTCTCTATAAGTCTCTCTATTTTGCTTGTTAGTTTGTTCATTAGATCCCACATATGAACGAAATCGTGTGGTATTTGTTTTTCTCTGACTGGCTTATTTCACTTAGCATAATGTTTTCCAGATCCACCCATACTGTTGCAAAGAGTAAAATTTTCTTCTTTTTTACAGCTGAGTAGAATTCCATTGTGTAAATGTCCCCATAGTTGTTTTATCCACTCATCTACTGATGGGCACCTGCACTGCTTCCATATCTTGGTGGTTGCAAGTAATGCTGCAATGAACATAGGGATGCTTACATTCTTTCAAATTAGTGTTTCAGGTTTCTTCAGATAAATTCCGAGAAGTGAAATCACTTGGTCATAATGCAGTTCCATTTTTAAGTGTTTGTGGTATATCCATACTGCTTTCCACAGTGGCCGCACCAATATGCATTCCCACCAAGAGTGCAAAAGGATTCCCCTTTCTCCACGTCCTCACCATCACTTGTTTGTTGACTCATTGATGATAGCCATTCTGACAGGTATGAGGTAATATCTCATTGTGGTTTTAATTTGCATTTCTCTAATGATTAGTGACATTGACCAACTTTTCATGTCTATTGGCCATTTATATGTCATCTTTGGAGAAGTGTCTATTCAGGTCCTTTGTCCATTTTTTTAATTGGATTTTTTGAGTTTTTTGGTGTTGTTTTGTAAGTTCTTTATAAATTTTGGATATTAAATCCTTATCAGATGTATCGGTAAATATGTTCTCTAATTCTGTGGGTTGTCTTTTTATTTTGTTGATGATTTCCTTTGCTGTGCAAAAACTTTTTATCTTGATGTAGTCTCATTTGTTTATTTTTTTCTTTTGTTTCCCTTGTCTGAGGCTATATATGAGAAAAAACATTGCTATGAGGAATGTCAAAGATTTTATTGCTTATGTTTTCTTTAGGATTTTTATAGTTTCAGGTATAACATTTAAGTCTTTAATCCATTTTGAGTTTATTCTTGTGTGTGGTGTCAGAAGATGGTCTAGTTTCATTTTTCTGCACATATCTGTCCAGTTTCCCCAATACCATTTATTGAATAAACTATCTTTAGCTCATTGTATGTGCTTGCTTCCTCCATCAAATATTGACTATAAAGGTGTGGATTTATTTCTGGGCTCTCTCTTTTGTTCCATTGATTATGTGTCTGTTTTTATGCCAGTAACAGGCTGTTTTGATTACTATGGCCTTGTGGTATAGTTTAATAGGTAGTATAGTTTGATAGGTAACATGATTCCTCCCAATTTGTTCTTCTTTCTCAGGATCGTTGTTGCTATATAGGGCCTTTTGTGGTTCCATACACATTTTTGAAATATTTGTTCTAGTTCTGTGAAATACGTCATTGGAATCTTGATAGGAATTGCATTGAGTCTATAGATTGCTTTGTGTAGTATGAACATATTAATGATGCTAATTCTTCCTACCCATAAACACAGTAAGTGCTTCCACTTATTTGTATCTTCTTAAATTTCTTTCTTCACTGTCTTAACATTTTTCAAGTACAAGTCTTCTACATCTTAGGTTTGATTGATTCCTAGGTATTTTATTCTTTTTGAAGCAATTGTTAATAAGATTTTTTTCTTAATTTCCCTTTCTGATAGTTTATTATTGGCATATAAAAATACAAGTGATTTTTGGATATTAATTTTGTATCCTGCTACTTTAATGAATTCATATCAGTTCTAGTAGTTTCTTGGTGGAACTTTTAGGGTTCTTTGTGTACAATATCATGTCATCTGCAAATAAAAATAGCTTTACTATTTCCTTTCTAGCTAGAATGTCTTTTATTTCTTCTTCTTGTCTGATTGTTATGGCTAGGACTTCAAGTACTATGTCAAATAAGAGAGGCAAAGGCAGAGATTCCTCTCCTGTGCCCTATTTTAAGAGGAATACTTGTAGTTTTTGCCTGTTGAGTATGATACTACAGTGAGTTTGTCGTATATGGCCTTTATTATGTTTGGGCATGTTCCCTCTATTTCTACTTTGCTGAGAGTTTTGATCATAAATGGGTGCTGGATTTTATCAAATGCTTTTCTCCATCTATGATATGATCATGTGGTTCTTAGCCTTCATTTTGTTTATGTGGTGAATCACATTTATTGATTTGTGAATGTTGTACCTAACTTCCATTATCAGATTAAATCCCACTTGATCATGGTGTATACCCTTTTTGATGTATTGCTGTATTCAGTTTGCTAACATTTTGTTGAAGATTTGAGCATCTGCCTTCATCAGGGATTTTGGCCTATGATTTCCTTTTCTTTCTTTTTTTTTTTTTTTTGTAGTGTCTATCTGGTATTGAAATTAGAATAATGCTGGCCTTGTAAAAGCTTGGGAGTCTTCCCTCCTCTTGAATTTTCTGAAATGATTTGAGAAAGAGAGGTGTTAGCTCTTCCCAAAATGTTTTGTAAAATTCACATGTGAAGCCATCCAGTTTATTATTTTTGTTTTGTTTTTTTATAAAATTATAAATGGGATTTTTTTTCTTAATTTTTATTTGTTAGTTTGTTATTGTAATATAGAAATGTAACAGATTTCTGTGTATTAGTGTATCTTACACTTCACTGAATTAATTGATTAGTCTAACAGATTTTTGGGTGTTCTTATGGTTTTCCATATGTAGTTTCATGTCTCTACATATAGGAACAATTTTCCTTCTTTCTTTCTGATTTAAATTTGTGTGTGTGTGTATGCCTAATTTCTCTTCTAGGACTTCCAATACTATATTGACTAAATGTATCACATTGTGCATCCTAGTTTGTTTTTGTTCTTAGAGTAAAACCTTTAAGCTTTTTACATTTGAGTATGATGTTAGCTGTGGGTTTTTCATATACAACCTTTATTATGTTGAGGGTACATTCCATCTTTACCCATTTTATTGAGGGTTTATTATAAATAGATGTCAAATTTTGTTAAAATGCTTTACATGCATCCATTGAGATGACAATATGAATTTTATCCTTCATTTTATTGTAGTGCATCACAATGATTGATTTGTGGACATTAAACCATCCTTGCACCCCTGGAATTAATCTCACTTAACTTTGATGCATAAACCTTTTAAGGTATTTTTTTATTTATTTGCTAATATTTTACAGAAGAATCTTGCATTTATTCAATCAGTGATATTGGCCTATGATTTTCTTTGTGGCATTCTTGTCTGGTTTTGTATCAGGGTAATGCTGGCCTCATACAGTGAGTTTGGATGTACTACCTTTTTCCTGATTTTTTGGAAAATATTGAGGATAGGTATTATATTTGCTAAAAATGTCTGGTAGAACTCATCAGTAAAAGAGTTGGTGCTACGCTTTTGTTCTGTGGGAGGTATTTGATTACTGACATGATTTTCTTACTAGTAATTAGTTTGCTCAGATTTTCCACTTCTTTGTGATCCAGTCTTTGTAGGTTGTATAGTCTTCAGAGTTTTTCATTTCTTCTAGGTTGTCCAGTTTGGGGCATATAATTTTTTCATAGTATCATATAATTATTTCTATTTCTGTAATATCAGTAGTAACTTCTCCTAATTTCTGATTTTATTTAAGTTCTTTCTTTATGTTGTGAGTCTAGCTAAAGCTTTCTCAACTTTATTCCTTCAAAAGCCAGTTTTTAGTTTCATTAATATTTTCTATTATAATTTTAGTCTCTTTTATTTATAACCACTCTGAGCTTTGCTATTTCCTTTTTTTTACTAACTTTGGGCTTCGTTTGTTCTTTTTATCGTTGCTTAAGGTGTTAAATTGTTTATATTAGATTTTTCTTGTTTCTTATTCAGACATTTGTTACTATGAACTGCCCTGTTAGAATTGTTTTAGTGCATCTCTTAAGTTTGGTATATTATATTTCCATTTTCATATGTTTCAAAAATATTTTTATCTGTTTTTTGTGTTCTTCTGTGACCCATTGGTTATTTAGTGGCATCATTTTAATTTCTACATATTTGTAAAATTTCCAGTTTTCTTCTTATAATTGATTTCTGGTTTTATGCCATTGTGGCTGAAAAATGTGTTTAATATGATTTCAACCTTCTTAAATTTATTAAGACTTGTTTTGGGCCTTATTATGATCTAGCCTAGAGAATGTTCTATGTGTATTTGAGAATATGTATTCTGTTTCTTTTGGATGGACTGTTCTGTACATATCTGTTAAGTCCATTTAGTCTAATGCATTGGTTAAAGCTAATGTTTTCTTATTTCCTGTCAAGAGGATCTATCCATTGGTGAAAGTGAGGTACAGTAGTCCCTCTCTATATCATGGTTCACTTATCATGGCCTCACTGTATTGTGGGATTTTAAAAAATATTATATTTAATTATTTATCTTGAATTTTTTGCTATATCGTGGGATTTTGCAGTACCGTATATGTATGTTGTTAAAGTTACATAAGTTTAAGAGTGTAAAATAAATGTAAGGTTCCTACTTCATGGAGGGGGTCTAGAACATAATACCCATGATAAGTGAGGGGACACTGTACTAAAGCCCCCTACTATTATTGTATCACTATCTATTTCTCTACTTAGTCCTGGTAATATTTGCTTTATATATTAGTTCCTCCTAAGTTATTTAGCTGCATAAATATTGAATCATGTTATATCCTTTTGTTGTATTGACCCCTTTATGATTATGTAACAATCTTGTTTTCTCTCTTTACAGTTTTATATATAATCTATATATCTTGATTATAGTATAGATACCCTAGCTTTGTTATTGTTTCCATTTTCATGGAATGTCTTTTTGCATCCCTTCACTTTTAGTATGTTTGTGTCCTTACATGAAATCAGTTTCAAATATGTGGCATATAGATGGGCATTATTTGTTTTTATCCTTTCAGCCATTCTATGTCTTTTTATTGGAGAATTTAGTGCACTTGTTTATATGTAAAGTAAATGATAGGTGTGTATTATTGCCATTTTGTTCATTGTTTTCTGGCTGTTTTGTATTTCTTGTTTCTTTTTCTCTTGCTCTTTTTCTTTGTATTTGAGTGACTTTCTTTAGTGGATGCTTAGATTTCTTTCTTTTTATCTTTTGTGTATCTCCTGTAGGTTTTGCTATGTTTACCATGAACTTACAGGTTTTTTTCAAAATCTTCTGATAAAGAGGAAAATAAAGAGAAAATTACCTCACAAAATATACTACAAAATTTCCAAAGAATATCTTTTAGTTTTTAGTTACTATGTCCCAGACTCTAATACCATGTAGCAAGTTCCTTGTTTAAAAAATACTGAACATAACAGGCCTTAGACTGCTATTCTAGAAAGACCTGCTTACAAGGTTGGCTGATATTTGCAACCTTGGATTTCAGAAGAATTCCCCCCACCGTTAATAATAAGAATTGCTCACTATGCCTAAGTGTTTGTGCAAGCAATGTAGGTTATACTGAACATCCACGTGTTTTGTTGTTGTTGTTGTTGTTTTTGGCTAGTCTAGACTTTTATTATGTGCCAGGCAGAGGGTTCCTATGTGACTAGTCTCCAATAAAAACCCCAGACACTGAGTTCCTAATGATCTTGTCACTATTAGTGAATTGCCATAATTTGTTGGGGGAAGAATTAGTGCACCTTGTTTGACTCCATTTAGGCAGGACTCTTTAAGGCTTACTTCTAGTTTCCTCTGGACTTTTCCCATGTGCCTTTTCCTGATTTGCTTTTTGTATTTTCACTGTAAAAATCATAACCACAAGTACAACCACATGCTGAGTCCTCCTAGAGAATCAGCAAACCTGGGAATGGCCTTTTCTGACTCCTGCCTCGTGCTCCATACTCTCTTTTCTCATTTTCCCATGGATCTTCTATCTGTGATCTTCAAATTCTATATTCTCTTTTTTTTTTTTTTTTTTACTTTCTTTTTTTTTTTTTAAGTATATTTTATTGATTATGTTGTTACAGTAGTTCCAATTTTTTCCCCTTTACTCCCCTCCACCCAGTATCTCCCTCTCCCAGCATCCCCCCCCACGTCCGTACCCATGGTTCGTAAAAAATAACTATCCCTCCCTCTCAGATATTAAGACCCTTTGTAATCTTGTAAAGGACAATGGGCGAAGGTCTCAAGCTCCTCTAGCTGCTTCAAGCTGGACATGGTCGTCGTCCTACCTACCCTTGGGTCCAGAAATCCCTAATAATAGTGGGGGTGTGGAGGGGAGGGTGGCCTTCCCACATGGGGAAGGATTGTGCAGACTCTAGGTCAGTTGGCTGTCTCCGGACAACGGCGTGCTTGGTTTAGCAGGTTGGCATCCTTGTTGTGTTCTGGGGGGAACAGATTTGGCAAAAAGGGTTAAAAAGCATCATTCAATCCATAACTACTAGGTGACAAAAGGCAGAGATTAATTTTTCAATGTTCCACATTAGGAGAAAAAAAAAGGGGGGGGGGGCTTCTTTGGAGGAAGGTGTGCTAGGCACATCTCGCCTGTCCAAAACCCTTTTGCCCATTATATTTAGTTTGGGCTGAGGGAAATAGTTTATGTTTCCCCCTTCTCAGACCTCTGGGCCCTTTCTGTCCAAGCCATTAGGATAGAAAAGAGAATTCAGTTTTAAAGTGAAGCCCACAGACCACCCTATTCTTCATCAACCCAGCCATTTAGTTCAGCCAAACCGTTGAGTCTCAGGAGGCAGCGCTGCAGAGAGGATTAAGTGAGCCTTTTGCGTACAGACAATCACTGAGGTAATGCGGTCATAGGCTTATGCCCTTTGAAAACAGAAAACACATGTTAATTTATGTAACATAGCCAACAAACAAGTCTCTAAATCTGTAAGACTGTCTTATTGGGAAGACATCCAGTTGCAAGGCACTTGACATTCTACTTGCCTGCAACTTGAATCTCTTTGGTGATATCACAGATATGGTTTAATTTTCAAGTGAAACCATTTTTTAAGTGAGAAGAAACTTTTAAGACAGTTAGCTGCCCTACTTTACAGTCTGCCACTGATCATTGTGATTTTCCTTGAATAATGATTTTTCTCCCTAAGATTACTCTCCTTGTCTTTAAAGGGGCTACATTAAGTCCATTTTTAATTTATCCTGTTCGTTTGCATAAACATAACAAGAGCAGCAAATGATCACTTATGATCTTTAGTTCTGTTTTGCTGGAACTTACCCAAGGAACATTTAGGGTGGCCCTCAGTCTGCTCTTCAGGGCACAGAAGCTGGGCCACATACCTGGCATTCATCCTTGCCTGTACACACCTGTCCTTTCCAAGTCTTTCTGGTTTTCCATTGTGCCTTAAGGTCCCTTCTAGCCATCTTTCAGGAAAACAACCTTCATTCTTTCCCTGGAGAGATTGCTGTGGACCGCACAACCAACCATGGCAGCAGGCCTTTTATTTCGCGGGCTTTTATTACCTTTGAAAGTCATTCCCAGTCATTCCCATGCCCATTTGCTTGAAATACTTTTTTCCATCCCTTTACTTTCAGTCTGTGTAGATCTTTTGTTCTAAGGTGGGTCTCTTGTAGACAGCATATATGTGGGTCATTCTTTCTAATCCATTCAGCTACCCTATGTCTTTTAATTGGAGCATTTAATGCATTTACATTTAAGGTTATTACCGATAAGTACTTATTCACTGTCATTTTTCCCCTTTGTACTTGTGTTCTTCTCTGTCTCTCTCTGTTTCTTTATCTTCTTAGAGCAGACCCTTTAGCATCTCTTGCATTGCTGGTTTGGAGGAGATGTATTCTTTTAGCCTTCTTTTGTCTTGGAAGCTCCTTATTTCACCCTCCATTTTGAATGAGAGTTTTGCTGGGTATAGTATTCTAGGTTGTAGACCTTTGTTTTTCATTGCTTGGAATATTTTTTGCCATTCCCTTCTGGCTTGTAGTGTTTCTGCTGAGAAATCTGATGATAGCCTTATTGGAGTACCCTTGTATGTTATTAGTTGTTTTTCTCTTGCTGCTTTTAGGATCCTCTCTTTGTCTTTGAATGTTGCCATTTTAATTATGATGTGTCTTGAGGTGGGCCTGTTGGGGTTCATCTTCATTGGGACCCTCTGTGCTTCCTGGACTTGCGTGACTCTTTCTCTCGTCATGTTAGGGAAGTTTTCTGTCATTAGTTTTTCAAAGAGGTTTTCTATCCCTTGCTCTTCTTCTTCTCCTTCTGGAATTCCTATGATACGGATATTATTACGTTTCATGTTGTCCTGCAGCTGTCTTAGAACCTCTTCAGTCTTGTTCAGTCTTTTTTCATTTTGTTGCATTGTCTGGGAGTTTTTGTGTAGGTTGTCCTCCAGCTCGCTGATCCGATCTTCTGCTTCCTCTAGCCTGCTTTTAATTCCTTCTACTGTGTTCTTCAATTCAGAGATCGTATTCTTCATTTCCTCCTGGCTCTTATTGATAGCTTCTATGTCCTTTTTCATGCTCACGTAATTTTCTGTGAGTTCCTTGTAGTTTTTCTGGAGTTCTTTGAAGTTTCCGCTGAGCTCATTCAGCTTCTCCATAATCCATGTTTTGAATTCCATATCTGATAGTTCGCTCCCCTCTATTTCATTTAGCACTCTTTCTGGGGATTCTACCTTTCCTTTTGATGGGAGGTTGTTTCTCTGTCTCCCCATTTTTTTGACTCCTATTGTTTGTTGGTGCTTCCTAGAATGATCTGCACTTCCTGGATCTGCCTCTGGTGGCGTCAGATCATGTACCAGTCTGGCCCTAGGAAGCCTGTTGGAGACTTCCAGGGATCTACTGCTGTTGTCTGTCTTCTTTGATTGTTAATCTGCTCAATCTGTGATTAGCTGTCAGGCTTAAGGACTGTGGGTGTGGCAGCTTAATTCCCGTCGGCAGGGCTTTTGCTTCCCCTCAGGCTGACGCCACTTGGAGGGGAATGGTCTACCCGCAGTACTGGGGATGAGTCAGCACTGGGACCCAGTCGGCTGCTCCTCCAGTTCTTCCCTCAAAGCCACCGTGCCAAACTCTCCCCAAGTGTCTCCAGTCCTCTCTGCCTTCCCTCTGCTTGAGCCCAGGGTAAGTGGTGGCCAAAATATTTTCGTATGTGATCCACTTAAGAGCTCTTTTTCTCCTACTGTTTCTCTCCGGCTAGCAAGAAACCCTGTGGCTTTTCGCTTTTCACAGCTGATACTGTTTTACTTTCCACTCTGTTGCTGTAGGCTGGGAAGCCCAGCTGGGGGTTTAGACCCTGCCCTTCTCAGGGGGAATCCCCGGCTGCTGAGCTGTTTCTCAGTCCCTTCAGCTGCCACCCATGTGAGCCCAGCCAGCCCTTCCGCGTCTCCGCACTCCCTACCGGTCACGTTGTGATGTAGCGGCCTTTTCTGTCTCTCCGTGGTTATAAGACTTCTTTCCAGCTAGTGTTCGTTGGTTGTTCCAGATGATTTCTCCAAAATTAAGTTGTAAACCCAGACTGGTCCTGGGAGGAGGTTAGTGTAGCTTCCATTTACTCCTCCGCCATCTTGGATCCTCCCCTATATTCTCTTTAAAATACAAATTGATTGACCATATGACATCAGCAAAAATGGTGGCAATGGGAGCTCCAAACTCTCTTTCCACAAAAGCAATTATAGGATCTCTGGAATCTAATCAAAAGCTTACCACAACCAGAGTAATGCTCAATAAGGAATAAATTAGTCTCAGTAAGAGAGCTCTGTGGTATTTAACTTATCTATGGCCATCGTCGACTCCCTCATAGAATGGATAAAAAACAGTATCCAATTATGTTGTTTCTGTAACAGACTTGTATTAGATCTAAAGACACAAGCATATTGAAGGTGGAAGGATGGAAAATCACAATAGCCAAAATGCAATATACTTGTTCTATTATTCCACAATTTAGTCAATGCTTTTAAGGCAAGGCTGACATTTGGGTGGAAACAACTCTATCAACTGATTCATGGATAAACAAAATATCATGTACCCATACAATGAAATATTATTCAGCCATAAAAGGGAATGAATTATGGATACATGCTACAATAAGAACAGACCTTGAAAACATTTTATTAAGTGAAAGAAGCCAGACAGAAAAGGCCACATATTGTATGATTTCGTTTGCATGAAATAGATAGAATTAGGCATATCATTAGAGACAAAAAGCAGATCAGTGGTTGCCACGGCCTGGGGCTGGAGGAAGAATGGGATCTGACTGCTTAAGGGGTATGGGTTTCATTTTGTGGTGATTAAGAAGTTCTGATGATTGTACAACATTGTAAGTATACTAAAAGCCACTGAATTATACATTTCAACATGGTTAAAATGGTGAATTTTGTTTTGTATGACTTTTACCCAAATATAAATAATATTAATCAATTTAGCCTCTCTTTGCTTTTTTCAATTCTCCTCTTGTTCTCAACGCAATTCAACCATCACGATAAAGTTTTTAAAAGCAATACTATTAATAATGGCTAATACTTGTACTTATTCTGAGTGGTACATTTTCTTGTTTTAATTCAATTGCAATAACCCAACATAGGTAATAATGCCATTCACATTTTATAGTTAATAACATGGAGGAAAGATTAGACAATAAGTAAGTAGTAGAATGCAAACAAAGGAAAAACTGCATTCTGAGACTTTTTTTATAATACTCTCCTCCTGGAAAAGGGAGATAATGAGACTATGCTTGTGTATATTTTAATATTTTTTTACACTGTCAATACAAAGTCTTAAGGTTTGGGTCAGAGATTAATTTGAGGAATAGATGCAGTGATTTGCTAAGTTCACTCCTTTTCATCATTAGAACATCTCTGGAGCAAGTTTGTGTACAAATACTTTGTCACCTCTTAGAGTGAGCCCCTTGCCTTGGTACAGATCCTTGGTGTGTGTGGCCTTTGACCGATGGCTTTGAGGACCTCAGTGGTCTTAGTCTAAGGAATTACTGTAGGAAAGATTATAGTCACCTACTGTCACAGATCTTATTGTTTTAGCTAAAGAGTCTCTGAAGTCAGCCAGAAGAACTTGCAGAAATTATATTAAGTACACAGAAACGTCCACCACATGCAAAACAGACATGTACATCAGAGAGAGAGAGAGAGAGAGACAGAGAGAGTGTTAGAGAAAGAGTTAGGACATATGGTAGGCAGAGAGAAGTTAGACTTCTGTATTTAAAAGAAAAAAAACTCAGACATACATTCTGTATAAAGAAATTATTCTGTGAACAAACAAAATAGAAACAGACTAATAGATGCAGAGAACAGACTGATGGTTGCAATAGGGGAGAGGGGTTGGAAGGCTGGGTATACAAGGTGAAGGAATTGAGAAGTACAAATTGGTAGTTACAAAATAGTCACAGGGATGTAAAGTACAGCACAGGGAATGTAGTCAATGATACATTAGTAGCTAAGTATGGTGCTAGATGGGTACTAGAAATATCAGTGGGAATACTTTGTAAAGTATATGATTCTCTAACCATTATGCTGTACACCTGAAACTAATACAAAATAATATTGAATGCAAACTATAGTTAAAAACTTTAAAAAGGAATTAAGCACAAATGACCACTTATGGAAATTACAAAAAAAATTTAGGGCACAACGGAAAGCAAGTAGAATATGGAGGCTGGTGGGGCTGAGATAGAGACCAGGCCCAGATATTTATGTACATGTGACCTTATGTAACTTATTTGACTTGTAAGTTTTGTGATTTATAAACATGGAAGATCACCCACCTCTTAGAAGTGTGAAGATTAGAAATAATAGACTCACAGGTCCAAGCACCTGTCTGGCCTAAAAGATATATTTCCCATAGGACTGTACATTACAAAAACCAAACCTGAGAGTAGGAGCCATCACCAATATATGCCCAAGTTAGATGCTTTCTCAGAGCACCAGGGCCTTAGTAGGATGCCCTGTAATAAATACTGGTTGCCATGAGACACAAAGATATAGTTTGAGGGACACATTATAAACATACACAAAACTAACTGGTATTAAGAGAAATGGAAGATGTATGACAAAAAATTCAGAGACCTAAACAGGGCTTTCAAAGGAGGGAAATGTTATATCCAGTTGGAGAATCAGGAAAGGCTTCATGGAAGAAGTGGAGGACCCCAGGTAATGAGTATCGCAGCTGAAGCAGCTACTTGGCCAAATACTAAGGTTGAAAAGCAAGAGACTCAGTAGTTGAGTGGGGCTAAACCTGAAAATTTGTAAGTGGAAGATAGAGGAAAAGAGAAAAGTCAAGACTCTTGAGTCTTGCCTGCTAGGCAAATGTCCAGGTTTTATCCAAAAAGTGAGACTGAGAGTTTGAGCCTCAGGTTGTAGGAAGTTGAGAAAAATGATGCTGAAATGGACAAAGGCCTATATACATGGAACATCTTTCCATAAGCTCAGGATTCTGTACATCTGGCCCTCCTCCATTAGGATGCCTTGAATCAAATTTCTTCAGGTCGCAGGAATATTTTTAAGCCTGCAATACTTGACTAAATGAAAACTCAGGTTAGAATTCAACACATAAATCAGGTGTTTAGACAGCACTGAACTGTCTGGACATGGGAATAGTCTCCTCCATTTCTGAGGGTTTTTTTTTTTTTTTCTCTCAAGAAAATATTCTTAATTGATCTTCCTTATTTTTATTCATGAGCCACATTTGGCACCCATCTGAAATCCTGGCAATATCTCTGTCATTCTTAATGATACAGCAGAAGTGAAACATTAGCTTAGTTAAAATCTAAAGTTAACTTCCACTGCTCTCCTTCCTGAGAGGGCAGCCACAGAGCAAGAGTGGTACCCTAGGAGGCTGAAGGAAAATGCCTGATGAAATAAAGTTTAAAGTTAAATTTCTCCTGCTTGGTCCTATCTCCTACTTATTTTCTGTTTATGCACCCTTCCTGATTGGTGTTAGTTGTCTTTATTATCGTTGACTAATTCCAACTTCTGTTATCCTTCCCTTCTCTTACACACAGCTCATTGGCCCCCTTTCCACACCAAAGGGAGAAAAGTAGAAGCAAAAATAATCTAAAGGTTCTTTGCTTTTAGTTTATAAGTAGAAGCAAAAATAATCTAAAGGTTCTTTGCTTTTAGTTTATAAGTAGAAGCAAAAATAATCTAAAGGTTCTTTGCTTTTAGTTTATAAGTGCTAGGTTGTTTTGTTCAAAGAAGATTTACTACTCAATTTTATTTTGCTTAGGAGTATATTAATATAATTAGCATTGCCTGTAGAATATCCTGTGGATAGTAGGACACTGGACAAGTGCTCTGCTGTGAAGCAAGGTGTCCTGACCATGGATTAATAACCTGCTATAGACAATCACTAAGTAGATAAACAGATACTTAAGGATTGATCAGGAATTTATATGCCAGTAATTCATTGGGATCAGTATTTTTTCTTCTTCACGTAAGAGTTAAAATACCCATTTTTTAATTGGGTTGTTTGTTTTCTTGATGTTGAGTTGTATAAGCTCTTTATATATTTTGGAGATCAGTCCCCTGTCTGTGATATCATTGGCAAATATGTTTTCCCATATGGTTGGTTTCCTTTTCATCTTGCTGATGTTTTCTTTTGATGAGCAGAAACTTTTTAGTTTGATGTAGTCCCATTTGTTTATTTTTTCCTTTATTTCTCTTGCCTTAGGAGATGTATCTGTGAAGATATTGTTACGTGTGATATCTGAAATTTTCCTGCCTATGTTTTCCTCTAGGACTTTTATGGTATCACGGCTTACATTTAAGTCTTTAATCCATCTTGAGTTTATTCTCGTGTGTGGTATAAGTTGGTGGTCTAGTTTCATTTTTTTGCACGTCCCTGTCCAGTTCTCCCAGCACTATTTATTAAAGAGGCTCTTCTCATTCCATTTTATGTTCCTTCCTCCTTTATCAAATATTAGTTGACCATAGAGGCCTGGGTTTATTTCTGGACTCTCTATTCTGTTCCACTGATCTATATGTCTGTTCTTATGCCAGTACCAGACTGTTTTGATCACAGTGGCTTTGTAGTATTGTTTGATGTCTGGTATCGTGATTCCTCCTGCTGTGTTCTTCTGTTTCAAGATTGCTTTTGCTATTCGGGGTCTTTTTTGGTTCCATATAAATTTTTGGAGGATTTGTTCTAGGTCAGTGAAATATGTCATTGGTATTTTAATAGGGATTCCATTGAATTTGTAAATTGCTTTGGGTAGTATGGCCATTTTGATGATGTTGATTCTTCCCATCCAAGAACATCATTGGCCATCAGAGAGATGCAAGTAAAAACCACAATGAGATACCACCTTACACCTGTCAGAATGGCCATCATCAACAAATCAACAAGCAACAAGTGCTGGTGAGGATATGGAGAAACGGGAACCCTACTGCACTGTTGGTGGGAATGCAGACTGGTGCAGCCACTATGGAAAACAGTATGGAATTACCTCAAAAAACTAAAAATGGAACTGCCATTTGAACCAGCGATTCCATTGCTAGGATTATACCCGAAAAATCCTAAAACCCTAATTCAAAAAAACCTATGCACCTCTATGTTCATAGCAGCCCTGTTTACAATAGCTAAGTGCTGGAAACAGCCTAAGTGCCCATCAAAAAACTGTGGTACATCTACACAATGGAATACTATGTAGCAGAAAGAAAGAAGGAACTCCTGCCATTTGCGACAACATGGATGGAACTAGAGAGAATTATGCTTAGTGAAATAAGCCAGGCAAAGAAAGCAAAATACCATATGATATCACCTAATACAGGAAACTAAAGAGCAACACAAACAAATGAACCAAATAGGCAAAGACTAGAATAGCAGTCAATAGGGGGGAGGGGGGAGGGAGAGAAGGGGGATAAGTAAGGGAAGGGTCTAGTCAAGGAACATGTATGAATGACTCATGGACATGGACAACGGGGAGGGATATAATTGTGGGAGAAGGGACGGGCTGGGAGGGGGGAGCAATGGGGGAAAAATGGGACAGCTGTAATTGAATAACCAAAAAATAAAATTAAAAAGAAAAATAAAATAAAAATAAAAGAGTTAAAAAACATTTGGCTTTCTCTCTAAATAGCATGTAATAGATCTCTGGTACTGGACCGTCACACACAGAGCATGACTGAGGACAGGCATCCATATGCATCATCCCAACTGCCTACGAGGTGCTTCCACATGAATATTAACATCTTCAAATCACCTTGTCCTACAATGAGCAAGGAAGCTCCTGGAATCTCAATTTTCTGGTAATCCAAACTTTAGTTTCTTTTGTAGTATTTTCTCCTGTTAGCAATCAAGGCTGAAGGGGTCACTTCTTTTCCCAACTGAACTTGGGGTCAGAGTCAGCAGATATCACACTATGAAACAGAAATGAGAGCCAGGGTTCCTGGCCCCACCTGTGAGGAGCTTGGCAGTCGCTACTCTGTCCTAACAAGCACAGGGCTGAACAGACTGAAAAGTCAACTTCTCTAGGCTCTTTAAGAGAGGTGAGGACACCAGGGCCAACAGCTGGCCCTGTGATTGGAGACAGTAGCAGGTGAATACAAAGTATAACAATTTATAGAAGCAGTGACTGAGACGTGAAAACCGCTCTGGGAACCACGGCTGGGTAAGAAAATCTGAACTGTAATTGAATTGCTGGAAGCTCAGTATAGACCAGTGATTTTCAACTTTTTTCATCTCCTGGCACACATAAACTAATTACTAAAATTCTGTGGCACAGCAAAAACTACACTGTATTTTTTTCAATCTGCCAAAAAAAGTTTAATTTTGATTCATTCACACTGGACAGCTATTGTTGCATTGGCTGTTGTCATCTTTTTATCTGACAATCTAAGGGAAAATAGGACAGTGTCCCTGACTAAATAGGTACTGCATGTCTTAAAAATTCTTGTGGCACACCAGTGTGCCTGCTGTGGCACATTGGTTAAAAATCGCTGGTGTAGACAACTCTGAAGTTATTTCCTAACTAGAGCCTTGATTGGATTCAGGCTTGATTTTTTTTTTTTTCCAGCAAGACTACTTCATAAGTGGTAATATGTGTTTCTGTCAGAGCCCACATTATATATATATATATATATATATATATAATATTTGCATTAGGGTTTGAAAATAATGATATTCTAAATCTATCATTCCTTCTTAATTTATTGATGGATTCTTATATCAAGAGAAATTTTCCTTGTCAAGTTAAATAATTTTGTTCAAGAAATTCAGAATAAATTCTTGTTTTTATTTTTTGTTAGTTTTCAGAATAATGAGTTACTTCCTTGGCATTCTTCAACAATCACAAATGACTTGTTTTAATGCTATTATGATCTCATGGACTTAAATATATTTTTATGCTTCAGTTGTCTTCACATAACAGTCTTTATTGAAGCTTAACTTGTTCTGTGAAGGCCAGTGGAAGCCTCTTTAAATTAGTTTCTGAGGTTTGGTTTGGTTTTGATATGAACCTAGCGATCATTAACAATTTTTTTATTTTCTGAAGTAATTAAACATTGCAGCTCAGGTTATATATTCTGTTACTCAGCCCTAAGATCTCTTTTATGAGCAAATTTGAGCAACTTTTCTTATGCTTAAGTTCATTTGCATATCATTTCTGTGAATTGCCTGTTTATATCTAATTTTTTTCACTATGGTTGTCAGTTTTTTAATCTTTTTTTTTAGTAATTTAAAGAATTGTTTTTATCATATCTAGGCAGGCCATCAAAATGAAATGCAGCTTTTTGCCCCAAACTGAAAGAGAATGTTCCCATAAGAGATCTAAAAATGACTCACTAGTTTAAGGGTACATAAAGATCATCCAACTGAAGAGCATATTCTAATATAGGACCGCTCCAGTACAGTATTCCCTCACTTATCACAGGTATTAAGTTCTAGACTTCCCCCCAACCCCATGAAGTAGGGACCTTACATTTATTCTACACTCTTAAACCTACTAACTTTAACAACATATGTATACAGTACCACAAAATCCCGCAAAATATCAAAAAATCTGTGCTAAATAATTAAATATAATATTTTTAAAAATCCCGTGATACAGTGAGGCCACAATAAGTGAACTGTGATACAGAGAGGAACTACTGTAATTCTCCAAAGAGAAAACCAAGTTTGGCTCAACGCCATCATAAAATTTTCATTATTTGATTAAAATCCAAACTTGTTTCTGGCTTCAGAGGCTTCTTCCACTTTGACATTTTCCTAGAAAATTCTCAAATTAGTTAAGATCCCTATGCCTGTTTCTCGCTCAACCTAAGATTTCATAAGGTCAAGTGACCCCATGTTCAAGTATGTCAGTGTACCCAAAGTAGAACATAGTCTTAAAGATTGGTTTAGGAAAGCCAAACCCTTTCAATACAGGTATTTAAGTTATAATAAAAGCTCTTTTTTTTTTTTTTCAATGAGGAACACACACACAGTTTTTATACATAAATATAAAATCATTGAACAGAATATGCTTCTTTCTATCATCTATTTCATTATCAGAGTTCCAAAGCAAATAAGCAGTCAATAGGTGATTATGGTGTATATCAGAGTCCCACAGAGAAGCAGATGGCACATACAAAGTGGTAAGTAAAGAATGTACGAGATTCATAGAGTTAAGTTTATTTAGACACATGTGACAAGGGTTTAGGAATGATGGAATTAAGAAGCACCCAAGGAGTCTCAACACAATGTTAAGTATCCCCAGTGCATGGCATCAAAGGGTAAAAGGTGATAACTATGACCAGAACCTGGAGAGGGCTGTAGCCTTTGAAGAGAGACCACTTGACAGAAGTCGTGGCTTTAGGTAGAGAACTGTACACTGAATTCCCCTGCCCTCCAGTCTTGTGCTAATGCACTTCAACCCCTACTTCATTGGCAGAGACCAAGTAGAAGTTTGAGTTAAAGGATCCCTGACATACAGGCTAAGGAGCAAGGCCTGGGCCATGGACCAAGACAGAGAAGGTTAGAGACTGGACCTAAACGGGCAAATGGACACTTTCCAGTTCAAGGAGTTAGAGCGCATGAAAATCCTAAGTGAAATTTTACCAATGGCATGGCAAAGCACAGAGATTGGTTCCTTCCTGAGAAAACTCCTATCCTTCCAGATTCAGAATTCCTCTCCCTCTGAAAGTGCTCACAAGTGTTCGTATTCTCTAACCTATCTTTTTTTAGACTTCTTTCAGACCAACCCATTTCTGCTCACACATCATTGTTTAGACAAGTCTCCACACAATTGATTCTTTTCTGGTTTCTAAGTCCATTACATTTCTAAAATTGAGGTTGTACTCTCATTAACTAGATGGGGCTTGGGCATTCTCAAGGCTCCTCAGCCACATATCACAAACAGTCTCTTGGGTGATTTTCTGCAGATAGCTATTATAAACATTAGAATTTTTCTCATTTCACTCTCAGATTTTTGGCTTTTACAGGGGGAAGTGGGGTTCTTATATATTCTAATAGTCTTCTGATGTTATCTGTCACACTCTTAAAAAGCTTCCTCTCCACATTACAAAATCAATGTAAATATATAGATATATACATGCATACATCTATCTCATGACACAGTTTAGCCAACACAAGTATTGATTGAATAAAGAGTAGGTACTGAACCTGGCAAGCATTATTCTATCTTTGTGGAAGAGAAATAGAAGAGTTAGCAGTCCCATTGGGAAGTCTTCAGTTCATAATGTCATACAAAGCTGAATGCAACTTAAATAGTACAAACCAAGAATGGAAGGTGTTAATTAAAGAACTGATTTGGAATTGAGAAAAGAAGGTGCATATTTGGGGAAAAAAGAAAATTGTATGTACAAAATAAATATAGAAATGTGTGTATTGAACAAGATAACTGACCTGAAAGAGTGAAAACAATTTGGCAAGGCCAGACTCATTTAGACTTAATGTTACAGGAACAATGTGCATGGAGTGAGGCAGTTCAAGAAACCTTTTCTAAAGTTAAAAGCTGTGTAATTATCTGCATTTGGATAATGATTAGAGTCTAATTCATGGTGCACTATATGGAATAAGAAAGAAGATGTGGGTCTTTTTGTTACATCTAGCATACAGGCAATGATAAGAAAGATAAAGGAAAATGACTGCAACATTTCAAGGAAAAACAACATAGAAAAAAAAAGAAAAGAATGGAAAATTAAGAATGAATGGCAAATTGTGAAGAAGGAAAAAAATGCCAGCTTAGTTTCTGACATGTCCACCTTTAGGTTTTGATAGTAATGCACATGATACTTTTCAGGAGACAACTGATGCTTCATAACCGCAAGAGGATATTTTATCAAATGGAGAGTGGACAAAATAAAGTGGGTAAAGTGTTTGTTTGTTTGTTTTTTTCCAAGTATATGAATTCCCTAAAGCAAAAAAGAAAAGGACCTTTGCAAATGTTCTTAGGAGTTACCAACTCTCATGGCAAAGAATAATCAGAGAATAGCAGTGAAAGAATTAGGGTCAAGAGAGTGATATATCAAGGAAATCGTGAGTGGAATGCGATGTCAAATAACCAGAAGAAAAAATCATTGGTTTCCAAACAACAGACCATAAATATAATGTAAGCTTCCATTTTTGAAGACTGTTCATTCTTTGTTTCCTGTCTAAATACAACAATAAGATTTATTAAATCCATTGGATACACATAAAATAATTAAATCTGCCCAATAATTACTCAAATGATAAATCAATCATCCCAACACAGGTTTTGCATTGTGAAGTCTATGAAGCATTACATGTAAGCAATCAGCTTATCTTGATCTTGATATATTAATACATTTTTAAATACATTTAAGAAATTTGGTGAAGCCAGAGAGCTTGTATGTATGACCCGTGGGCATGGACTGGGGGTGGGGGGAGTGGAATTGCTGGGGAAGGGGTGGTGCTGTGTGGAGGGGAACAAGGGGGAAAAGACTGGAACTATTGTAACAATCAATAAAATATACTTAAAAAACAGCATGGATTAAAAAAAAAGAAATTCAGTGTCATAATTTCAAACTTTTAATGTAATTAATGACCAACAAATGAAAGCTATAACTTTGGATAACTTGTTCTGCTATGGTGATAATATGGAAAGCTTTGTATATTTTAGCTTTTGCTAAGGCAGTTTTGATTACAATTTGTATATGAATGAAAGTGTGATGTGAGTGTCTATGTGTGTTAGATCATAAAATGGCATATGTTGGGGTTGCTCTTATTGGTAAAAAAGATCTTGAAAATAAACAGTTGAGATTCTTTTTCTTGTCATTATTCAAAAAATGCTTGTTTTGCACTCAACTTTTTGATGTATATATTTTTATGTATGTGTTTTGAGGGGGAGGGAGTTCCTAATAAGGTTTCCCAGAATTATGTTGCCATAAATAGTAATACAGATGTAAGTGAGATCAAACTTTATTTGAGAACATCAAAGACCATATCAGGAAGCCAAGTGATGTTTGATTATTATTCAGCCCACTAAATAAACATACATTTTAAAGTATAGTACACTGACTAGATTTGCTGCTTCAATGAAAGCAGTATGGGAAATACAGTGAATATCACTGTCTTTAGTATGGAAAATAGTCTAAATGCAAGACTGGAATAAAACTGGATTTTGACTGGTTGAATTAAAGATAGATAAATATATCCAAATATAATGTTATTCACTATGGGGTAAACCCAGTTACATGCTTCTGAATTTACTAGTTGGTAAATGTTGATCTCCTTCTACTCTTGAAAAATAGATTTGGAGAGGTTAGATCACAACTATCTAAGAAGGAGAGATTCACATAAAATATTACTGTCTTGTTTTTTTTTTTTACAAATAAAACTATACTTTTTCAATTATAGTGTGAATCTTTACCTAAAGTCAGACATTCTATTATATTATATATTACAACTAAAATTAATTTCTCCTTTTATTTTGGAAATTCAAAGTAAAGCTCATTTTTATACTTTTTAATTGCAGTGGACAAACAATATTAGTTTCAGGTGTACAACATAGCTATTAGACATTTGCATAACTTCCAAAGTGATCACCTTGATAAGTCTAGTGCCCATCTGACACCATATTTATTATAAAATTATTGACCTTCCCTGTGCTGTATTTTTCATCCCTTTGACTATTTTTATAACTGACAATTGTACTTCTTAACCCATTCACTTTTCCACCCAGTCTCTAACTCCCTTAATTCTCTTCCTATCTGGCAAGTATTGATTTGTTCTCTCTCTCTGTGTCTATGAGTTTGTTTCTGTTTTGGTTGTTCATTCATTTTGTATTTTAGATTCCACATATAAGTGAAATAATACAGTATTTGTCTTTATCTATCTGACTTATTTCATTTAGTATAATACCCTCTAGGTCAAACCATGTTGTCAAAAATGGCTGGATATCATTTTTTTTATGATGAGTAATATTCTCTGTGTGTATGAGCTTGGCTATTATAATGCTGTAATGAACATAGGGATACATTTTTTTTTAATTAGTGTTTTGAATTTCTTTGAGTAAATACCCAGAATTGGAAGCGCTGAGTCATATGGTACTTCATTTTTAATTTTTTGAGGTGACTCCATACTGTTTTCCACAGTGGTTGCACCAATCTGCACTCTCAGCAACAGTACGTGAGGATTCCCTTTTCTCCACATTCTTGCTAACACTTATTATTTGTTAATTTCTGATAATAGCCATTCTGACAGGTGTGGGGTGATATCTCATTGTGGTTTTGACTTTCACTTCCCTGATGATTAATGATATTGAGGGTTTTTTCATATGTCTGTTGACCATCTGTATGTCCTCTTTGGGGAAATGTCTCTTTAGGTCCTCTGACCATTTTTTAATTGTATTGTTTGTACTTTTTGGTGTTGTGTTAATTCCTTATATATTTTGGATATTAATCCCTTACCAGATGTATACAGTAGTCCCTCTCTATATCACGGTTCACTTATTGCAGCCTCACTGTATCGCGGGATTTTAAAAAATATTATATTTAATTATTTATCACAGATTTTTCGCTATATCGCGGGATTTTGCAGTACTGTGTACGTATGTTGTTAAAGTTACATAGGTTTAAGAGTGGAGAATATGTTTAAGAACATAAGTAGTGTTTATAAACGTGTGGAAAAGGTTAATAAGGGAGTGGGAAAGGTCAATAAGGGACTGGGAACAGTTTATAAATGTGTGGGAAGGATTTATAAAGACTTAAAATATATATAAATACTAAAACAAATGTAAGGTTCCTACTTCAGGGATTTTCACCTATCATGGAGGGGTCTAGAACATAATACCCACAATAAGTGAAGGAATACTATAATTGGTGAATATGTTCTCCCATTTAGTGGGTTGTCTTTTTATTTTGTTGATGTTATCTTTAACTGTACAGAAACTTTTTTTTTTTTTTTTTTTACACTGTACTAGGATAGAATGGACCACCTCAGTAGTTTCTGAGGCTAATACATTTCTATCATCACGATTACTTTAGCAAACCTGGTTCCCTTCACTTCTGCAACATCATGCAGAGTACAGAAACTTTTTAATTTGATGCAGTCCCATTTGTTTTGTGTGTGTGTGTCCCCTGCATAAAGAGACATACCAAAAAAATATTACCAAGAGCAATGTCAAAGAGTTTATTGCCTGTTTATTTCTAGAAATCTTCTGGTTTCAGTCTTATACTTAAGTCTTTAATCCATTTTGAGGGGTTTTTTGTATTTAGTGTAAAGTGATCTAGTTTTACTTTTCTGCATGTGTCTGTCCAGTTTTCCCAGCACTATATATTGAAGAGATTGTCTTTACCCCATCACATATTCTTGCCTCCTTTGTCATATATTAATTGACCTTATAGGCATGGTTTTCTTTCTGGGCTCTTTAATCTGTTCCATTGATCTGTGTGTCTGTTTCCATGCCAGTACCATAGCATGGTAGTATAGTTTGATATCAAGTAGCTGTGGCTATTCGGAGTCTTCTGTGGTTCCATATAAATTTTAGGATTTCTTGTTCTATTTCTATTTTTAAAAATCCATTGGCATTTTGATAGGTATTGCATTGAATCAATAGATGACTTTTGGTAGTATGAACATTTTAACAATGTAAATTTTTCATATCCATGAGCACAGTATATATTTCTACTCTTTGTATCTTCTTCAGTTTCTTTCCTCAGTGTCTTACAATTTTGTGTTGTTTTGTCTTTGAGTACAGGTCTTTTACCTCCTTGATTAAATTTATCCCTACATATTTTATTTTTTATGTGATTGTAAGAGGGTTTTTAAAATTTTTACTTCTGATAATCCATTACTGGTATATAAAAATGCAACCTATTTCTGAATGTTAATTTTGCATTCTGCTACTTAAATTTACTAATTAGTTTTAATAGTTTTGGTGGGTTCTTTAAGTTTATCTATGTAATATCAATGCCATCTGTAAATAATTACAATTTTACTTCTTTCTTTTTAATTTGGATACATTTTACTTCTTTTTCTTGTCTCATTTCAGTGGTAAGGACTTCCAATATTAAATTGATTAAAAGGGGTAAAAATGAACATACTTCTTTTGTTACTGATCCTAAAGAAAAAGCATTTAGCTTTTCACCAATGAATATAATGTTAGCTGTGGGTTTGTCATATATGCATGGCCTTTATTATATTTCCTTATTTACATTTTTTATCTCGTTTTCTTAAAAAAAAGTCCCTTTAACATTTCTTGAAATACTGATTAAGTGGTGATAAAGTCCTTTAGATTTTTTTTTCCTGAGAAGCTCTTTTATCTCTCCTTCCATTTTAGATGGTAGCCTTGCTGGGTAGAGCAATCTTAGTTGTAGGTCTTTCTCTCTGTGACAATGTCATCCATACTCAAAGTTTCTGCAAAGAAATCAGCGAACAATCTTATTGGAGCCCTAGTGTATGCAACTAATTACTTTTCTCTTGCTAGTTTTAAGATTCTCTCTTTGTCTTTAAACTTTTGCCTTTTAATTATGATGTGTCTTGGTGTGGGCCTCTTTGGATTCATCTTGTTTGGGACCCTGCATGCCTCCTAGACTTGTATGTCTATTTCTTTCACCATGTTATGAAAAGTTTTCTATCATTTCTTTAAATAGGTTTTCAATCTCTTGCTGTCTCTCTTATTCTAGTAACCCTATTATGCAAATGTTGCTATGCTTGATGCTGTCTCAGATTTCATTTAAACTATCCTGTTCTGGAAGGATTCTTTTTCTTTTTGCTGATCCTTTGCATGTTTTTCACAACCTAGTCTTCCATATTGCTGATTTAATCCTCTCCTTTATGTAATATGTTATTGATTACTTCTAATTCTTAATTTCAGTTTTTGATTTCTTCATTACTGACTTTTTTTAATGTTTTGTATATACATTTTTATGTTTTTTATCTCTTTGTAGATGTTCCCAGTGAGTTCATCTACTCTTACCCTAAGTTCATTAAGCATCTTATAACCAGTGTTTTGAATTCTGGATTTGGTAGATTGACTGTCTCCATTTTGTTTAGCTCTTTTTGGGGAGTTTTATTTATTTTTCTTTCTTCTGGGACATGTTTCTTTGTCTTCTCTTTTTGGCTGACACCTTGTGTTTATTTTGATGTTTTGGGTAGATCATCTCTGTCTCCCAGTCTTGACAGATGGCCTTATAAATGGTAAGTGTGCTGTGGGGTCGAGTGGTGTAGTCTTCCTGGTCACCTGAGTTTAATGCTCCAACGTCTAAGTGTTTCTTGTGTAGGTTGTATGTACCCTTCTGTTGCAGTTGAGCCTTGATTGCTACTGGCAGATCAGTGGGTAGGACTGACCTTCAGGTTGACTGGTTGCCATGTCTACAGATGGTGAACTTCTGAGTGGGGGCTGACTTCATGAAGTAGTTGTCACTTTAAAAGTGCTCTAGTGCCAGCTGAATCTGTCCTTGTCTGTGGAGTTGGTTGGGTGGTGCTCTGGTATGGTCTGAAGCTGGCTACCAGGTGTTATGCTTCTGGAGCCTCTTGGAAGGGGCTCTGGTGCAGGTCAAGGTCAGCCATCACTTGTCCCTGGCCTAGGGCCATCTTGTATGAGCTACAAAATGATATGCAGTTGATTGACACTTCTGCTGAGCTTGGAGGTGCTTGGGAAAAGCTATTTAGCACACTGAGATGATGCCATTACTGTTGGGCTTGGGACCCTTGGTGGGCACCATGATGTGAGCTGAGGCCAGCTGCCACTTTTGCTAGTTTTGTTGTTGCTTAGTAGAAGATGTGTTTTAAGTCATGACTAGCTGTTTCTTATGCCACAGTTGGGGCTTCCTAATGGGAGACACAATGCACGTTGAAACTGGTTGCCACTTTTGCTAGGCCTGGGGAAGCTTAACAAGAGGTATAGATACACCAAGGCCGGGTGCTGCTAGTTTGGCATTTATGGACCTTTGAGAAATTTTAGGAAAGTCTCCAGCATGAGCCAAGGCAAGGCTGTTTGTGTAGAAGGACCACTGAAAAGGTTTGATGTTTTCTCAGGGAATCACTAGGGTGGGACTAACAGAGTTAGCTAGGTAACTGGAGAACTAAAATTTGGTACCCACCTGCGAGCTAGGTCAGGGGAGGGTTCAACAAAGGAATGGTCTTTCCGACCAGCACTTCTGTCCCCAATGAGAGCTGCCCTGACCCCTGCCCCTCAAGCCATTGCCCCAACGTTAGTCAATTTAGTTATTCCCCGTGTGTGTCTGGTCCTTTTTGAGTTGCTGACTCTGCACTAGAGCCCAGACCAAGTGAGTTGTGAGGGAGTGAGTCTGTGGGTGGTCTGTTTAATATGTGCATTACCTAGATTTTTTAGCAACCTTCTGTCTTAGACACAATCCTGGCTGGTTTTCACAGGCACTGGATCCATGGACTGGGGGGGTATATTGAGGGGCTGGGAACACATTCCTCAGGGGGGACCTCTGCAGCTGCTTGTTCCACATTGAGCCCTTCCTACCTGTTTGAATACGTCTTCTTCTTTATATCCTTAGTTATAGAACTTCTGTTCAGCCAGTCTTCAGGTGGTTCCCAATGATGGCTGTTCTCTAATTTAGTTGTAATTTTGATGTTGTCATGGAGGAAAGCAAGAAGAACTTTAATCTACCCCACCATCTTGACCAATCATCAAAATATATTTAAAAGGAAACAAATTTGCTATCTGGAAGACTAAGAGTAAAGATTATTTTTTCATCTTGAAAATATGTGTATTTGAAATCGTCAATAATAAAAATTGATTCCTAATGCCCTATATTCAAATTTTATTGCCATTTTTATTTGTGCTGTCCATAATGAAAGTAGCATTTTTTTTTATTTATAAAGCTAAATTGTTATCTTGCTGCTGGTAATGATCATTGACATGGTTAGTTTGTAAAGCAATTTGATAGCATATCAAAGGCCTTAAAAATGGTAATTTTACTTGACCCAGTAATTCTAATTCTGATAAAAAATTCTAAGGAAATAATCCTAAACATGCAAAGTGATTTATATGCAAATGTTTATTTTAGCTCTTGAGTTGTGAAAACTCCAGAAGCAAGGATAGAATGATTAAGAAAACTGCTAAATATAGATTTGATGGAATTGTGGTTAGTCATGAAACACTATGGGTTTGAACACCAGGCATTATGTTGGAAATTTCTATGATTTAATAATTTCAAGTAATAAAAGCAATGTACACTAGCATCAAAAATAGTGTTCCAATACATGTTCCTTGGGTAAATGAATGAATAAATTAATTAGTAAATGAATGGATTGTAGACATACCCAGTACACTATTATTTCTTCTAGGCCCATCAATAGTTAGAATAAATAAGCATTAATTTGCTGATGCCACTTGGTGACAATCATCAAAATGAGATTTTCATAAAAAGAGAAAAGATTAGTCAAATATATTACATTTGTTCAATCTCTAGTAAAGTTTTGGAACTATTTTTCATTAATGAAACAAAGTTTTCAAATAAGAAGTTTATATACATTCTATAATCAATAAAGAGGAAGTTCATAAATGGCAGCAATAATATGTGTATTTTTTTAAATTTTTCATTGTATATTATATTTGTGTATAACATACAAGTAATTATTTGATATTTGTACATATTGCAAATTTATTAACACCATAAGTTAGTTATGCATCGCCATACATAGTTATATTTTTTCTTGTGATGAGAACTTTTAAGATCTCTTAGCAACTTTCAAATATTCAACAAACTGTTATTAACTATAGTCACCACGTTGCACATTATAGTCTCATGATTTACTTATTTTATAACTAGAAGCTTGTATTTTTTGACTCCTGTCATCCATTTTCCCTAACCCTCACCTCCTACTGCTGGCAACCACCAATCTCTTCTCCGTATCTATCAGCTCATTTTTGTGTTTGTTTGTTAAGATTCCACATATAAGTGGGAGAAAGTGGTACTTGTTTTCTCTCTGACACATTTCACTTCACATGCCTCAAGGTCCGTCCATGTGTTCAAAATGGGAAGATTTCCTTCTTTTTATGGCTGAAAATAGTCCATAATGTATGTGTGTGCACACACACGTGTGTATAATTTCTTTATCATTTATCAGTGGACATTCAGGTTGTCTTAATATCTTAGCTATAATATATAACACTGTAATTAACATGCAGGTGCACATATCTTTTCTAGTTAATATTTCATTTTCTTTGGATAAATACCCAGAATTGAAATTGCTGTATCATATGGTAGTTATATTTTAACTTTATGTTTTTGAAGAAAATGACATATTATTTTCCACAGAGGCTGCAGTAGTTTACATTCCCAAAACAGTACTCAAGGGTTCCATATTTGCACATCCTTGCCAACACTTGTTATTTCTTGTCTTTTGATAATGACCATTTCAACAAGTAGGTGTAGGCCATTCTAACATTATGGTTTTGATTTGCATTTCCCTGATGATTGTGATGTTGAGCATATTTTCATCTACTTGTTGGCCATCTGAATATCTTCTTTGAGAAAATGTCTATACACATCCTCTGCCCATTTCTTTATAAAATTGTTAGATATATGTTATATTTTATATTTTGAATATTAATCCTTTAGATATATATTTTTAAGATAGTACTTTGCTGTTTATTTTTATTTTTAAATTTTTTAATATTGTATTTTTTTTACATTACCATTTGGTCCTCTTATGCTTCCTCCCCCTCCCAATAACCACACTGTTGTCCAAGTTGATGAGTCTTTTTCCTTTTTGCTCAGTCCTTCCACTCTCTAACCTCCCCGCTCTTGCCCCTTAGCTGTCAACCTGCTCTCCATCTATGAGTCTGTCTCTGTTTTTCCTTGTTAGTTCAGTTTGTTCATTAGATTTCACATACGAGTGAAATTACATGGTATTTGTCTTTTCTCTGACTGGCTTATTTCACTTAGCATAATGTTCTCCAGGTCCATCATACTGTTACAAAAGGTATACTTTAAAATATATTCTCCATTCAATAAGTAGTCTTTTCATTTTGTTAATGGTTTCCATTGTTAAACTGTTTGTTTGTTTGTTTGTTTTGCAACCTTATGATTTGGATGTTGGCACAGTTGAAGTTATCACAGAGGCTTCTAAGCCTCCCCTCATTTTTTAAAATTGTTTCCTCCTCCTGTACTGTTTGTTTATTTCTTCCTTATATTCCAACTCATTGATCGGAACCCTGGTTTCCTTTACTTCACCTCTACTTTCGTGTGGATTTTATTTCATTTTACTTAGTATAGCCTTCATTTCTTCTCTATCATGATTAATTTTTTTCTGTCAAGTCTGTGAGTATCTTTAACACCAGAACTTTGAACTCTGAACCTGTTACGTCGGCTATCTCTTCCTCTGTTAGGTTCGCTATCTACTCATCACTTAGTTCTGTCACTGGAATCTTGATCTGCCCCAACTTTTGAGCTGAACCTCTCTGTCTCCTCATCTTGACAGCTTTCTGTGTTTGCTTCCGTGTTATAGGTAAAGCTGTTGCACCTGTCATGTTGTCAAGGGGCAGAGCCCCAGGCATTCATCAGCGCCGGCGATCCGCTACACCATGCTGTGACACCGCACATGGGGGAGGTGTCTGAGAGGGAACCATGCCACCCGCCCAGCACTCACCGGTTTTCCAGGCAGTCCTCCCCCTTCCTGTGCTAAATAAGCTGCCTCTGTTGAGAGACGGGCAGCCTCCCCCTCCGCCCAAATCCCTACTGGCTTTCTCAGCCAGAAGCAATGCAGCTCTATTTTCCCCAGCACTGGAACCACGCACTGCATGGTCTGCTCCGGGGCTGGGATAGCCTCCTGGATTTAAGATGTATGACTGCACTTTTCATCACAGCTTCAATCACTGTGCTGCTAGCCACATTGCTAACTCACACCACTAATGATGCTGCTAGCCATGCCGCCTACTGTGCTTCCTGCTCCTGCCGTCAAGCACTGCCCGCATAGCTGCTGCTCTGCAGCTTGTTTTCTCCATCCAAGCCCCATCTCTCCTACTCCATCGGCTGAATATTTCTTCATTATTTCTTTGCTGAACTTCCTCATAGTTTTTCTTTTTTTATTTTTTCTGGTCTGTTTTTTTTTTTTTTCTTCAGTTTTTAATTGGTTGTAAATTTCTTCGTAGTTGTGAAGGAGATGAAGCATCTCTATCTATGCCTCTATCCTGGGCAGAAGCCGTGATTAATATTTTTTGATAAGATAATAAAAAGTTTTAGAGTAACCACTAAAAGACAGAAACAGTGTGAATAAATTTTAAAGACAGAACAAAAATATGTAATGATTAAAAACTGCTTGGGGACTTCTGGCCAAGATGGAAGCATAGACAGACACGCTGTGTCTCCCTCTGAAACTAAGAAGGAATACAACTACCTCAAAACTAGAAACAATTAGAAGTTACAGAAAATCAAAGTGCATGGAAGTCCAGCAAACAAAGATATAAAGAAGAAATACTCATCCAGACAGGTAGGAGTGGCGGAGCTGGGGCAGAGAGGACACAGTGTGGTGGTGGCAGCAGCAGCAATAGCAGCAGGTCAGCAGAAAGGGCAGTTACACACCTTAAAAAGTCAGGAGGGACACCTGTGAAGCATTGCCAGCTCCTCACCAGACCACAAAGCTCACTATCCCAGCACCGGGGAAAATCAACCCTCATTGCCCCTAACTGTGCAAACCAAAGGGGGTTGGGACGGAGGCAGAAACTGCCAGTCTCCCAGCAGAGTCCGCTTGTTTAAAGGGCCCGCATGGACCTAGAACATCCACAGATCCACCCACTCTGGGAACAACGGCCAGGGCAGCAGCTAGAGGGGCGCCAGTCTGGTTCGGAAGTGGAAGAAGTGCCTGGAAAGGGGGCGAGCGCTGGGCAAGTGGCACTGCTCCCTCTCCAACCCCCCACCCACACACGGCACAGGTCGCCCATCACTGACAAATACCCGGGGCTCCGCCCCTCACAACATAGTAGGAGCAACAGCTCTCCCTGGGACACAGAAGCAAACAAACACAGGAGACTTCCAGCCAAGATGGAGGTCTAGACTGACAGTCTCCATCTCCCTCAACAACGAAGAAGGAATACAACTACCACAAAACCATAAATAACCAGAAGTTCCAGAAAACAAATGGAAGTCCAACACATGAAGTTATAAAGAATGGTGCTCGTCCAGACAGGTAGGAAGGGCGAAGCCAGGGAGGAGAGGTCAAGCTGTGCAGTCTGTGGCAGCAGCAGCGATGGAGGCATGACAATGGTAAGCACAGACAACCGTATTTAGTGGGAGGCGAGAAGCACCTGGGAATCACCCCCGGCCACAGACCAGACCCATCAGCTTGCGATTCCAAAGCTGGAGAAGGCAGACCTCCATTTCCTTGGACTGTGAGGCCTGGAAAGGGTGGGGACAGATGAGGAGGCTCCCAGTCTCTCAGTGGAGAGTGAATAGCAGGAATCCATCTTGGACCCCCACCCCCACAGAAAACGCC
The DNA here is from genome assembly GCF_987537825.1 of Furipterus horrens. Lineage (NCBI taxonomy): Eukaryota > Metazoa > Chordata > Mammalia > Chiroptera > Furipteridae > Furipterus > Furipterus horrens. Next base: position 143,249,482 of record NW_028327173.1, read on the forward strand.
GCCTGTTAAACTGTTTTAGTTTGCTGCAGTCCCACTTGTTTATTTTTGCTTTTGTTGCCATTATTTTGGTGTCAACTCTACTCATTCTGAAGAATCTTATTGCTTATGTTTTTCCTAAGAGATTTATGGTTTCAATCATACATTCAAGTCTCTGTCCATTCTGAGTTAATTTTTGTATATAGTGTAAAATAGTGATCCAATTTCATTCATTTACATATAGCAGTCCAGTTTTACCAGAAAAATTTATTGAAAGATCTTTTCATTCCTTTTGTATATACTTGTCTCCTGTGTCATGAATTAATTGACAGTATATGCATGGATTTATTTCTGGCCTCTCTATTCTGTTCCATAGGTCTATGTATTTTTTTTATTATGAAAATATCATACTGTTTTCATTACTATTATTTTGTAATAGTGTTTGAAATTAGGAAGTGTGATACCTCCAGCATTGTTCATTGTCAAGATCTTGTCTTTGATTATCTGGGTCTTTTGTGATTCTATACAAACTTTAGGATTGTTTATTCTATTTCTCTGAAAAATGCCCTAGGTATTTTGGCAGTAACTGCATTGAAACTGCACATTTCTTTTGATATTAGGGACACTTAAACAATATTAATTCTTCCAATCACTGAGCACAGAATATTTTCCCAATTATTTGTCTTTTTCAATTTCTTTCATCAATTTTTAATAGTTTTCAATGGACAGGTCTTTCACATCTTTGGTTAGTTTATTCCCAGGTATTTTATTCTTTGATGCAATTGTAAATCATATTGCTTTCTTGATTTCTCTTTCTGATAGTTTATTATTAATATATAGAGACATGACAGGTTTTTGTATATAGAGACATGACAGGTTTTTGTATATAGAGACATGACAGGTTTTTGTATATTAAGTTTTGTTCCTAAAACTTTACCGAATTGGTTTATTCTAACAGTTTTTGGGTGGAGTCTTTAGCACTCTCTCTATATAATACCATGTCATCTTCTTCCTTTCCAATTTGAATGTTTTTTATTTGCTTGCTTAATTGCTCTGGCTAGGACTTCCAATACTATATTAAATGAAAGTGGCAAGAGTTGTTATTCTTGTTTGTTCTTGAACTTAGATGAAAATCTTTCAGCTTTTAACATTTGGGTATGATGTTAGCTGTGGATTTGTTATACATGGCCTTCATTATGTTGAGGTAAGTTCCCTCTATACTATCTTTATTGAGAATCTTTATCATAAATGGATGTAAAATCTTATCCAATTTTTTTTTTTGCATCTATTGAAATGATCTTGACTTTTATCCTTCATTTTGTTAATGTGGTGCACCACATTGATTGATTTGCAGATATTGAGCCATTGGATCCCTGGAATAAATCCAGTTGTTGGTAGTGTATGATCCTTTTAATGTATTGTTGAATTTAGTTTGCTAATACTTCATTGAGAATGTTTGCATATATGTTCATCAGGGATATTGGCCTGTAATTTTCTTTTTTCATGGTGTTCTTGTCTGGTTTTGGTATTCAGATACTTCTTGCCCTGTAAAATGACTTTGGAAGTGTTCCCTCCTCTTTTGTTTTATGGAAACTTTTGAGAGATTGATATTCTTTAAAAGTCTCAGAGAATTCATCAGAAAGTTGTACGGTCCTGGATTTCAGTTCTTGGGGAGATTTTGATTAGTCTTCATACTACTAATTGTTCTGTTCAGATTTTTATTTCTTCATGATTCAGTCTTGGTAGGTTATATGTTTCTAGAAAATTTTCCATTTCTTCTAAGTTGTCCAATTTTTTGACATACTTGTTTATAGTAGTTTCTTATGATTCTTTCTATTTCTGTGTTATTTCCAAACTCATTTCTTATTTTGAGTTTTTTCCCTTTTTTTCTTGGTGAGCCTAAATAAATGTTGCTAATTTTGTTTACCTTTTTAAAAAAACAGCTCTTAGTTTTATTGCTATTTTAGTCTCTTTCAATTATTACAATTATGATTTTTATTTCCTTCTTTGTACTAATTTTGGGCTTTTTCTTTTCTTTCTTTTTTTTTTTTTTTTTTTTTTTTGGTCTGCTTTTTGTAGTTTCTTAAGGTATTAAGAAAAATCTCAAATAAAATAACTTATTTCTTGATGTAGGCAGTTATTATTGTGAGCTTCCTCCTCGAACTGCTTTTGCTGTAGACCATTAAGTTGGTATGTTGTACTTTCATTTTAATTTGTTTTAAAATATTTTTATTTCTTTTTTAGGTTCTTTTTTGGCCCATTGGTTGTTAAGTAGTATGTTTTTTAAGCTGCATATATTTCTGACTTTTCCAGTTTTCCTTCTAAAAATAATTACAGATATCATACAATTGTGTTTATAAAAAATATGTTTGGTATTATTTCAATTTTCATAAATTTATTAAGACTTATTTTATGACCTAACATATAATCTTTCCTGAAGAATTTTCATATGCACTTGAGGTGAATGAGTATTCTGTAGCTTTGTATGGAATGTTCTGTATCTATCTGTTAGCTTCATCTGAATATAAGGTGATATTTAAGGCCAATGTTCTCTTATTGATTTTCTGTCCATATGATCTATTTAATGACAAAACTGGATTATTGAAGTTCCCTATTATTATTGTTTGCTGTCTATTTCTCCCTTTAAGCCTGTCAATATTTGCTTTATATATGGAAGTGCTACTATATTGGGTGCATAAATATTTACAATGTTATATCCTCTTGTTGGATTGACCCCTTTATGACTATGTAATGACTTCTTTGTCTCTTACCTCAGTCTATGTCTTAAAAGCCTAGTTTATCTATATAGGTATAGCTTCTCCAATTATCTTTGATTTTATTGTGTGTTATTTTTCCCCATACCTTCACCTTCATTCTACGTGTGTCCTTACATCTCAAGTGAGTCTTCTTAGGAAGCATATGGGAGAGTCTTTTTTTCTTATCCAGTCTGCAGCTCTATGTCTTTTGATTAGAGAATTTACTTCATTTACATTTAAAGTAATTATTTTGTTTTTACTTATTGCTGTTTTGTTAACTGTTTTCTGGCTTTTTGTTGTTGTTGTTCCTCTGTTTCTTCTTCTCTTGTTCTCTTTTCATTTAATGGCTTTCTTTAATGATATGCTTAGATTTCTTCCTCTTTATTTTTTATGTTTTTATTATAGGTTTTCTCTTGTAGTTACCATAAACATCACCTATAACAACTTATAACAGTCTATTTATAAGTTGATAACAACATAAATTTGAATATATTCTAAAACTCTACATTTTTACTCTCCCCTCCCCTATGTTTTATGTTTTTGAAGTCACATTCACAAATTTTAATCTTGTGTGTACCTTCATTATTGTATAGTTATTTTTACTACTTTTGTTTGTTACTAGCTTCGTATATGACTAACCTAGCACCTTTACCAGTTAGATTTATACTGTCATATGCATTCTTGTTGCTCATTAGCAGCCTTACTTCTCACCTTAAAGACATTCCTTTAATATTTCTTGTAAGGCCAACTTAATGGTGATAAACTTCTTTAGCTCTTGCTTCTCAGGAAATTCTTATATCTCCTTCAATTCTGAATGACAACTTTGATGGTTAGAGAAGTCTTGGTTGGACTTCTATTGTTATAATAATTAAAATATAGTGACAGTCTCTTCTGGTTGGCAAAGTTTCTGTTGAAACTTCTGGTGATTCCCTTATACATGACAAGTTTTCTCTTGCTGTTTTTAAGATTTTATCCTTCCTTTAACTTTTGACTATTTAAATTATAATGGCTATTGATGTGGGTCTCTTTTGTTTTTGTTTTTATTTTGGAACTCTCTAGGGTTCCAGGATCTAGATGTCTATATTCTTCCCCAGTTTAAAAAAGTGTTTCTTTAAGTATATTTTATTGATTATGTTGTTACAGTAGTTTCAATTTTTTTCCCCTTTGTTCCCCTCTGCCTAGTAACCCCCTTCCCTCCAGCAATCCCAACCCCCTTAGTTCATGTACATGGGTCATGTATATACGTTCTTTGGCTTCACGCTTTCCTATATTATTCTAAACTTCTCCCTATTTTGTATTTAGCAATTATGTTTCTTAATCCCTGCACCATTTCCCCATATCTCCCCCTCCCCCCTCCCAGCTGATAACCCTCCAAATGATCCCCACACCTACAACCCTGTTCCCATTCTCGTATGCCTTGTTGGATTTTTTTTTTTTTTAGATTCAGTTGTTGATAGTTGTGAGTTTGTCGTCATTTTAATGTTCATAATTTTTATCTTTTTTGTAAGTAAGTCCTTTTGACATTTCATTTAATAATAGCATGGTGATGAGCTCTTTAGGTTTACCTTGTCTGGGAAGCACTTTATCTGTCCTTACACTCTAAATGATAGCTTTGCTGGATAGAGTAATCTTGGTTGTAAGTCCTTGCTTTTCATCACCTTGAATACTTCCTGCCAGTCCCTTCTTGCCAGCAAAGTTTCTTTTGAGAAATCAGCTGACAGACTTATAGGCACCCCTTTGTAGGTAACCCTCTGCTTTTCTCTTGCTGCTTTTAAGATTCTCTCTTTATCTTTAACCTTTCGCATTTTAATTATGATGTGTCTTGGTGTGCTCCTCTTTGGGTCTACCTTGTTTGAGACTCTCTGTGCTTCCTGGACTCGTAAATTTTCTTCACCAAATATGGGGAGTTTTCCTTCACTATTTTCTCACATAAGCTTTCAATTTATTGCTCTTCCTCTTCTTCCTCTAGCACCCTTATGGTTTGGATGGTGGTGTGTTTAAAGTTGTCCCAGAGGTTCCTAAGGTTCTCATTTTTTCAATTCTTGTTTCCTTACTCTGTACTGGTTGACTGTCGTTTTCCTCATGTTCCAAATCATTGATTTGAACCCTGGTTTTTTTCCCTTCACCATTGGTTTTGTGTGTATTTTCCTTCATTTCATTTAGCATAGCCTTCACTTCTTCCCTTATACATTTGCTGTACTTAAAGATGCTCATAGGCTTGACAGATATGCATCTGTTAAGTTGGCTATCTCCTCATCACTTAGCTCTCCCACTGGAACCTTGATCCATTCCCCCTTTTGGCCCATACTTCTCTGTCTCTTCATCTTGACAGGCTCCTGTGTTTGTTTGCCTCTGCATCTTAAATAGAGCTGTCGCTCCTGTTATGTTGTAAGGGGCAGAGCCTTAGGTTTTCTTGTTGATAGAGGGTGACTTGTTTCACAATGTTGTGGCACTGTTTGTGGGGGAGAGGTCTGAAAGGAAACAATGTCTCTTGTTTAGAACTCACCCCTTTTCCAGAGACTGGCACCTCTCTAGTTGCTGCCCTGGATGTTGTTCCCAGAGTGGGTGGGTCTGTAGATGTCCTAGGACCTTGGGGGCCCTTTAAACAAGCGGACTCTGCTGAGAGACTGGCAGTCTTCCCCTCCACCCCAACCCCCACTGGTTTTCACAGTCAAAAGCAATGAGGTGCATCGTCTGGTCTGGTGCTGGGAGCGCTTCCCAGGTGTCCCTCCTGACATTTTAAATGTGTGACTGCACTTTCTGGAAGCCTGCCACTGCCAATACCATTGCTGCCACCACACCACATCCACTCCACCCCGGCTTTGTCCCTCCTACCTGTCTGGATGAGTATTTCTTTTTTTATATCTGTTTGTTGGATTTCCATGAAGCTTGATTTTCTGAAACTTCTGGTTGTCTCTAGTTTTGAAGTAGTTGTATTCCTTCTTAGTTGTGGAGGGAGATGCAGCGTGTCTGTCTAATTGAACAGCTGTTTCTTAATTGAGATTTCTGAATTCATTATTTCCCCTCAGTGACTGGGATGACAGTTAAAAGATTTAAATAAGAACACGTGGCATCCTTACAATTTGGTACCTACCTCTCCTTGACCTCCTGTATCACTCAAGAAAGTTTTGACCATTATTACTTCGCTAAGTTTTATGCCTCTTTCTCAATCTTTACTTCTGAGACCCCTCTAATGTAATTGTTGGTCTGCCAGATTTTGTCCCATACATCCCTTAAGGTATTTTTAAAATTTTTTTCTTCTTCTCTGAGTGATTTCCACAATCCTTCCTTCAAGTTCATTAACTATTACTACTTCATCTAGTCTGTTGTTGAACCCCCTCTGGTGTATATTTTAGTTCACTTTTTGTATTTCTCAGTTCTTTGACTTCTAGCTGGTACTTTCTTATATATATATATATATATATATATTTCTTTTTTTCGAAGTTCTCATTGTGTTCATCCATTCTCCAAAGTTTGATAAACATCTTTATGACCATTATTTTGAATTTTATATTGGGGAAATCACTTGTCTCTATTTCATTAAGGATTTTTTATGAGGTTTCATATTTTTTTTTGTTTAGAATATATTAATTTGTTTGTTCATATTCTTTTACTCTCTGTGTTGGTTTTATGAATTAGGTATAACAGCTACCTCTCCCAGTCCTGAAGGAGTAGCCTCATGTAGGAGAGAAATCTTATCATTCAACCCTATCCAAGTTCTTAGGTGATTCTCAAACTTTTGTGATTGTCCAGTTCCTGGTAGTTGAGGATGTGCCAAGACCTAACAGTGTCCTAAAGAGGAGGATCTCAGTCAGCACTTAGAATTGGGCTGATTGGAATCCAGACTTTCAGGCAGTGGCTTTTAAAGTATTCAAATATACACAATGCTGTGGGACAGCAAACATAAGCCATGATGGCCACTACAGCCATTTGAGCTGGGTGGCACTCACAAAAATTAGGGTGCCAGAGAAGGATGAGGTATGATCAATTTGGAGGTAGGCAGGAGAGCACAAAGGATGACACCTTCTAGCCTCTCTCCCCAAAGGGTACCACGGAAGGCCCTACAAGTGCATTATATGAGAGGAACACCCCTCAGCACAGTGCTTTAAGATAAATAAATAAGCCTCTTTTACACAAATGCTGGGAGCTACTCAATCAGTTCCCTCTGTGCAGGTCATTGGTTGAGTACACATGTTCAAGCACTTTAAAAGCTCTCTGTTTGCTATAGACTTACAGGTCTAATGGACACAAGCTCCATTGGTTTTCAAAGCCAGAAATTTGGGACCTCATCTCTGACATGCATGTCTTAAAAGCTGGGGTGCCCGATGTGGTGTTCAAACCCTTTACTCCTCAAGGAGAAGTTCCAGGTTTTATATCCCTCCCTCCTGATTGTGGGCTGCTGTGCCAAGGGTGTGGATCATGGCAAGGCTGTGTCTCAGCCCTTCCACCTGCTTCCCTGTGGGGTTTTTCTTGTTTCCCTGATTTGTAGGAGTTCCTAAACTGGTTCTTAGGATTTTTTCAATGGGAAGTGTGTCATAATGTAGTTGTAGGTTTGGTGTTCATGGGAGGAGTTGAATTCAAGATCTTCCTATATCACCATCTTGATCAGGAACCCTATTAATAAAAAAAATTTTTTTTAATTTTTTAATTTCCAGAGAATTGTAAAAATATATCTCTTATACAAATATTGCCTGTTATGTAGGCAATTAGTAAAATAATTTTCTTTACATATAAAATCTAGTGATAAGCTAAAATAATATTTCCATTGATGTCATTTTAACCTCACAACTAAACTCTGAGGTCTCTAAATGCTAGGGTACATAGGTCCATAGAGATTGTTAGTATAACATTTATATGTCCCCTTTCTGACAGTTCTCCATCACTGACTTTACACTCTTATTGATATTTTGTTTTTAGTTGTCTGATGGTTAAAAGCCCTGATACTGACTAGATGATTCTTGTATTGGTCTATTGGGAATAACACCTTGTCTAACTCATTCTCACTCTTCTGTGAGAAACATGAATACATTGGAAAACTGTCATATAGTTATTCTAGGGCTTAAAACAATGCCTAGACACCCTAGATATTTTTATTATTATATCTGGATAGAATATAACATTTCTATCAATAGTCATTTTGGTATTATGGCATATTCGAAATTCTAATCTCTATGCAGTCTCACAAAAATGATTGTGTCTGACCTACCTGAAGTTGTTATTTGTTTTGGAATTATAACTAGAGTGAACATAAAATTATTCAGCCAAAACAGAATACTTTTTAGAGGGAATGAGGAAACTTAATTAATTATTTTGGGACAAAAGAATATGAACTGGTAATGTACCAGGTAAACATATGGTCACCTTAGTGATAATGGTCAATATTCATACCCTTACAGAAACTTGCTAGCTTTGTGATTTTTGTTGATTAATCTATAATGAAAATAGAACCCTAAAGACCAATAATTTTCTAAGCATATCTCTGTTGGGAAAACTTATTGGGGCTGAGAGACATGAGAAAGAGGCTGAAAACTCCATGATTACATCAAGAGTTTATTAAGGGAACTTACCTATGAGGCGCACCTTGGGCAGCAGCAAGATGACATAGTATTCTCTGTGCCACATGGCAGGCCCTAAGGGGTTATATAGGACAGGGCAAGATAGATAGGGGTATTAGGGTGTGACCCGCCCCAGATTAGGGTAAAACACCTTATATACTTGCCAGTCGGCGTAAGGATATGTTCCAGGAACCTGGACATCTGGGGCACAGGGGAGGATTTGGTCAGTCTCTATGGGGATTAGGAGAAGAAAACTCTGTTCTGACCCAGATCCTAGCAGCAATCAGGCAGCAGTCACGTCATAGAACAGTTTCTCCCTTATAATCTGATTTAATTACTTATGTATTACAATAATGATGATTCTGGAAGTTATATGACAGTATACCAAATTCTACTTATAAGCTACTAAAATTATTCAAACTCACAGAATAAAAGAAAATATTTTAAGAGCTTATTTAGCATAACATTTTTATTTTTAAGATACAAAATTAAGAGGTAGGAAGACAAAATAATTAGCCCAATGCTATGCAGTCAATTAATTGCAGAGGAAGAAAGATAGTGCAGGTGCCCCAGTTCTCAGGTAATACATCGAACTTTTGAGCATACTACTTCAATTCCTTTCTACATGCTGCTTTCCTTTAAAAAATGATATTTAGGACAACTACAGAGCAGAATTGAGGAGCTTATAGCATACCAACATCCCCATTGAGAACCACTAGAAAGGTCACACAAAGTATTTTTTTTTTTTTTTAAGTCTGTTAAAGGCATCAGAGAGCTGCTGAAGCAACCTGGACAAGAAGAGTTTAAAAATAAAAAAATTTAAAAAAAGAAAGAAAAAAAACTAGGACAGAGAGGGGATACTGAAAAGAGCTTACATTCTATAATCATTTTGCTTTGGAGGCATTTTTTGTTCTCGGCATAAAATGAAAACTTGAGAATCCAGGTTTTCTGTGAATAGTGAGCCACTGTTGGGTCACAGAGAAAACAGCAGTCTTTATGAGACTGGAGAGACAAAATCGGAAACTTGAGGGTCAATGTCAGAATGAGAGGAAGGGATGAAGAAGCGGGCCTGATACACAGCTGATTTTTCCTTTAAGATATTTGCTGAATTCTGGAGCTGCAAAGAACAGAAGCTCAGGAAACTAAACAGAACACCTATAAAAAACAGGGAGGAATTTTTTACAGTCTTGCCTTACTACAAAAAAAAAGAATGTTGAGTACAGGACAAGCCCCCTTCCAGGAAAAAAAGTGAGGGGTGATCCTGGAAAACATACCAGTTCCTCAAACGAAAACCATGAGATCTATACCCTAAGAACAAGGGTAAACTAGATGTAGTCTGAGGTTTCCTGAACCTGCATTATGTTTTTGCTCAACCCAATACTTGGTTGGATTAAAGTGATAGGCCTCTGCTCTATCTGCAGAGGAAGGAGTGATCTTCTCTAAAGGAAGATTATATCTACTGCATAGATAGGTTTAAAAGCAGATAAAACATAGCAGAAGTTAAGATTGGTGAGTAGGTACATAGATACAGAAAATATCTAATCTAAGCACTAAAAGAAACAACAATAAAAAAATACAAGACCATAAGAGAGACAGAGGACAAATTGAAAAGTACATAATATAAATTGGAGCCCCAGTAGAATGAGCATAGGGCAGATACAGTATGTGGGTGGAAAAAGCGGCTGAGACATTTTTAATTATTTAAAACTAATTTTTATTAACTTTTAACATCAGTCTGTGTGTATGTTAGAAATAGCAATAGAGCACAGAGTATTAAAGTAACCATACCATGACTTTGCAGGCCAAAACCTTCCTGAAGTCCCTTGATCTTCATATGAGAACTTTTTCATCAGGCTACATCTGTCTGAGTGACAAGCTATAGCAATCCATGTTAATTACTACCTAACTCCAGATGCACATGTGGTCTGATTTTAGAGTAGAAACAATCTTTTTCCTCCATAGCTACTTAAAATCTTCACTATCAAAGTCACTTATGTGAGTCAAATCACTGTGTCTGAAGCAACAACAACAAAGTAGTCTTTTCACATCCAAAAAATATCTTAACTCCTTTGACAGGTATGAGTGCAGACTCATTTTCCACCCTTCTCCACTCTGCTCTGCCCTAGAGTTGTGAGAAACGCTCACAATAAAAACTGGGACACAGGACTTGAGCAGTAAAACGAGGCCTTTATTCACGAGTCTGCAGAGCCGGGCGCACCCTCACAGCCAGGAGAATGTGCGCGCCAAGTAGACAAAGGAACCTGGTTTTATAGTCTTAGCTTCCCCACCCTAACGCAACTAGTTTTCCCCTCCCCTCTCCTCCTTCCCCGTTTCTCCATGACTTGATACTCCGGAGGTACAATCTAACGCGTTCATCTAAATGCCCCTATTGTGATTTGTGAATATGCTAATGTTATCCACTCCCTTCTCAGAGATCCTTTAATTACATTTGCCCTTAAGACCCTTCAATTACATTTGCCTTTTGTTACCAATGACTTTGCTACTGGTTTGGGAGTCACTATGACCTTGTTTCTAACAGAGTGTCCTCACATTGCAGCAGCAGGCTCCTTCAACAGAAATTCCCACAGTGTTACAGAGCAAAGCAGGCTACAGGTTCCATTAGTCCCATCTAGGGTCACCAAAACTGTTACAGAGCAAAAGAGGGTTCTTTCACATGGCGCCTTCGTGTAAAACCTAACTAGTGTTGAGGAAAACAGGTTTTTATTTACAGTTTTCAACCTGGGGAAAGACAGTGAGCACTTCAGCTCAGAGCCCTGTTCTCCCATGGGACCCAGCACTGCCCTAGCTCCCCAAAAGGCTATAAACCAAAAACATTCCCAGAAGTTCCCCATCGCTTATCTGTCAGCTGTCTCCTTCAGGATCTGGGGTACAATGTCATCAGCCTCCGTATAACAGTCCAGGAAAACATGTGCTGTATTGACTGGATCACACATGGTTCTCCCTTTGCCCTTTCAAAGCCGTATGGTATTCTCCCTTTCCAAGCCACATGGAGTCCTCCTTGCTAAAATGTCTGCAACCTATTTTTAAATCCCTGACTGCATCCTGTGATGCAGTGGGTGTGATAACCAGTTCTGACCACTCACAGAACCTTGCCCAGGTTCTGTATGCTCTTTCCTCACTATTTCACGGTCAAATTCCCTCCCATCTTCTTGGGGCTTTGGAAGAACCAAAGCTATTTGCATAACTAAGACACTAGCTACTAGCCATAGTCATGCAAAGGCATCTTAAAAGCTGTTCTCTTTTCCCCATCCCCCAACCCCCAGGCTTTGGGGATTTTTGGAGACCTGCACTCTGTAACAACAATCCGGTGCCAACAGGCAGCCTGATTTCTCACAATGCTTCAAACATAGTCTGCTTTATGCTAGGTCCATGGCTTTACACATTTTATTCTCTCTGTGTATAAAGCCCACCCTAGCCATATGTACTAGCCAAAACCCATTATACTTCAAGAATTTCTCTCAATTACCATCTTTTTCATGAAGTGCTTTTTTACCTCATCGCCTAAATGTAATTTCCCCCTTCTACATTCTCCTTGAGAAGTATGATGAGTCATAAAAACTTGATCTCTGGAATCACATAGAATTCTATTTGAACCATGGTTTTGACGCTGACAAGCTGTGTGGCTGTGTTAAGTGCCATGGTAACCAAAGCACAGTGTACCTAGGAGGAGTACCAACATAACCTTGGGAGGAGACGAAGATCAAGGAAGTTTTCCTGGAGGAAGTGGCATTTAGGCGGATAATGATAGATTACCTGGGGCCATTAAAGAAAGGAGAGATGGAGGGGATATTCATCCATAAGTTGATTCTCTAGTAAGTGTTTAAGATGCGATTACTATGTAGAAAGCAAGGAACCCAGTGACCTAGTGAGGCATATACACATGTGCAAAAAACCATTTCAACATTTTAAGAAGACTTGATGGTAATAAAGGAGAAAAGCACATATGTAATTTTGTGGGGTACTAGAAGGAATGAGCTGAGTACCACACAAGCAGCCCAGACAAATACTTGAAAAACTAAAGAACAGGAGGTCTCATCTCTGCCTGGGGCAGTTCACAAAAGTATGATAAAAATAGGCATTTGAGGTGAGTACTGGAATAAGAATAACTGAATTCTGTAATTTTAAGAAGATTAATTAGATTATAGAGAACAAGATGAATAAGAGAAAAGAAAAAACATAGAAAGTTATTGTGGTAGTTAGAGGTAAGATTTTGAAACCGACCTGCCTGAATTGCTACAGCCGGAGCTTGGAGAGACTTACATATACTGTAGAAGGGAGGGTGTTAGAAAGCAGCATCCTCATCAAGTTACAGGAAAAGATAAGGATTAATGTTCTGATTTTTCTTCTACCCTCCACCCCATTCACCAGTACATTCTGCATCCTCTGTCCTGCTGGTGGCCAGTTGGCTGACCCTACAGACTGCAACAGCAACAGGCTCCCTGGCCCTCTGACTTCCAGTTGGGTTCAACCAATGGGAAACACCAGCAAGAAAACATTTGGGGTACTTCTTTCCTGCTCCCTCTCTGTTTGGGTACTGTACCTCCAGACAGAGCTGCCTTCCTCTATGACTCCAACTGTCTCTGAGCCCCAGTAATATACTGTTTTCCCACTTGCTTCTTCAGCCTTAGGGATGTCAATGGTTTCTTCTGCAGCTGGTTTCTGAGTGCCTGCCATTCTGTTTCCTGTACCCTGCCTACATCTCTGTCAAGGATCTTTCATAAAATTCTTTTTGGTTTAATGATCCAGGGAATATTCTGTTTTGTATTGAGAATCAGGCTTACACAATGAAAGAGTGATAGATAAACTACAGGGCTATAAACCTTTTGGGTTACAGAAAACAACCAAATTTTGTAATAGGTAATTGTTTATTTTTAAACCTAGCAGTTTATTTTATTATTTTATTTTTATTTTTGAGGACAAAACCCCTCAGCAGTTATCTTGGCCAACTCTTACACTTAAATATCAAGAATACACCTGGGACTGGAGGAGACATGCTGAAAAGAGTAGAAACAGTCAAGGGCATGGAAGAGGCAGGTGGAAAGAGGAAGGAGGAGGCAAAATACCCTTACGTCATATTTTAGTTCAGTGCCAATTGGGCCCTGCACTTGAGTTGCTGATCTTAGGAGAGACAGAGAGAAGAACATCAGAGAAACCTGGCTAGAGTGCTGTGCTAGTGACTATGTAATACTCTGAGGATGCTATGATAGCTAATGTGCAAAGCTGAAGATTCTATTTGATAGAGCAACACACACTCCCTCACACTTCCATTTATATATTTTTTGCAATTTATAGGACCCATAGTTTTGTGCTGACTGGTAGTCATTGAACAATTAGGTAAGAACTCAGTAATCCCAACAAGTTTCCAGAGACCTTCTTTAGCTTGTTATATAACCTCGTCATGACTTTCCTGCTCATGGCAGTTTAAAAAAACTGGTGGCAAGTTTTTGTCTTTATTTACATTTATCTACATCCCATACTCTATGGCAACTTCCTGAACTTGGGAAATCTTTTTAATAATTCAGGCTATGATTAGCAAAGGCCCAGGGTCCCAGTTCTATTCCTGTCACTGAGAGAGGTCACTTCAGACCAGAGAACATCTGGAAAACCTAGAAACCCCTGGTAGAAAAAGTGCAGACTCCCAAGAAACACTGGAATAAGACTATTGCCTCTAGAATCTTCTGGGCATCGGGTAAATGCCCACTCAGGGCCCTTCCAATACAAACCTAGCTCTCAGGGCATCTCATGCTCCCAGAAGCCTTTGGAGCTATCTCTAAACTCAAAGTATCTCTGGAAACAAAAGTTGTCCTTAGTGACTGAATAAACAGCACTTCTGTGTTATGCCTTATCCCTGCTCTGCTTTAAAGAAGGGATGGACAAGCCGTCCTTGCTGCAAACTTTCCAGTGGCTCTGTGTGTAGGTTCCACTCCCCCTCCCCACCACCAGAATGGATTTGATCAAATCTGAAAACCCTACATAATGTATGCCAAGCACATTCAGATTCATTTGCATGTAAATCATCACAGATGACGCTTTATAAAGATTTCTAAGATGCCTCTTAATAAGCATTTTCAAGCCTCTTTTATTTTTCTATAAACACTCTCTTTAATCTCAAGCTCTGGAAGGTTTGCATTTGGTTTGAAATGGCAAGGCCAGGAATTTTGAGCAGATTCTGACAGGTCCGAATTCTCCCAGTCCTACTTTCCATCCATCAGAGATTGACTCAGAATCTCTCAAGCAGACGGATGAAGAGTCCCAGCTGTCAACTCCCATCTCCCACTGGTACTTTATACTCATTGGCTTTAAAAACAAGAGTGTTTTCATGTTTTAAATGCTCATTTACAAACTGTTTCTCATCTCTTGAGTCTCTGCAATGTTCCCTCTGAGGCCTCCATGCTCCCAGGGGAATTTTCCCTGGTTTAGGAATAAATAGGAGGGGGTGGGGGGTGAAAAATACAACTGATAAGCTGTCCCAGCTGACAAGCTCTTCCCTTCAGATCCATCCACTGAGATCAATGAACATTTCACAGGCTTAACCAGTTACCTTCATGAAAAACGAAACAGTTGTGTATCCACACAAAGGGATGCAACATTAAAAATGCTTCCCACATATTTTAAGTAGGAAAGAAATGTAAGTTTCCTACCTTCTGCAACCCCATAGAAAACCCTTCTCCTCCTGTTTGATTGCTCTCTAAACCAGGCATTCATTTGGTTGTTTCCTTATAATGTTTCTTAAAAAGAAAAAGTTTCCACTAACCCTTTCTTAAGCAATTTCCTGTGTACTTTTCTATATACACAGATTTTTCATAAACACAGATCAACAAATGTGCAGTTTGGAAATTTTCTCTTTAGTGACATATGTTTTAATGCCTTATGTGAATATCTAAATTCAAGCATATCTGAAACTTGAATCTGTTTTTTAGGATCATTATTACATTGACCTCTGTGATATATATTCTGCCATGTGGTCCACAAATATATATTGAATAAATGGATACAGCAATTAAAATATATCATTGTCTGATTACTAAAGTATACTTTAAATACAAGCAGAAATATGTTCTGCTCAGGTCTCTGAACTGGTTAAAACACAAATAATAATAATTATACCAGTAAAATAATAATTTTTATTATGATAATTATGATTATAATGAAACCAATACTTAATCATCCACAGAGTTCTTTTCTTTTAATTTTTATTGAATTTGTTGGGGTGACATTGGTTAATAAAATCACATAGGCTTCAGATGTACAATTCTATAATATATCATCTGTATATTTTATTGTCTGTTCACTACCCCAAATCAAGTCTCCTTCCATCACCATTTATCCCCCCTTTACCCTCTTTTACCTCTGCCTACCCCCTTTCCCTCTGGTAATCACCAAACTGTTGTGTATGTCCACAAGTTTTTATTTTTTTCTTCATTAAATTCCTTCACGTTTTCACCCAGGCCCCCCAGCTCTTTCCTCCCACTAAAAGCTGTCAGTCTGTTGTCTGTATCTATGAGTCTGTTTCTCTTTTGTTTGCTAGTTTATTTTGTTCATTTGTTCAAATGTTTCATCTTGCCTCAATCCTATTTTATTGGTTGGAATACAGGTCAAAATGCTGTAATAAAGGGTGCAGCAGACGAGTGAGAAGCTTATTTCCCTCTCATGTGAGAGTTAGAGTCCAGAGCTAGAGGCTTCTCATTCTTTCTCCACAGGGTGTATAGTGTCTGGGCTGCTGGCTCTTGTCTGCCATCCTCAATACATGGCTTCCATTTCAGCCCCAGGCAGCTGCTTCAGCTGTTGGCATTTCCCAGCCAGGAGGATGGAGCAAGGAGAGAGAGGGAAGTGTATGGGGGATAGTTTTTAAGGACAAATCCTTCAAAGGTCACTTCCTGTCACACTCACTGTAAGAACTTGGTCACTAAGCCACACCTCACCTGCAGAGAGGCTGGGCATATAGTATCTAGCGGACTTGCCACATGCTCTGCTGAAACTCAGGGATGGGTTGATGCGAAGGTTTTATCACTAAAATGAAGACACTGGAAGAAAATTAGCAGAGTTTGCTACAATGTGGCCAAACTATCTGTATACTGGGTATATGTGTCTTTATCTGGGAGTCAGGATAGAGGAGGATCTTAAAGAGAAATTGTCCTGAGAGGAAGCCAAGGGCAAAACTTCATCTCACAGCATTTCTTCCACGTTAGATTTCACTCACATGTGAGATATACATGTAAAACAAAAATTCATAGACACAGAAAACAGCATGGTGGTTATAAGACAGAAGCGGGTGGAGATCAGCAAAGGATAAAGGGGACCAAATATATGATGACAGAAAATGATTTGACTTTAGGTGGTGGGCACACAATGTAATCTACAGATTGTGTATCATAGAAATATACACTTGAAACCAATATGATCCTCTTATTGTCACCCCAATAAATTTAATTAAAAAAAGAAAACAGTGGTAAAGAAAACATGGAGGTGGACATTAGCACATCTGTTCTATCTTAGCCCCTGTGTGCATAGATCTGAATCTTCAGGAGAGAGAAAGATAATATTCTTCAAGAAACATTTTTTACCCTAAGCCTGTAAGACCTGATGGGGGAAAAGCAGTGCTGAATTAGTTGGGTGCAGCCTTCCAGGGTTTCTGGATGAGGCAGTTCCAGTGGTAACATGTGCCTGCGCAGTGCTGGGGCACTGTAGATGGCTTCAGGATAGTATTGTTGGGTTGCAGCTGGCATTAACAGGGATGGGGACTGGAGGTCAGTAAAGGACAGTAGCAGGAGATAACTTAATAGAAGGCATTATTGGCTATGACAAGTCACTGTAAGTTCAGTCCCAATTCCCAGAATCATTGTGCTGGAAGGTGGTTAATTAGAAGGACCGCTTAGGAAAGAAAGTTGACTCCCAACTCTGAATAAGAATACAAAGTTAGTGTGAAACCATTGGAAAAGCCCATGTTGTTTTTTTCCATACTAAAACAGTAAAGCACATTCCGTCCTTTGCTTTCATTCCTCCAGAAATGTTGACATGTAGTGTTACTTCAGTTTCTCTAATGCCTAGGTGTTTAGTTCTACAAATTCACCCATCTACAGTGACTGGATACAGAAAAGTTAAATAGCATTTACTCAGATGACTATTTTCATTATTCATTGAACAACATACAAAATAATACAAAGGGAAAATTCTCAAATACATTCATCAGCAGTTTTTTTCTATAAATTACAACAACAGCACTTAGAAATGACCCTCTTCTAAGATTATTACAAAAGCCACTTCCTTTCTCTATACAAAAGACGCAGCAATTTCTGTCCCTCAATATACAGTAACTCTATCTTCAAAGTGACAAAAGATGCATCTTTATGCAAATGCTTTGAACTGCATGTAGTATAGACATCCACATAAGAGTCAAGTTAAAATTCATTCCATGTGTTCTGAAAATACCATATTCTACCAGATGAGTTTGGATGGATGCAGAACGGTTCAGCACATTTGATTTTCCGTTGACTTGATGTTTATGTTGAGCATTCAATTGTTTTAAAGCATGACCAAAGAGTGTAAAAATGCTATAGGAATCCATAGGTCCAAAAGAATTCTCTGCTAGGCTGCATCCCCTGTGCTCCATCTATTTGTATTTTCTAGACCCATTATTTTATTTCAAACCTTTTGAGTGTTTTGGGGATTGCAATGATTGAGGAAAGTGGTCATCGCAGATGACAATTTTCTATTTAAAAACCTTTCAGTGAAGAAGCTTCTTTCTCTCTCATAAAGCTGCAGGATTCCTTTAAAATTTCAAGAGAAACAAAGTAAAGAAGAAAGGGTCATTTTCCACAGGGCCATGAGATGTCTCGTTTCCCATGAGGGATATGTTAGTTGACATTCATATTTTTATCTCTCTCCCTTAAAACCAAAGAAAACTTTTAAGTCTTGACAATACTCAGGGTAGGAAGCAAAGGGGTATCAAGTAAGGTTGGCAGTGTGAAATAGATTCTTAGAGTAATTGGCTTTAGTTGTGATTTAACTCCGAGGGAAAATGCTGCAGGAGACTCAAGTTTTATTGCCATTTTTTATTATTTTTATTTAGTATTGGCTTTACCCTTAAAGTGTTTAGCCTCTTTCACTTGCCATGATCTTCCCCAGCAAGCAATTGAACATTGCTGATCACGTGGTCAGCCTTGGATAAGATGAAGTATTAGCTTAGATTTTCCGTTTCCTCTCCTTTCCACCACCTGCTAAGACTGAGTTCTCACATTATAATTTCAAGATTTCTTCTTTTTTCCCTTTTTTATGCTGGCAAAACCTGCTTTTCACTTGTATTAAAACTGTCAAAACTGCCCAAAGGGAAAAAGTATATGTTTTCCCTTTGGTACTGAAAAGAGTGAAGAAGCATATTTTGGCAGTTTGAGTGTAGGTGTGAAATTTTTCGCTCAGCTCTACTAGGGAGGTACACAAGTCTGGCCCTGTTGGAGCATCTGATATTTCATGGATGGCAATTTCTCTAAAAGGTACGGCCTAAGGCTAAAATAAAAGATGGGGATTTGGACTAGAAATGATAGCATTCCATTGAAACAATTGTCAATTATGTGCACAATGTTGTTGCATAGTTAGAAAACAAATAATACTCCTTTAAATTTTCCTCATGGAAAGTTTTATTGTAAAATAAAGGTTTGGAGTTATACATCAAAAATGTATTTTAGCTTATAGAACCCACACCATAACAATGTAAAATATATTAGACTGTGAGTTATTGATTTTACATGAAAGCATATCAGTTAGTGAAATGCGGAACCCAATAAAACATCACCATAGCTGGGTAAGAAATCTCTGGACACAATTCATTTTTATATTTAAACCAATTATTGGCTTTGTTGTACTTTAAAAGGTATGGTATATATTCTTAGAAGTTTTTCTTTTTTAATTCAATCAAATCAATTACATTGATTTCATATCCCATATTAAACAACAGTATTATATTAGAGTTAATACATTTTGATGTGACTACCATGTAAATACAAAGGTGAGCTCAATTCTCTGGATTTTTTTCCCAAAGATTTGGCTGCTTAACCATGAATATAAATATTGATTTTTATTTTACATGCAGTTTATAGGCTGGTCCATTGCTGAAATTACTTCTCAATTTGTTTAATAGCAATGAAAATTTATTTAAATATAATGTTTACCACCCACCCCCTGATTTCATTAGTTTTATATATTAAGTTAATTAATGAGACTCACAGAAAAGAGAAGTATAATTTTTAAATCAAATAGGATTCATATACCTAATCCTTTACTCTTAGTGATCAAGGATGTCTGAATACAATTGAGTCTTTATTTTAGTGTGCTTTGTATACCTATAAACTCATGATGCATACAAGAACTACTTATTTCTATTCCTATTAGAAGCTACCCAAGAAATGTTTTCGATTCATAGTCTCCTTTCAGTTCTTGCATATTTGGGGTTGTTGGGTCTTTTTAGATTTTATGTCTCCATAATTTTATTTTTATTGTAAAATCAATTTTTGAAATATGGGGAATCTTTTCTAATGGAGGAATCTCCCTTACTATATCACTCAGTCTTTGACTTTTTTTTTCAGAAAAGACAATTATATTTTTGTAACCACTCATATTTTAAAAATGATTCTTATGAAAAAATAAAATCCTTTCCCCCATGATTTTCACTTAAATTGATTCCATCTCTGGAGTCATAGAGAATAAATCCACTCCCTATGATTATAAATTAGATACTAATGAATGCACATCATACTTTCTCTTGGTCTTTATTTCTTTATTTTAAAGTCCTACATTTAAAACCCTTGGTTTCTTAAGTCTGTTGGCCTCAAATTTAGAATCTCTTTTCTGGAACCTTCATTAACTCTTTCCTGACCATTTTGAATTTTATCTCAAACTCCATGTTTCCACCTTACTAACTTCTCTCCCTTAAAAATTTCTCTATTGTTAGGTTATGTTTTCTTAAGGAATTTAAAATAGTTCTTCTGATCAAGAAACAAAATTATAGTGAAGAATTTTGAAATTTGCCTAAATCACAATTTGGGTTCCTGGAACACTGTGTACATAGACCCTCTCCTTGTCATGTATCTCAGCATTCACCCCATGCAGCCATCAAGCCAACAGCCAGAGAATCAGGCAGGGACTTTTCAAATGCTCCAAATAGCTGCACATCACTGCAGATTATGGCTGCTTGGATTTAGGAAACATTTTCTGGCCAGGGAAACATTCCAATGGGATAGATTAATCTATGTAAACCACATACCTCAGCTGAAAGTGCTGTTCGGCATTTTAAATTGCCAGCTCTGCCTCCTTTCTGCACAAAAAAATACACATTTCCTCCTATAATAAAGATATTTTACAATAGCAATAAGGCAACTCCAGGGTGTATGGTTATCACGAGATAATCATACCCTAGAGGGATTACAGACACTTGGCTGTGCCTCATAACACCCCATGTGTGTGTTTATCTCATGATAACCATGCTCGCCTTTGTATCTTATTGTTTAATTATCCTCTTCTAATGCAAAATACTAATTTTTTGTCTGAACCAATATGTGCAAGAGTGCATTGTTAACAATCACAGGAGGACATTGACAAACAATTCTGCTGTTACTTTATATTCATTTCCCATAAGAAAACTGATCTAGAGTGATAGGTGAACATCCAGTCCATTTTTAATGAGCTGCTTCTTAGAGGCCTCTGCTATACCCATTAATGCTATAAGAGAAATTACCCAGACATTTTTCTCTCTTTTAGACATAAGATTTCTCAATTATAATTGAAAACTAGAGAATAAGCAGGAATTTCAAACCTGAAAAAATACAGACACTAATTTCATGTACTTCCAAAATGTTAATGGTAGAACTTACTTTTGATTTATTGCTATCTAATTTCATAAGAATATCTGTATGCTGCTTAGTCATACCTCTATATATAGTCCAACAGTCAACCTTTCAAGTTGAAAATATATATTGTTTTGAACCTTACTGTAGTGCAATTCATACAAACCTATCAATCTTGAATCATTTTACTAACTTGTATAAAGCAAAATTATTGCCTACATAATTATCCCAAGTCTACATAGCAATATTTATTATTTTTATATTACATTCTTATAAAACAATTAAAGCCAATAGTGGTTATATGTACAGATTTCCTGTGAATCTGATCTCAGAAATGAACACTTTCAAGTTCTATTTTCTAAAATTTTACTTGTAGGTCTTTGAGTATATTTAAGACCCTGCAAAGGATGTTAAAGATGCTCTTGTAATTCATTACTTCAGTTAAATTATTCCAAGCAAAAAGGAAACCTAATGTTCCAGGGCTTCTACAAAAAGATAATGATATATTCTTAAAAGTTAAATTTATATCCATTTGTGTGTGTATGCACACATGTGTGTATATATACCACCTGTGTTTTTCATAAATACTCCTTTAGAGTTTGATTCCACAGACCATGACCATTACTCTGAAGGCTGCTCCTTATATTTTCTTAACCTTACAAACTCGATTTCCTCTTCCTGGTTTCTGACTTCATAAATATCACTGGGTCAGAGTTGCTTCAATTCAATAAACCTGTTCTTTCTGAACTGTCTGGTTATAGGCTGCAAGACAAGCTATTGCTCTGTCCCTGGAGTCCTGTTCCAAGGGTACATTTTTGAACTTTGATTTTAGGACTGGATTATCCATCTGCATTTACTAGCAAAGACTGAACTAAATCTCAATCCATAAACGACAGGTAGATATAGCAACAATTATTATTAACTTCAGGGCAGCATTTGATTTTTGTAAGAGCCAAAGGATGAAAAAGAAAAGGGTACTTTAGAAGTTGCTACTCTATTAATAGAGGAAAAATGCAATGTATACTTAACTGCTAATTATTCACTGGCAGGTAATTCATGGGAAACACTTTTATTTTCTTAGAACTCAAAAACACTTTAGAGCTCAGATGTTTCAGTCACCTCTCTATACAGTCAAGAAAATTTGAATGCAGCATCTATTCTATTTACTTGTCTTTCACTAAGAGCTGGAAAGGAAGCTCTTTTAAATTAATAGACATAATTAAATACACCAGAGATGGTGTGAACCTGAAATTAAGTAAATTTAGCTAAAGCATACCTTTTTAGATTTGCACTGGGTATGATTCTCTCCTTCCTTAGCATACAGTTGGAGAGCCAGAAAGATATGAGTAGCCCGAATAGGTGAAAATACTGAACATTTCAAATTTTTGAATACCCTGCATTTTCATTGGAATTTGTAAATAAATTTTCAAGAGGTATTTGGAGAAGTTCCTTAGAGTTTACTAGATATTAAGCAGCTATTATGAAGGGCCTCACTAAAGGAAAATAACTAGATCCAGAATAAACTAGCACAGCTATGCTGTACTGTATTGCTGAAATCACATGAAAGAAGGGATATTTTTCTGGAACGACTAAATACATACATAAATAATAAGAAACGGTGAGCTGAATGTAGAACAAGAATTGCAGGATATGAGCAAATAGGAATGTAAATGTTGCCCTCGGGTAACATGAGTCCTGGGATAAGGATACTCTGCCCTAGGCCCATGCTTTCTTATGGCAATTTGCTCTAGTAAAATATTAATAACAAAAAGATACATTTTAAAAGCATGCATTAGAAACTAAAAAATATAGTTCAAAATAACATGTGGTATAAAGAGGAAAATGGAATAGAATTTGGAGAAAAAAAGAGTATTTGAATATAATCAAAATACCAAACAAAATATCTAGAATGCAACAAAAGGGATTATTTGAAGGACATCTATAATGCTAAATTATTATATTAAAAAGAATTGCTGAAATAAATAACCTAATATCTAATATAAGAAATTAGGTAAAGAATAGTAAACTTAAATATAGTGGCTAGACCTAAAACAATAGAAGACCAGAGACGATAACAAAATTTCAAAATTAATAAAAAAGAAAACCAAAGAGCCAAGAAGTGGTTCTTTGAAGAGAACCTCAAGTAAAATTGATTTTTAAGAGAAAAAATATGATATTAAATAATATTAGAAAAAAACCTGACAAATATTTGTATATAGTCTAGAATTAAATGCAACTAAGAACTGTGAATATCTTAATAATGATACATTTAAAAATTAGAAAAACAGTCACCTTTCTAGAGAAATGTAACTTAGTATAAATGACTTGAAAAGATACTTAGAAACTGTACATTCTGTATTCATTAAAGTATTTGTAAAGCAGGACCGGGTGGCTTACCAGAAAATTCTACCAATCATTCAAGGAACACACCATTTCAATCTTGCTTAAATCTTGCAGAGGACATGAAAATAGGAGTTACTACCAATCATACTGTCAGACTAATATAACTCAGAACTCAAAATCAGAAAAGGGGTGTACAGGGAAGGAAAGTCAAAGCCCATTTTTTATTCATGAATATACATAAAAATTTCTCAAAAACATAACAATGCAAGAACGAAGGGACAAATGCCTAATTACATTTATTATAGGAATTCAAGAGTGATTTAATGCTAATAAATATGTGATTGTATTCTATATAGGCAGATTAAAAGAGAAAACTCAAATAATTTTCTAAATGGATAAAATAAAAAGCATTTGATAAAATTCAATATTAATATATTTTAATAAGAGAAACAGTCACAAAATATTTTCATAAACTAGCATGCTTAATGGTGAAAGGTTAGAATCATGACTTTTAATGTTAGGATGACTGTACACTAACAGCAATTGTTAGTAGCATTGTTTTAGAGTTCCTAACTCACAAAAGAAAAAAAAAATACTATTTAAGGTATGGAAAGGGGGAAACAAAACTGTTGATAAACAGTTGATCAAATGTTTTTCAATATGGACAATAAAAAGATATACAAAAAATTTTTTGGGAAGATTAGCTCAATTAGTAAAGGGTATTAGGCTAGATATAAGATCATTACACATTATATTTGTACAGAATAGCAGAAAATAGAAGAAAACAATGTTACCATGTATAATAACAAAAAACATACCTAAAGTTAAATGAAAATATATATAACCTTTATTAAAAATATACACAGATGTTAAAGAAAATTTCAATAAAACATAGTACAATGTAATATTCATGGATTTAAAAAAGCTAAAAATCAATAAAAGTTTAAATGTAATTTTTAAAATCAAAACCACGATGGGAATATTTAAAGGAAATTGACAAATTGGTTCTAAAAGTATAGAGTTAATAAATAAAGCTAAAGAAAACAAGATGGCGGAAGAGTAAGTGGAAGCTACACTAACTTCCTCCCAGAACTAGTCTGGATTTACAACGCAATTTTGGAGAAATCATCTGGAATAACGAACCGAACACCAGCTGGAGAGAAGTCTTATAACCACGGAGAGACAGAAAAGGCCGCTACATCACAACGTGACCGGTAGGGAGTGCGGAGACGCGGAAGGGCTGGCTGGGCTCACACGGGTGGCAGCTGAAAGGACTGAGAAACAGCTCAGCAGCCGGGGGTTCCCCCTGAGAAGGGCAGGGTCTAAATCCCCAGCTGAACTTCCCAGTCTACAGCAACAGAGTGGAAAGTAAAATAGTATCCAGCTGAGAAAAGCGAAAAGCCACAGGGTTTCTTGCTAGCCGGAGAGAAACAGCCGGAGAAAAAGAGCTCTTAAGTGGATCACATACAAAGATATTTTGGTCCCCACTTACCCTGGGCTCAAGCGGAGGAAAGGCAGAGAGGACTGGAGATGCTTGGGGAGAGTTTGGTGTGGTGGCTTTGAGGGGAGAGCTGGGGAAGCAGCCGGCCGGGTCCCAGTGCTGACTCATCTCCACACTGCAGGCAGACCATTCCCGGCCAAGTGGCATCAGCCTGAGGGGAAGCAAAGGCCCTGCCTACAGGAATTAAGCTGCCACACCCATAGTCCTTAAGCCTGACGGCTAATCACAGATTGAATAGATTATCAACTAAAGGAGACAGACAAAGGCAGTAGATCCCTGGAAGTCTCCAACAGGCTGCCTAGGCCCAGACTGGTACAAGATCTGACGCCACCAGGGGCAGATCCAGGAAGTGCAGATCATTCTAAGAAGCACCAACAAACAATAGGAGTCACAAAAATGGGGAGACAGAGAAACAACCCCCCATCGAAAGGAAAGGCAGAGTCCCCAGAAAGAGTGCTAAATGAAAGAGAGGGGAGCCAACTATCAGATATGGAATTGAAAGCATGTATTATGGAGAAGCTCAATGAGCTCAGCGGAAACTGCAAAGAACTCCAGAAGAACTATAAGGAACTTACTGAGAATTATACCAGCATCAAAAAGGACATGGAAGCTATCAATAAGAGCCAGGAGGAAATGAAGAATATGATCTCTGAATTGAAGAACACAGTAGAAGGAATTAAAAACAGGCTAGAGGAAGCAGAAAATCGGATCAGCGAGCTGGAGGACAATGTAGACAAAAACTCACAGACAGTGCAACAAAATGAAAAAAGGCTGAACAAGACTGAAGAGGCTCTAAGACAGCTGCAGGACAACATGAAACGTAATAATATCCGTATCATAGGAATTCCAGAAGGAGAAGAAGAAGAGCAAGGGATAGAAAACCTCTTTGAAAAACTAATGACAGAAAACTTCCCTAACATGAAGAGAGAAAGAATCATGCAAGTCCAGGAAGCACAGAGGGTCCCAATGAAGATGAACCCCAACAGGCCCACTTCAAGACACATCATAATTAAAATGCCAACATTCAAAGACAAAGAGAGAATCCTAAAAGCAGCAAGAGAGAAACAACTAATAACATACAAGGGAGCTCCAATAAGGCTATCATCAGATTTCTCAGCAGAAACACTACAAGCCAGAAGGGAATGGCAAAATATATTCCAAGTAATGAAAAACAAAGGCGTACAACCAAGAATACTCTACCCAGCAAGGCTCTCATTCAAAATGGAAGGTGAAATAAGGAGTTTCCAAGACAAAAGAAGGTTAAAAGAATACATCTCCACCAAACCAGTATTGCAAGAGATGCTAAAGGGTCTGCTTTAAGAAGATGAAGAAACAGAGAGAGACAGAGAGGAACACGAGTACAAAGGGGGAAAATGACAATGAATAAATACTGAAAGAAAGAAGGAACTTCTACCATTTGCAACAACATGATTGGAACTAGAGAGAATTATGCTTAGCAAAATAAGCCAGGCAACAAAAGAAAATTACCTTATGCTATCACCTGTTAAAGGAAACTAATGAACAACACAAACAAATGAGCAAAATTGAACCAGAGGTATGTAAACGAGGAATAAACTAACAGTAACAAAGGGGGAGATGGGAGGGAGAGAAGTGGTAAAAAGGGGAAGGGTCTAGTCAAGGAACATGTATAAATGATCCATGGACATGGACAGCTGGGTGGGGACTGAATGTGGGAGAAGGGAGGGAAAGGGTGCAGAGAAGCAAGAGGGGGAAAAAAGTGAGACAACTGTAATGGAAAAACAAACAAACAGAAAAATTTTTAGTGGGGGGAAAAAATAAAAATATAAAGAATAGAAATGCAAGTTCAGTGAATATTAGAAGGACAAGGATTTTCCTTCACACTGTATATACTTTCTCCCTATCTGATCCCTCCAGAATTTGGCATTCTAAAGAAGTAAGTAATGACCTAAGTTTCTTTGCATAAAACTAATAAGACCAGTTGTCAATAGCGATTTTTTGACTAAGACTTTGACTGGAATGTCATGCCTAAAGGAGACATGCTTGGGCTTTGGTTGTTACCAAAAAGCCCTGAGCAACTGGGACTGACTTTCAAAGGTAATAAAAGTCCACGAGATAAAAGGCCTGGTACCTTGGATGGATAAGCGGTCCATAGCAATCTTTCCAGGGAAGGAACGAAGGTTGTTTTCCTGAAAGATTGCTGGAAGGGACCTTAAGGCACAATGGAAAACCAGGAGGACCTGGAAAAGACAGGTGTTTACAGGCAAGGCTGAATGCCAGGTATGTGGCTCAGCTTCTGTGCCCTGAAGGGCAGACTGAAGGTCACCCTAAATGTTCCTTGCGTAAGTTCCAGCAAAGCAAAACTAAAGATCATAAGTGATCATTTGCTGCTCTTGTTGTGTTTATGCAAATGAACAGGATAAATTAAAAATGGACTTAATGCAGTCCCTTTAATGACAAGGAGGGTAATCCTAGGGAGAAAAATCAAGATTCAAGGAAGATCACAATGCCCAGTGGCAGACTATAAAGTAGTGCAGCTAACCGTCTTTAAAGTTTCTTTTCATTTAAAATTTGTTTTCATTTGAAAGTTAAACTATGTCTGTGGCATTATCAAAGATATTTAATTTACAGGCAAGAAGAATGTCAAATGCCTTGCAACTGGATGTCTTTCCGATAAGACAGTCCTACAGATCTATAAACTTGTGTGTGGGTTATGTTACATAAATTAACATGTGTTTTCTGTTTTCAAAGGGCATAAGCCTACGATCTCATTACCTGAGTGATTGTCTGTACGTATAGGCCTCACTTAATCCTGTCTGCATTGCTGCCTCCAGAGACTCAATGGTTTGGCTGAACTAAGTGGCTGGGTTGGTGAAGAATGGGGTGGTCTGTGGGCTTCACTTTAAAACTGGTTTCTCTTTCCTATCCTAATGGCTTGGATAGAAAGAGCCCAGAGGCCTGAGAGGGGGGAAACCTAAAATATTTCCCTCAGTCCAAACTAAGTATAATGGGCAAAAGGGTTTTGGACAGGTGAGATGTACCTGGAATACCTTCCTCTAAAGAAGCCCTTCTTTTCCCTAATGTGGGACATTGAAAAATTAATACCTGTCTTTTGTCATCTAGTGGTTACGGATTGAATGATGTCCTTTAACCCTGTTGCCCCCAGAATACAACAAGGATGCCAGCCTGTTAAACCAAGCATGCCGTTGTCCAGAGACAGCCAACCAACCTGGAGTCTGCACGATCCTTCCCCTTGTGGGAAGGCCACCCTCCCCTCCACAACCCCACTCTTATTAGGGATTTCTTGACCCAAGGGTAGGTAGGACGACGACCATGCCCAGCTTGAAGCAGCTAGAGGAGCTCGAGACCTTCGTCCATTGTCCTTTATAAGATTGTAAAGGGTCTTAAGTCTGAGAGGGAGGGATTGTTATTTTTTATTGTTCAAATATTTAACTAATTAATTAATTATTTTTTAAAAAAAAGAAGAATATATGAAAGCGTGAGCAATGGGCATGGACTTGGGGGGGGGAATGTCGGGGAAGGGGGGTGCTGGGCGGAGGGGAGCAAAGGGGAAAAAATTGGAACTATTGTAACAATATAATCAATAAAATATACTTAAAAAAAAAATAAATAAATAAATAAAGCTAAGAAAATCAAGCTCTTCCTGAACAAAAATCAACTGATGATGGCTTACTTTCGCAGGTAGTAAATAGTTAGAAAACTGTGGTAATTAGTACAGTACAGTACTAGTGCAGGAATCGACAGATAAATAGAACAGAAAAGAACAACCATAAACAGATATATGAATTATTAACCTAATTATGACAATGATGAGAAACTTGATTAAATGGTGCTGTGACAATTGTTAATTCATATAGAATTATCATTTTAAAGACTTACACAATAAAATAGAAGAAAAAAAAACACCAAATAGATTAGAATGAAATGTATAGATCAAAACCTCAAAACTTTCAAGCTACAACATTATTTTTTATGATTTATTGATAGTTCTTTGAACATTAATGAAACAGCAGGAAAATGTTGTTTTAAGAAAAAAACAAGAAAAAGGGTCACTGGATACCAAGAAAATAGACTTTCCTTGCTGCCAGCATGTAATGCTCCTATGAGAATTGCTAAAAAGGAGAGATATTTCTCATGATTTGATTTCATTTCCCACCTTATCTGTAGGAATCCCAGGATTTACATAGATTCATCCTGGCATATGCTATTTCATTTGTTGTTTTGATACTGAAAAAGAAATACTTCATTGCCTACCACAGTATTTACATGGTATGTCCACAACCTCAGCTATGTCATTTTTTATATTATTTAAGTATATCTGGTATACAATCTTATATTAGTTTTAGGTGTACAATATAGTAATTTGACATTTTTATACCTTATGTGATCACCCCACTAATTCTAGTGCTTGATGATCTGTCACCATGCAAACTTACCACCGTATTATTGACTATATTCCCCTTCACTTTTTTCAGCCATACCTTCATCCTCTCCCTTCTTGTAACAATTTATTTCGTCTCTGTTTCTATGAGTCTGTTTTGTTTTGATTTCTTTAGATTCTATATGTTAAGAGGAACCATAAGATGTTAGTCTTTCTCCCTCTTACTTATTTCACTTATCATAATACCTTCTAAGTTCAGCTATGTTGAAGCAAATGGCAAGATTTTATTATTTTTTTTGCTGCCTAATATTCTATATGTATGGATGTTTCTTCTTTATCCATTTACCTATTGATGGATTCCTAGGTTGCTCCCATATCTTAGCTATTGTAAATAATGCTGCAATTAACATGGATACATATACCTTTTTTGAGTTAGTATATCATTTTTTTCCTAGATTTTTAAAATTATATTAAAATATACATAGCATAAAATTTACCATCAGCTATTTTTAAGTGTGTGGTTCAGTGATATTACATACATTCACATTGTTATACAGCCATCACCACCATCCATTCCCATAATTACTTTCTTCTTGTAAATCTGAAAATTTATACCTAATAAACAATAACTTCACATTTTTCCTTCCCCCGAGTCCCAGGCAACCACTATTCTGTTTTCTGTCTTTATGATTTTGACTACTCTAATACCTCAAATAAGTGGAATCATACAGAATTTATCATTTTTTGTGACTGGCTTATTTCTCTTAGCAAGTTGTTCTCAACGTTCCACATTTTGGTTATCAGTTCATCAGTCGATGGACACCGTGTTGCTTCCATGGTTCAGCTACTGTGAATAATGCTTCTGTGAAAATGGATGTATAAATATGTCCTTTGAGACCATGCTTTCAATTCTTTTGGGAATATACCTAGAAGTAGAATTTCTAGGTCATATGGTACTTCCATTTTTAATTATTTGGGGAATCTCCATACTGCTTTCCACAGCAGCTGTACCATTTTACATTCCCACCAACAGTGCATGTCATAATTAAAATGCCAAACTACTACATCCGCATCCTTACCACTCCTAGTTTTATTTATTTTAACAATAACTATCCTAATGGATGTTAAGTGGTTTCTTATTGTAGTTTTGATTTGCATTTTCTAAAATATGTTATGGATTATACTATTATAGTTGTCCCAATTTTCCCCCCTTTGCCCCCTTCTGCCCAGTATCCCCCTTCCCTGAAGCAATCTTCCCCTTAGTTCATGTCCATGGATTGTGCATGTAAGTCCTTTGGCTTCTGCATTTCCTATACTATTCTTGACTTCCGCCTGTCTATTTTATACCAAATGAATGTGCTTCTATTTGTCCTTCCATTGTAAATAATAGCTTTGCTGGATAGAGTAATGTAGGTTGAAGGTCCTTGCTTTTCATCACTTTGAATATTTCATGCCAGTCCTTTCTTGCCTGCAAAGTTTCTTTTGAAAAATCAGCTGATAGCCTTATGGGAATTCCTTTGCAGGTAACTCTCCACTTTTCTCTTGCTGCTTTTAAGATTTTCCCTTTGTCTTTAATGTTTGGCATTTTAATTATGATGTGTCTTGGTGTGGTCTTCTTTGGGTCTAGCTTTTTTGGAACTCTCTGTGCTTCCTGGATTTCTGTGTCTATTTCCTTCACCAAATTAGGAACGTTTTCTTTCATTATTTTTTTCAAATAAGTTTTTTAATTTCTTGCTTTTCCTCTTCTCCTTCTGGCATCCCTGTGATTCAGAGTTTGGTATGTTTAAACTTGCCCCAGAGTTTCATATGCCTATCCTCATTTTTCTAAATTATTTTTTCTTCCTGCTGTTCAGATTGAATGCTTTTTCCTTCCTTGTGTTCTAAATCATTGAACTGATTCTCAGCTTCACCCTCTCTACTGTCGATTCCCTGTAGATTTTTTCTTTATTTCACTTAGTGTAATCTTTATTTCTTCCCTTATATTTTTGCCATACTCAGTGAGTTCCTTAAGCATCCTGATCACCAGTGTTTTTTAACTCTGTATCTGATAGGTTGGCTACCTTTGTATCATTTAGTTTTTTTTTCTGGGGTTTTGTTCTGTTCTTTCATTTGCCATATTTCTATGTCTCCTCAATTCAGCAGACTCCCTGTGTTTGTTTCTGTGTATTAGATAGAGCTGCTTTGACTCCCTGTCTTAGAAAAGGCACCTGTAAATTTTGTGGGGCAGAGCCTTAGGTAATCACCAGGGTGGGGCCATTTGCTTCACTGCTTTGTGTGTTCTGAGTGGTGGGAGGGCTCAGAGAGGGAACAATGCCATTGTCTGGCTTCTGGAGGTTTTCCCAGCACTCGCTCCATTTCCAGGCACTTCACCCACTTTCTGTATGTGACTTGGATCCTTCCAGATGTTGCCTTGGTGGTGAATCCCTGAGTGGGTAGGTTTGTGTACATCCTAAGCCCATGTGGGCCCTTTAAACGGACCTTCCTGAACATCTTGCTGTTTCTTCTGCCACCCCAACCCCCACTTGTTTTTACAGCCAGAAGTTATGGGGACCTGTCTTTCTGGCACTGGAACTCTGATCTGTGCAGTCTGGCCTGGGGTTGGGATTGCGAGCTCCCAAGGTATTTCTCCCAATTCTTATCCCCTGCTGCCTCTGCACCACATCTCTGTGCCTCTCTGCCCATATCTACCCCTCCTACCCATCTGGATGAATATGGCTTCTTTAAATTCTTGGTTATAAGATTTCCATACAGTTCGATTTTTCTGACAGTTCTGGTTGCTGTTTTGAGATATAGTTGTAATTCTTTCTGTGGTTGCACAAGGAGGTGAAGCTTATCTATCTATGCCTCCATATTGACTGAAAGTGCCATTGTCTTTGGATTAATACTCAGAATGGGAATACTGGATCATTTGGTAGTTATATTTTAACTTTTTAAAGAAAATGTGATTCTCTTTTGCATAGTAGATGCAACAATTTACATTCCCAAAACAGTACTCAAGGCTTTTCTTTTCTCCATATTTTTGCCAGCACACCTAATTTGTTGACTTTTTTATAATAGTTATTCTGACTGGTGTAAGATGGTATCTCATGGTTTTGATTTGCATTTCCCTGATGATTAGTAATACTGAGCATCTTTTCCAAAGTCTGTTGGCCATCTGTATATCTTCTTTGGAGAAGTGTCTTTCACATCATCTGCCCACTTTTTTTTAATCAAATTTATTTTTTTGTTATTGAGTTTTGTAGGGATTACTTATATATTTTGGATATCAACACCTTGTTTGATATACATTTGAAAATAGTCTCCTATTTAGTAGGTTGTTATTTTGTTTTGTTCATGGTTTCCTGCACTGTGCGAAACTTTTTAGCTTAATGAAATCTCATTTGTTGATTTTTGCTTTTATTTCCCTTGTTTGAGGAGATGTATCCAAAAATATATTACTCGGTCTGATGTCAAATAGTTTACTACCTATGTTCTCTTGGAGTTTTATGGTTTCAGGCCATACATTTAAGTCTTTGACCCACTTTGAGTTTTGTTTTGTTTTTAAATATGGTGTAACAGACTGCTCCAGTTACATTTTTTTGGTACATATCTGTTCAGTTTTCCCAGCACCACTTGTTGAAGAGGCTATTGTTACTGCATTGTGTATTCTTACCTCCTTTGTCATAGATTAGTTGACCATATATGCAAGGGTCTATTTCTGGGCTCTCTACCTGTTTCATTGATCTATGTGTCTGATTTTGTGCCAGTACCATACTTTTTTATTCTTATAGCTTTGTAGTACAGTAGTCCCCTTCTACATCATGGTTCACTTATCGCAGCCTCACTATATTGCGGGATTTTTAAAAATATTGTATCTAAACATTTGTCGCGAATTTTTCGCTATATCACAGGATTTTGCAGTACTGTATATGTATGTTGTTAAAGTTATATAGGTTTAAGAGTGTAGAATAAATAAGTTTCCTACTTCGTGGGGGGGTCTGGAATGTAATGCTCACAATAAGTGAGGGAATACTATGTAGTTTGAAATCAGTGATTATGATACCTCCAACCTTGTTCTTTTTCAAGATAGCTTTGTCTTTTTGTGGCCTTTTGTGGTTCCATAAAAATTTCAGGATTATTTGTCCTAGTTCTGAGGAGAATGTCCCTGGTATTTTGATAGGAATTGCATTGAATCTGTATATTGCTTTTGGGTATTATTATGGTTATTATAATTATATTGATCCTTCCAATCCATGAGCATGGAATAGCCCTTAATTTATTTGTGTCCTC
The DNA here is from genome assembly GCF_987537825.1 of Furipterus horrens. Taxonomy (NCBI): domain Eukaryota; kingdom Metazoa; phylum Chordata; class Mammalia; order Chiroptera; family Furipteridae; genus Furipterus; species Furipterus horrens. Next base: position 143,283,120 of record NW_028327173.1, read on the forward strand.
TTCAATCTTATTCAACATTTTGTAGGTTTTAGAATACATGTCTTTCACCTCCTTGGTTCAATTTTTTTCTAGGTATATTATTCTTTTGGATGCAAATTTAAGTGATGTTTTTCTTTATTCTGATTGTTCATTTTTTGTGTATAGTAACATAATAGACTTCTGTATATGAAGTTTCTATCCTGCTACTTTACTGAATTTTTTAATTATATTAATTTGCATTAGCATATATATTTTCTATATATATTGCAATTTCATCTGCAAATGGTGATAGTTTTATTTCCTTCTTTCCAACTTGGATGATTTTATTTCTTTTTCTTATCTGATGGCTGAGGCTAGGACTTCTAATACTGTAGAACATACTGTTCCTGATCTTAGAAAAAGAGCTTTCAGCTTTTCATCATTGAGTATGATGTTAGCTGTGGGCTTGTCATATATAACTTATATCAAGTTGAAGTAAGCTTCTTCTATACCTACTTCACTGAGATTTTTTAATCATAAATGAATTTTGAACTTGGTCAAGCATTTTTCTGCATCTATTAAGATAATCATATGATTTTTATCCTTTGTTTTATTAAGATGATAAATCTCATTAATTGTTTTGAGGATGTTGAACCACTCTTTTGTCCCTGGTAAAAATTCCACTTGATCATGGTATATAATCCATTTAATGTACTGTTGAATTTGGTTTAGTAGTATTTTGTTGAATATTTTGACACTTATGTTCATCAGTGATATTGGCCTGCAATTCTCTTTTTTTGTAGTATCTTTGTCTGGTTTTGTATCAGGGTAATCCTGGCTTCATAAAATGAGTTTGGAGGCTTTCCTGTCTCTCCAAATTTTTGGTATAGTTTGAAAAGGATATGTACCAATTATTCTTTAAATGTTTGGTAGAATTTACCTGTGAAGCCATCTGATCCTGGGTTTTTGTTTCTTGGGAGTTTTTTTTTTTTTTTACTTCTTAAATTTCATTGGTAGTAATTTATTCAGATTCCCTGTTTCTCCCTGGTTTAATCTTGGAAGGTTGTATGTTTCTAGAAGGAAAACTCTGACTCCAAAACACCTCCGCTGCCTTGCGGCATACCTCTTCAGGGGAAAGGCTAAGGGAGTAAACCCCGACAGAAAATCTGGAGCCGGAGTCCCTAAGGCGGTTTGACGTTGTAGTCAACACCGGCAACTCCTGCGGCGCACCTGAAGCCAAGCTGTATTGACTCCGTCTTTCCCTTGGACCCTTCAGCTGCGAAGAGAGGGGGGGTCTGCTGCATGGGCAACAGCAGACCCTCCATATCACCCTGCCCAGGCTCTGTAGCTTCAGCTTCACTGGAGAGGACACTCCAGCATCATCGTAAGATGTCGATTCAACACGGGAGGAGACAGATACCGTGTCACTCCCGAGTCGGACTGCACAGCCATTCTCGGCGGTGCAGATAGACTCTTAAGAAGCTACACCATCGTCTCTCGAGACGGCTGCCGACGATTCATTTTTTTTCTAGATTGTTGAATTTGTTGGCATATAATTGTTCATTGTACTATTTCATGATCCTTTGTATTTCTCTGGTATCAACTTTAATCTTTTCTCTTTCTAATTTTGTGTTCTTTTTTTTTGCCCATTTGAGTCTGGTTAGAGGATAGTCAATTTTATTCATCCTTTCAAAGAAACAAGTTTCAGTTTCTTTAATCTTTTGTTTTTTATTTTCTAATTCATGTACTTCCACTCTATTCTGCAGCACGAATTAACTTACTTCTCATTGGCCTTGACTTCTCCAATCCCTTGGAGATTATAAACTCAACATTTATTTTTGCTTTGTTACAAAATGCACAACTTTCTCAACTGCTATCTTTATCATTCCCATTATATTTGTCCCTGTAAGCTTGTCCCTCCCTTTTTTTTTATTCTTTGTTGATTTGGTTAGGGATAAAGATAAATTCATATATCAAATAGCCCATGATTTACTTGAAATCCCCTACTTGAAACTTATCTCTAAAATATCACCGTCCCCTATCAACTGAAGTCTATGGTTGTGTGTTCTTATAGAAAACCATATTCTTCAGGTGTGAATTTTGGCTAAAGCACTTACTAGCTGTTAAGAAAAATAAGTTAAACGCTCTTAGCTGACATATTCTTATAAACAAAATGAGGCTTTTATGCACCAAACTAATATATTTAAAAAATAAAAGAATGTAAGTAAAATTCCTTGGTTAATGTGATATGTGTGTGTCATCTTGCCATTTTCCATCTGGTAGAATAATAGTTAACACCCACAGTAGAACCTCAACTGTAATCCAGCTGTGTGTTCTTCCTGACTTCCCTGCCTGCTTTCAATGAGGGGATGAATGTCCTCTCTAAAGGGACAATATAGAGAGGATTTCTATTTTGGTTGAAATGTTGGACTGAGAAATTGTGGAGGTATTTTCCCCTTGAGATTCTGCTTCTACCTTTCTTTAAAACTTTTTCTTTACTTTGTGGGTTATTAGCAGTAGCATTTAGCTTAAGAAAAGCTTATGTCAAATGAAACTGATCACTGGCCTAGTCTTCGTGGACTCCTCTTGAGGAGTGCCACAGAATATCTTACTGAATTTGGACTGTGGCCTGGATACTCAATAGTTTGGTGATGTGATCTCTGTCTCATCAATACTATGCTAAAGGTTATATTCTCAACCCCAGTTCACTGCTTTAGTTCCTTTATAGGGGACAAGAAGGGAGTGCTTTGCCAAGTAGGGTTGGTCCAGCATGAATGAATATGAAATCTTAGGGAGGAGGATGGGTGTATAGTGAGAAAATAATGCTGGCATCAATCCATTTAGAATCTTAAAATTGCATAGTGTTCCCACCCCTACCTACACTGTGGATTGGTTTAACACCCATTGTTAGTGTTATTTGGCCATTCCCTTCAAATGCTAATGACCAGCTAGTTTAACACCCTTTATTGGTGTCATTCGGACAGTCCCTTCAAATGTGAATGAATAGCTTGCTTTGTTTCCACAGACAGGGGAGCCAAATAACTTCAGGGCCTAGAAGCAAATTATTTCTCTAGTATAGACCCACCCTGAATGATGAATTGGGCTCTATGGTGGCTGTTTCACTGAAGACTGGGATTTTCCTACCCATCGCAAACCAGGCCAAAAAGGAGCTAAACCATTTTCTCCTCATTATCACCTCATTAAGCTCCCCAAGCCAGTACAGGGCTGGGGTAGAGGCCTGCTACAGGTAGCTTAATGAGATTCTTATTTATAGATCCCTATGCTGTTATGCAAAAGCTTGTTATTCCCAGGCCTGGAATATGGCGTTTTCTAAAGGGAGTTGAGAAATGCAATTATCAAGCACCTTAGCATGAGCCTCACACCGCTTCTTGGCCACTTGATTGAAAAACAAATAAATATTTTTGTTAGATTTGTAGAACTTTTTATTGTGCTATGGTGTTTACCCCTAATATCCTTGTTTTCTTCTCCTAATAACATAGAACAGATACTACCATAGATGTAGAAGATGTAGATGTAGATGTTTGCCAGCTTTAGAATAACTCCAAATTCAAAACTATATAGCATTCTACAGATTCCTTAGTTTGATTTTGAGGGAAAAATTGTGCCCCACCTGAAAGTTTATTTTTTCTTGCTTTATGTGTGGCTTGGAGAGCACATTTAATTGAGAAGTGAAAAGGAGTCCCAGTTTTAGTTTCTACATAAGGATATTACAAATTGCTGTAATTCATATGTAAATATACAAGACTACAATAAATGCTTCATATTCTGGCCTTTCACAAAACACAATTCAAGCAGTGAATATTTATTAAGCAATGCGCATGTGCCTAGCATCAAGCAGGGTATTGACAAGATGTAAAAAGTTAAACACACAAGAAATTTGTTATCTGAAGAACTGCTAACCATTTTAACTTAGGTGTATAGAGAGACATACACATGTTTATACAAATGCGTGTATATTTCTTCACAAAGACATTGTATACATATAGTGAAAAAAGTAGAGAACAGTTTTAAAATGAAATAAAACTTGGTCAGTAGAGAACAGGCCAAAATACATGCACAATATCTGTTGTTAAATAAAAACATAAATGATCGGTGACTTATAATATCAGAGCAAAAACCACATAAAATCGACCTGATGTAAATGGGGCTAATCTGGCTGTATTTACTATTATAAATAATTAGTTAAGCAGACACAAAGAGTTCACATAATTTGAATGCTTGTGCTGGATGATATGGGGTATACAGAAATAAATGTTATGAACCCTATCCTCATCTTGTTGATCAGTAAAGGTGGCGGTAAGATAGATACATAAAACCATGTAATACTGTACAGAAAATAACTACAGGATATTAAACATGCTAAAGAAGCACCAAGAAGAATTCTTTTAATTGAAAGAATAAAAGAAAGCATAATGGATAAGTTAAAATTTGAGTTCAGACTTAATATGATGGTCAGGTTTCAAAACAGTAGTTTTCCAATATTTCCATGTGAGACAGACTTAGCAGCAACATATGACTGTCAGGAACTTCAAAGACAGAGACTTGTGTTGAAATTATATTTTCAGTATAGGTTCCCTGTTTTCACTTGGCTTTTATATATCTCAGGTGGCTAACTGGCTAGCAGACACTAAAAAGGAAGTAGTTAAATTTAAAAAGAATAAAATCATATCAAGCATCTTTTCCAACTACAATGATATAAAACTAGAAATTAATTATAAGATGAAAAGAGAAAAATACAAAAATATGTGGAGATTAAGCAACATGTTGCTGAGCAATCAATGGACCAATGAAAAATTAAAGTAAATCAAACACCTTGAGACAAATGAAAATGAAAATACAACATACTAAAACTAATGTGACACAGCAAGAGCAGTTCTAAGAGGGAAGTTTATAGCAATAAATATCTACATCAAAAATAAAAGAAAAATACTCAAACCTAAGAAAAAAACCCTCAAACCTAACTACACCTCAAGAAGTAGGAGAAAAGAGCAAAATGAGCTCAAAGTTAGAAGAAAGGAAGCAAAGATAAGATAGAAATAAATAAAATAGAGATAGAAAATTAGATGAAAGTAAAACTGCTTGTTTGAAAGAAAACAGCTGAAAAACCTGTAGCTAGACTCACCAAGAAAAGAGCAATAGCTCAAATATATAAAAACAAATGAAAGAGGGGACATTACAGATGATACCACAGAAATATGAAACATCATAAGAGACTACTATGAAAATTATATGCCAACAAATAAGACAACCAGGAAGAAATAAAAAATATCTAGAAACATGCAATCTACCAAGTCTAAATCATAAATAGAAAACCTGAACAAAAATCTTGAACATTTCTCTTAGCAATATTTTTTATGACATAGCTCCTCGGTCAAAGGAAACAAAAGAAAAAATAGGACTCAAGAAAAAATAAACAAATAGAACTCAATCAAACTAAAGTTTTTGCCCAAGAGGGGAAACCATTGACAAAATGACAATGTATTAAATGGGGAAAGATATTTGCTAATGATATATCTTATAAGGGGTTAATGTCCAAAATTTAAAAAACTCAGACAACTCAACATCAAGAAAACAACCAATTAAAAAGTAGGCAGAAAACCTGAATAAACACCTCTCCACAAAAGACATAAAGATTGCAAATAGACATATGCAAGTTTCTCAGCATCATTAATCATCAGAGAAATGCAAATCAAAACCATCCCCACATCTGTCAGAATGGCTATCAATAAATCAACAAACAACAAGTGTAGGCAAGGATGTGGAGAAAAAGGAAACCTAGTGCACTGTTGGTGGGAATGCAGATCGGTGCAGTCACTATAGAAAACAGTACGGAGGTTCCACAAAAAATGGAATTGTCTTATGACTCAGCAATTCCACTTTTTGGAATATATCTGAAGAAAACCAAAACACTAATTCAAAAGAATATATGCAGTCCCCCATGTTCTTTGCAGCATTATTTACAATAACCAAGATATGGATGCAACGCAAATGCCCATCAGTAGATGAGTAGATAATAAAGCTATGTTATAGAGATGCAATGAACTACTACGTTATAAACAAAGAATAAAATCCTACTTTTTGCAACAGCTTGAATGGACCTAGAGGACATTATGCTAAGTGAAATACGTCAAAGACAAATACCACATGGTTTCTCATACTTGTGGAATATAAAGTACAAAATAAGCAAAATAGAAACAGATGGACAGATACAGACCACAGGAATGATAGGAGACAGGGTTTAGAGAGCTGGGTGAAAAAGGTGAAGGGATTAAGAAGTACAAATTGTTATTTACAGAATAGTCACAGAAATGTGAAGTACAGCACAGGAAATATAGTCAATAGTATTGTAATAACTATGTATGAGATCAGGTGGTTACTTGAAATATCAGGTGGAGCACTTTGTAAAGCACATAATTGTCTAACCACTGTGCTATTATATATCTAAAACTAATCCAGAGTAATAGTGAATGTAAACTGTGATTGAAAAAAAGATAAAGCAATTCTAATAAAGTCTTTAAAATATCTGAACAGACCAATTACTAGTAAGAAGACTGAATTAGTAATCAGAAAAACTCCAACAGCCAAAAGCTCAGGACTAGATAGATTAACTGTTGAATTCCACCAAAGGTTGAAAGAAGAATTATTACCAATCCTCCTCAAATTCTTCCAAAAAAAACCCAGAAAAGGATAAACCACTACCAGACTCAATTTATAAGGCCAACATTCCCAAATTCAGAAACCAAGTTCAAAAAAAAGAGGTCACAAAAAAAGAAAATTACAGGCCAATATCCCTAATGAACAGAGATGCAAAAATCCTCAACAAAATATTAGCAAATCAAAATCAACAATGCATTTAAAAGATCAAATACCAGCAGATGACATGATACTATGTATTAGAGAACCTTAAAGATTCCACCAAAAGAATTGATACACAAATTCAGTAAAGCAGTTGAATACAAAATACTCATAAATTAGTTGCATTTTTATACTCAAATAATAAATGCTCAGAAATAGAAATTAACAATCTCATTTACAATTCCATCAGAAAATAAAACACCTAGAAATTAATTTAACCATGGAGGTAGAAGATCTATACTTGGAAAACTATAAGACATTAAGAAAGAAATCCTTTGATTACACAAAGAAATGGGAAGATATATTGTATTCATGGATTAGAAGAATATTGTTAAAATGTTCATACTAGCCAAAGAAATATATGGTGTTAATGCAATACCCATCAAAATAACAATGGCATTTTTTTTTATAGAACCAAAACAAATAATCCTAAAATGTATATGGAACCACAAAAGACTCCAAATAGCTAAAGCAATTTTGAGAAAGAAGAACAACATTGGAGGTATCACAGTACTAAGGTTACAGTAATCAAAACAGCATGGTACTGACATTAAAACAGACATATGGCTCAATGGAACAGAATAGACAACCCAGAAATAAACCCACACCTGTGTGGTTAATTCATCTATAATGAAGGAGGCAAGTATATACAAAGGGGTAAAGATAAAGATATTCTATTCAATAAATGGCACTGGGAAAACTTGCCAAAATATGAAGCTAGGCTACTTTCTTACACCAGACAAAAAGTAAACTAAAAATGGATTAGACTTAAATGTAAGACCTGAAACCATAAAACTCCTAGAAGAAAACATAGGAAGTAAACTGTTTGACATTACTCTTAGTAATATTTTTTTTTGGATATGTCTTCTAGGGTAAGAGAAACAAAAAATGACAAACAAATGGGACTACATCTGAAGGTCTCTGCACATCAGAAGAAAGCATCAACAAAATGAAAAAGACAACCTATAGAATGGAAGAAGATACTTGCCAGTGATACATCTAATAAGGGGTTAATATCCAAAATATATTAGGATATCATACAACACCACAAAGAAAAACAATGCAATTTAACAATGGGCAGAGGTCATGAATAAACATTTTTCCAAAGAGGACTCACTGATGTCCAACAGACATATGAAAAGATGCTTAACATCACTAATCATCAACCTTATACCTGTCAGAATGACTAACATGAAAAACATAGAACAAAAAACTGTGGTGAGGATGTGAAGAAAGGGAACCATCAGGCATGGTTGGTAGGATGCAAACTGGTGCAGCCACCTTGGAAAACAGTATGGAGATCCCCCCCAAAATAAAAAATATCACTACTATATCACCATGCAATCCCATTAGTGTGTATTTATATGAATAAAGAAAACTAATATGAAAAGATATGTGCATTCCTATGTTCATTGCAGCATTATTTACAATAGCCAAGATATAGAGGCAACCTAAGTGTCAAATTGATAGAAGATTAGGTAAAGAAGTGGTGCATGTATACAATGTAATACTACTCGGCCCTAAAAAGAATGTAATCTTAACCATTTTTGATAATAGGGATGGACCTAGAGGGTATTATGCTAAGTGAAATTAGCCAGAAAAAGACAAACAACATATAATTTCACTTAATGAACAAGCAAAACAAATTAATTCATAAATACAGAGAACGAATTGGTATTTGCCAGATGAGAGAGTGATTGGAGACTGAGTGAAAAAGATGAAGGAATTAAGATGTACAAATTGGCAGTTACAAAATAGTCATAGGTATGTAGGTACGTAAAGTACAGCATAGAGAATATAGTCAATATTGTAATAACTGTATGGTGTCAGGTGGGTATTAGACTTATTGAGGAGATCACTTCATAAGACATGAATGTCTAACCACTATACTGTATACCTGAAACTGATATTGAATGTCAACTGTAATTAAAATATCTTTAGAAATCAGAAATAAAACCTGTGACCCTACCCATTTTTTACCTAAAATATTCAGATGGAAAGACCTGCTCCATGAAGGGATTCTTAGCATATTCACCTTAGTATGGTAGATAGAAAGGCTCCAAGCAGGGCCCTTTCTACTAGATCACTCTGAGTCCCGTTGTTTCAGGGTTGTTTAGTAAGAATTTGCCATGTGTGTTTCACTATTCTCAACTACCTGTAAATTGTCAATGTTCTTTGAAATCTAAGACCCTTGCCTCTCTCCTTGGTCAACACTGGTGTATAATCCTCAACTGCCCAATACATCAGGGGTCTCATTTTCATATGGCACCCCTGAAAATACACTCATATAATAGACTTTGTTCATTTTCTCCTGTTTAATAAAAGATCTGGCCCTGGCTGGTTTAGCTCAGTGGATTGAGCGTCGGCCTGCGAGCTAAGTGTCGCTGGTTCGATCTTCCAGTCAGGGTACATCAGAGAAGGAAAACTCTGACTCCAAAAAACCTCCGCTGCCTTGCGGCATACCTCTTCAGGGGAAAGGCTAAGGGAGTAAACCCCGACAGAAAATCCGGAGCCGGAGTCCCTAAGGCGGTTTGACGTTGTAGTCAACACCGGCAACTCCTGCGGCGCACCTGAACCCAAGCTGTATCGACTCCGTCTTTCCCTTGGACCCTTCAGCTGCGAAGAGAGGGGGGGTCTGCTGCATGGGCAACAGCAGACCCTCCATATCACCCTGCCCAGGCTCTGTAGCTTCAGCTCCACTGGAGAGGACACTCCAGCGTCATCGCAAGATGTCGATTCAACACGGGAGGAGACAGATACCGTGTCACTCCCGAGTCGGACTGCACAGCCATTCTCGGCGGTGCAGATGGACTCTTGGGAAGCTACACCATCGTCTCTTGAGACGGACGGCTGCCGACGAATAAAAGATCAAACACTATGGTCAAGTGGGGTATATTCCAGTGATACACGAATTGTTCAACATACAAAAATCAATGTGATATACCATATAACAAAAATGAAGAATAAAATCAATATGATCATATCAATAGATGCAGAACATCATCAACAAATTTCCACATTCATTTGTGATAAAAACTATCTCCTGTGTGGCTATAAGAGGATCATACTCCAATATAATAAAGGCTATATATGACAAATCCACAGCTAACATCATACTCAATGATGAAAAACTGAAATATTTTCCTCTAAGATCAGGAATAAGACAAGGGTGCCCATTTTGTCACTTTTACTCAACATAGTATTGAAGTTCTAGTTAGAGCAATTAGAAAGAAAAAGAAATAAAGGGTATTCAAATTGGAAAGGAAGAAATAAAACTCTCACTATTTGCAGAAGACATGACATTAGTTCTAAAAATTTTTGGTGGACTCTTTAGGAATTTTTCCATATATGGTAATCTATTAACTCAGTAAAGTTGTAAGATACAGAACCAATATAAAAAAATCTGTTGTTTCCATACAGTAATAACAAACTAAGATAAAAATTAAGAAAGCAATCTCATTTACAATTGCATTAAATACTGAAATACCTAGAATTAAACTTACCCAAGGAGATCAAAGACCTGTACACAAAACTATTAGACATTGATGAAGGAAATCAAATAGAAAGGTATTCTGTTTAAAGATTGGAAGAGTTAAAATTGTTAAAATATTTACTCAAAGCATTTACAGATTTAATGCCATTCCTATCAAAACTCCAATGGCATTTTAAACAGAAATAGAACAAACATTTCTGAAATTTGTATGGAACCACAGAAGAACTCAAATAGACAAAGCAATATTGAGAAACAAAAGGTAAGATGGAGGCATCATGCTCACTTATTTAAAACAGTATTACCGAGTTTATCTAATCAAAACAGTATGATACTGGCATAAAAACAGACTCATACATTAATGGTAATAGCCCAGAAATAAACCCACTCATTTATGGTAATAATTTATGACAAAAGAGCCAAGAATATACAATGGAGAAAGCATGGTCTTTCAATAAATGGCTTAGGGAAAACTGGACAGCATCGTGCAAAAGTATAAAAGTGGATGACTATCTTACACTGTACAAAAAATTTAATTTAAAATGTGTTGAACTTTAATGTGAGATCAAAACCACAAAACTCTTAGAAAAAAATGTAGGCTGTAAGCTCCTTGACATCAACCTCACAATAATTTTTTTGGATTTGACACTAAGAGCAAAGGCAACAGATGCAAAGATAAGTGGGACTACATCAATCCAAAAAGCTTCTCAGCAAGGAAACCATCAGCCAAATGAAAGGGTAACCTATTGAATGGGAGAATCTATCATATTTGCAAATCATATCTGAAAGGGGGTTAATATCCAAAATATAGAAGGAACTCAAACAACCAAATAGCAAAAAACAAATTTAAAAATTGGCAGACCTGAATAGATATTCTTTTCCAAAAAAGAAATCCAGATAGCCAAGAGGTATATGAAAATGTACTCAACACTGCTAACCATCAGAGAAATCCAAATCCAAACCACAGTGAGATACCACCTCACACCTGTTAGATGGCTACTCTGAAAAAGACAAAAAATAGTAAGTGTTGGTGAGGACATAGAGAAAAGAATACTTGTGCACTGTTGGTGGGAATATAAATGGGTGCAGCCACTGTGGAAAACAGGATGAAGATTACTCAAAAAATTAAAAATAAAACTACCACATGATCTAACTATTTCACTGCTGGGTGTTTATTCAAAGAAAATTAAAACACTAACCTGAAAAGATATATGCATCCCTCCCCCAAGTTCATTGCAGTATTCTTTGCAACAGCCAAGATATGAAAGCGCATAAATGGCCATCAATGAATGAATGGATATATACAAAGATGTAAATATACAGTAAATGCAGGTTTGAATTTCATGGGTCCATTTAAACTGAAATCCACCTTCTTCAATGGCCAAAACTGCATTTTTGATCTGAGGTTGGGATTCTGCGTATGTGGAGGGCCAAATTTAGTTCTATGCCAATTTTTGACTCTAACCCCTGCATTGCTCAAGGGTCAACTGTGTACATGAAAGAATATATATATGTATGTATGTATGTGTGTATGTATAAAAATATATACACACATATATATATGTAAACAAAAGAATATTATTCAGCCATAAAAAATGAAATATTGCCTTTTGTGACAAGCTTCCTCCATGTTAAGTGAAATAAGTTAGAAAAGACAAATATGATCTCCCAAATATATGTATTCTAAAAAAATAAACAAACACAAGAGATGGTCTACAGATACACAAAAGGGTAGAGGTTGCCAGAGGAAGGGGATGAGTATGGGTAAACGGGGTCAAAAGAAACAAACTTCCAGTTATAAAGTAAATGTCATAATGTACAGCATAATGACTATAGTTAATACTGTATTTCATATTTGAAAATTCTAAGGAAGTAAATTTTAAGTTATCATTAAAAAAGTTATGACAACATACAGTGAGAAATGTTAGCTAATTTGTGATCATGTTATAATATATATATAATATATACATATATCAAATCATTCTTGTATAACAATCTAATGTAATGTCAATTACACTTTAATAAAAAACATAAAATTTTAAAACATTTTAACATTTTTAAAAAGTAACTACCAACATAGAAACCTGCAACCAACTGGATTATCTTTTAGAATATTAGCAAAAGAAAAATATTTAAAAAAAAATTAACTGGTTGATTTATACTATAAAATATACTAAGCAATATCTTTAAAGTAGAAAAAAATTATCTCAGATAGTGATATAGGAATTCAGAAAGAAATGAAGTATTCCAGAAAAGATATTCTGAGTAAATGTGTGTGTATATATATATATATATATATATATATATGTTTTCATATATATATATATACATATATACAGAATAAAAACTAAAAGTATTTTTTAATAGGAACTAGAGTACCTGAAGGATTATAATATAAAACAAGAGCACAAGTGATTAGAGTGGGACAAATGCAATTTCTTTGCTGGAAAGTGATAAAAGGTGTAACTTATTGTAGGCTTTATTTGTGTAACCATTGAAGAGACTAAAAATATAAAAATATATAATTATCAAGGTAATTATATTAAAATTAAAGTCATATACATAAATAAAATATAATGAGATAGTAGAATTAAATTCACAAATATTACAAACTGCATTTATTATAAATAGACTAAATATTATACTTGAAAGACATTCTGTGATACCACAAGTTAAAAACAATAATATGCTATTCATAAGAACCAAACTTTAATATGAATACACAGAAAAGCTGAAAGTAGAAGAATGAAAAATTTATCATTTTCTTTTTGAAAACTAGTATAAATACACATTATATCAGTCTAGGTATAATTTAAGACAAGATACAGTACAAAAAGATATTTAATAATGATAGAACATCCTACCTAATCTACTATAAACATATCACTAGTCTAAATTTTACACAACTACTAATATAACCTTAAAAAGCAAAAACTGACAGAATAAAAGGAGAAAAAGAGAAATCCATGACCACAGGTAGTTTTAACATATCTCTCAGTAAATGATAGAACATTCAGGTAGAAATAAATAGATAAAATATTTGAGCACCAAGTTTAAACAAATTAGATTGAATTGACATGTATAGAACCTACATCCAACAATTACAAAATGCACATTATTTTCAGGTACACATAGAACATTTACTGAAATTTTCCTTAATTCCTTAAACCAAGTCATAAACCAAGTCTCAACAAATTTCAAAGTATTTATATCATATAGCATATGTTCTGACTAGAGTTAATTAAACTCAAAATCAATTAACAAAATGTTAATCAGAAAATACACCAAATATTTTGAAGTTAAGCAATATATAAAATGAAGAAATCCAAAAATTGTATTTTGGGAAAGACATACAGGCAAACCTCATACATATTACAGGTGTTCCTGTAATATGTTCAGTTCCAGAACTCCACATTAGACCAAATATTGCAATAAAGTGAATCATATAAATTTTTTGGTTTCCCAGTGCATATTAAAGTTATTTATATTATAGTCTATTAAGTGTGCAATAGCATTATGTCTAAAAAACAATGTATATATTTAAGTTAAAAATATTTTATTACTAAAAATGCTAACCATTATCTGATCCTATTGGGAAAATGGTGCTGATAAGAGTTGCTCAATGCAGGGCTGCAACAAACCTTCAATTTGTAAAAACAGTATCTTCAAAGGGCACTAAGAAAGAGCATAATAAAATGTGAGTATAAAAGTAATAATCCTGTAGAAATACATATTTTAAAACAAAATACAAATATAACCTTAGCAGGACTGAAAAACAGGTCATTCATATAATTGACACAGATATTACAAAGATAATATGAGGACATGATGAACAATTTCATATTAATAAATGTGAAAATCCAGATGAAAAGGCAGATATTGCAAAGATAAGCAATGGTAAGCAACTGAACATCAACAAATTTGAAAAATTAGGTGAATTGAATAAATCTCTTGAAAAATACATTACCAAAATTAACATAGAAGAAATGGAAAATTGTATAGTTCTATATCTTTTAAGAAACTGAATATTTAATTTAAAACCTTTCCACAAGGAAAACTTCTGATCCAAATAACTTCATGGGTAAATTATTTTAAATATTAAAAAAAAATAGTAGCAATTATATACAAACTTTTCCAAGGGTTACAAAAGGGAAAATCTTTTCATTTTATGAGAACAATATAACTATGCACCAAAACCTGATCCACGTGAGCTCCCCAGCTCAGGACACAGTGACAGTATATCAGTATTATAAGAAATGTTAAAGTAAGTTCTGTAAGTAGAAAAGAAAAGGTCAAAAATATGAAGAAGAAAATAAAACAATTCTCATTGACAAAGGCAAATAGTAAAAACATGGATCAACCAACTACAAAGGTTAAAATGCAAAAGTAAAAAGATCATATGTAATTACAACAATAAATTAAGGTTACACACAAACACATACACAAAAGAAGTAAAAAATAGTCCTCTTCCAGAAAGTGACCAGAGGTGACCTCTGAAAATGGTTCGCTATTCGCTTGACCCAGAAAACCCCACGAAGTCATGCAAATCGAGAGGTTCGAATCTTCGTGTTCACTTTAAGAACACACGTGAAACTGCCCAAGCCATCAAGGGTATGCACATTCGGAAGGCCACCAAGTATCTGAAAGATGTCACTTTAAAGAAGCAGTGTGTCCCCTTCCGTCGATACAATGGGGGAGTTGGTCGGTGTGCCCAGGCCAAACAGTGGGGCTGGACACAGGGTCGATGGCCCAAAAAGAGTGCTGAGTTTTTGCTGCACATGCTGAAAAACGCAGAGAGTAATGCTGAACTTAAGGGTTTAGATGTGGATTCTCTGGTCATCGAGCACATCCAGGTGAACAAAGCTCCCAAGATGCGACGCAGAACTTACAGAGCTCACGGGCGGATTAATCCGTACATGAGCTCTCCCTGCCACATTGAGATGATCCTCACTGAAAAGGAGCAGATCGTTCCTAAACCCGAAGAGGAGGTGGCACAGAAGAAAAAGATATCCCAGAAGAAACTGAAGAAACAAAAGCTTATGGCCCGGGAGTAAATTCAGCATAAAATAAATACTAATAAAAGTAAAAAAAAAAAAAAAAAAAAAAAAAAAAAAAAAGAAGTAAAAAATAATTACAAAATTAACATGGTGGGGTAGAGCAAAAATTGTAGTGATTTTAGTATGCATTCAAATTTAAGTGAACATCAACTTAAAAAACATGTCTATAAACATAGCTTTGTATATATGAAGCACATAGTAACCACAAGCCCAAAATCTGAAAGACATATACAAGAAATAAAGAGAAAGGGACCCAACACAACTCTGTAGTCAGTCAGCAATCTACAAGAAGAGAGAGCAAGACAATAAGAGAGAAGGATTACAAAAACATCCAGAAAACATAAATGACAATAACTACATACCTATCAACAATTAATTTAAATATAAGTAGCTTAAATGCCACAATCAAAAGACAGAGTGGCTGAATGGATAGCAAACAAAGACCTATACGTACATATACTGCCTACAAGAAACCCACTTCAAATGGAAAACATACAGCAACAGAGAGTGTAAAGGGATAGAAAAAAATATTGTATGCAAATGGAAATTTTTGAAAAGGTGGGATAGCAATACTTTTATCACACAAAAAGGCTAAAACATGGGCTGTAACAAGAGATAAAAAGGGGCATTTCATAATTTTAACGGGGTCAACTCACCAAAAGCTATAAATCTTATAAACATTTGTGCATCCAAAGTGGTTGCATCTAAATATATAAAGCAAATACTTTTTATTGATTTTTATTGGTGTGGCATTGGTTAATAAAAGTATATAAGTTTCAGGAGTACAATTCTATAATATCATCAACCCTCAGTTCTCGAATGTCTCCCATCTTGGACAATTCGGTTCTTGACCAAGTTGTTCATAGAAAAAATATATTGGTTGATGACTAAAACTTTTGTTCTTGACCTGACAACCTTTTCATGATGGTATTGTATTTCTAATGGGGAAAAATGATTTTGTTTTCAAACAAATCACTTCTCGAAAACCATCCAGAACAAATTAAGTTCAAGAGCCAAGTTTCTACTTACATTACCTATATATTGTAGTGTGTGTTCACCACTCCAAGTCAAGTCTCCTTCCACCACCACTTATTCCCCCCTTTTCCCTCCTTTACCACCCCTCACCCCTTCCACTTTGGTAATTACCATACTGTTTTCTGTGTCTTTGAGTTTTTCTTTGTTTGTTTTTTGCTTAATCCCTTTATTTTTTTCACCTAGCCCCACAACCACACTTAATAAAACAAAGGGAGAGATTGACAGTAATATAATAATAATTGGGGACTTGAACACCCCATTGACATCAGTATTTAGATAATTTGACAAAAAATGAACAAGGATACAGTGGTCTTAACACATTAGATCAGATAGATTTAATTGACATTTTTAAGATTACCCCAAAGCAGTAGAATATACATTATTTTCAAGTGCACATGAAATATTTTTCAAGATAGAACACATGTTAGGCCACAAGGAAAGTTTCAATATATTTAACAAGATTGAAATCATATAGAGCTAACTTTCTATGACAATGGTATGAAAATAGATATCTGCCCTGATCAGTGTGGCTCAGTTGGGTGGGTGTCATCCTGCAAAGTCGAAAGTCACCAGTTTGATTCCCAGTGAGAATATATACCTGGGTTGCGGATTTGGTCCCTGGTCAGGTCACATACGGGAGGCAATCAACCAATGTTTCTTTCCCTGTCTTTCTCTCTCCCTTCTCCTCTCTCTAAAAATAAATAAATAAAATCTTTTAAAAAAGAAATCAATTACCAGATGAAATTAAATAATGCACAAAAACATGGAAGCTAAATAACATGCTATAAACAATGAATGGATTAACAATAAGATCTAGATAAAAAATCAAATGATACCTTGAAATAAATAAAAGTGAAAATACAATGATGCCAACACCCATGGGAAACAACCAAATCAGTTTAAAAGGGGAAGTTATAGCAATACAGGCCCACCTAAAGAAACAAGAAACATCTCAAACAACCTAACCTTATTCCTAAAAGAATTATAAAAAATAAAAAAAGCATAGACTAAGTAAAAAGGAGGAAATAATAAAGATCAGAGTACAAATAAATATCATCTAAAAAACAGAAAATAGAAAAGATCGATGTAAATAAATGAGTTCTTTGAGCAGATAAACAAAACAGATAACACTTTTGTTAGACTCGCCAAGAAAATAAAAAGGCTCAAATAAATAAAATCAGAAATGAAAGAGAATAACAAATGACACCACAAGAGAAAAATTATCAAAAAATACTGTAAACAAAAATATGCCTAAAAATTGTACCATCTGGAAAAAATGGATAAATTCTTAGAAACATACAATCTTGTAAGACTGAATCCGAAAGAATAGAAAATATAAACACACTGATACCTCCTAATAAAATCAAAGCAGTAATCAAAAACCTCATAAAAAATAAATTGCCTGGGCCAGATGGCTTTCAAAGGTAAATTTTACCAAACTTTCAAAGAGGAATTGATACCTATTCTTCTCAAACTATTTCAAAAAATTGAAGAGGGAAGCCTCCCAAACTCACTTCGTGAGACCAATATTACCCTGACACCAAAACCAGACAAAAACACTCCAAAAAAGAAATTTATAGGGCAATATCCCTGATGAACATATAGACATAAAAATACACAACAAAATATTAGCAAACCAAATTCAACAATACATTAAAAATATCAGGTGCTATGATTAAGTGGAATTTATTCCTGGGTTGTAGGTTGGTTCAATATCCACAGATCAATCAATGTAACACCATAACAAAAAGAAGGATAAAAATTATATGATCACATCTATAGGTTCAAAAAAAGCATTTGACAAAATTCAACATCTATTTATATTAAAAACTCTAAGCAAAGTCCAAATAGTGTGAAGAGACTGCAACATAATAAAGGCTACATATCACTTACCTACAGCTAACATCAAATGGAGAAAAGATAAAACCTTCTTCTCTAAGAAAGGATACACATTTTCACCACTTTTATTCAACTTAGTATTGGAAGTCCTAGCCACAACAACTGGATAAGAATTAAAGGCATCCAAATTAGAAAGAAAGAAGTAAAACTGTCATTATTTGCAGATGACATGATATTATAGAGAAACCTAAAGAACTCACCAAAAAACTATTAAGACTAATAAATAAATTCAGTAAAGTAATAGGATACAAAATTAGTTATCAGAAGTTGGTTGCATTTTTATACACCAAAAATAAACTATCAGAAACAAATACAATTCATTTACAATTGCATCAAAAAATTAATAAAACAGGTAGGAATAAATTTAACCAAGGAGTCAACAGACCTATATTCAGAAAAATATAAAACAGTAAAGAAATTGAAGAAGGTTCAAATAAATGGAAGGATATATCATGCTTAAGAATAGAAAGAATTAACATCATCAAAATGCCCATACTACCAAAAGCAATCTTCAGATTAAATGCAATCTCTGTCAAAATCACTATGGGATTTTTCACAGAACTAGAACAAATACAGTAGTCCCTCGCTATATCGCGGTTCACTTATTGTGGCCTCACTGTATCACGGGATTTTTAAAAAATATTACATTTAATTATTTATCGCAGATTTTTCGCTATATCACGGGATTTTGCAGTACTGCATATGTATGTTGTTAAAGTTACACAGGTTTAAGAGTGTGGAATATGTTTAAGAACATAAGTAGTGTTTATAAAAGTGTGGAAAAGGTTAATAAGGGAGTGGGAAAGGTTAATAAAGGGCTGGGACAGTTTATAAGTGTGTGGGAAGGGTTTATAAAGCCTTAAAATATATATAAATATTAAAATAAATGTAAGGTTCTTACTTCACAGATTTTCACCTATCACGGGGGGGTGGGCGGGGGGTCTAGAATATAATACCTGTGATAAGTGAGGGAATACTGTAATACTAAAATGTATATGGAACCACAAAAGACCTTTGCTAGCCAAAGAAACATTGAGAAAGAAAAACAAAGTTGGAGGTATCACATTGCCTGACAACAAACTGTGTTACAAAGCTATAGAAATCAAAACAGCATGGTACTGGCATAAAAACAGAGATATAGATCAATGAAACAATACTGTATATAACCTAGACATAAACCCACACCAATATGATCAATTAATTTAAGAAAAAGGAGACAGAATATACAATGTGGTAAATACAGTTTATTCAATAAATGGTGTTGGGAAAATTGTACAGGTACATGTAAAAAGTGAAACTAGACTAATTCTTACATCACAAACAAGAATATGAGTAAACTTAAAATGGATTAAAGACTTAAACGTATTTTGCAGCAGAAAGAAAGAAGGAACTCCTACTTTTTGCGACAACATGGATGGAACTGGAGAGAATTATGCTTAGCAAAATAATCCAGGCAGCAAAAGACAAATACCATATGATCTCACCTAAAATGGGAAACTAATAAACAAAACAAACAAATGAGCAAAATAGAACCAGAGACATGTAAGCAAGGAACAGACTGAAAGTGATCAGAGGGGAGAGGGGAGGAGGAAAAGAGGAGAAAGAGGGAGAAGGGACTAGTCAAGGAACTAGTATAAAATGACCCATGGACATGGACAATAGGGTGGGGACTGACTGTGTGTGTGTGGTGGGGGGCAGTAATGGGGGAAAAAAATGGGACAAGTGTAATAGAAAAACAATAAAAACAAACAAAATTTCCTAGAAGGAAGTGTAGGCAGAAAACTCTTTGAAACAGCTTTTAGCAATATTTTTATTTTGGATATGTCCTCTAGGGCAAGAGAAACAAAAGAAGAAATAAATAAATGGAACTACATCAAACTAAAAAATGTCACACAGCAAAGGAAACTAACAAAACAAAAAGAAAAGAAAACCTATTGAATTGGAGAAGATATCTAGAAATGACATATTTGATAAGGGGTTAATATCCAAAATGTATTGGGTTGATGAAAATTTTGTTTAGTTGTCTTTAATGTCATTCAAAACAATTTTGTTAGATTGTACTGATAGCTGTTATATCAGTATGCATGTTTTTAAATGTATCCAAAGTGGGGAAGTTTTGTGTAGCCATTTTAATATCGAAGATGGAAGAAAATATGCAACATTTTTGGCATATTTTGCTTTATCATTTCAAGAAAGGTAAAAATGCAACTGAAATGCAAAAAAAGATATGTGCAGTGTGTGGAAAAGGTCCTGTGGGTTATTGAACATGTCAAAAGTTATTTGTGAAGTTTTATGCTGGAGATTTCTCACTGGATGATGGTCCACAGTCAGGCAGACCAGTTGAAGTTGAAAGTGATCAAATAGAGACATTAATTGAGATCAATCAACATTCTACTGGGTTATTGGTGAAAATGAAAAAAAAAAGTGTCTTTTACAGAAAAAAGAAACATATGAACTTTTTGGTCAATCAAATATAAGAAACTCAATCAACTTAACACCAAAAAAATTCCAATTAAAAAATGGACAGAGGATCTGAAAAGACATTTCTTCAAAGAGAACAATGGCTAGCCGACAGACATAGGAAAAGATGCCCAACACCAGGGAAATGAAAATTAAAATCACAATGAGATATCACCTCACACTGCTCAGAATGTCTATCATCAATAAACAACAAGTGTTGGTGATTATGTGGAGAAAAGGGAACCTTCATGCAGTGTTGGTGGGATTTTAATTGGTACAGCTACAAAGAAAAACAATATGGTATTTCATCAAAAAATTAAAAATAGCACTATTATAAGACCCAGCAATACCACTTCTGGGTATTTCTCTGAAGAAATCCACAACTAATTTTAAAAGATGTATGTAACCCTATATTTGTTGCAGCATTATTTACAACAGCCAAAATTTGGAAATAACCCAAGTGTCCATCAGTAGGTGAGTGGATAAAAAGGCCGTGGTACATGTATTATGACTCACCTGTAAAAAAAGAAGAAAATTCTACCTTTTGTGACAGCATGGATGGACCTGAGAGTATTATTCTAAATGAAATAAGCCAATCCTAGAAAGACAAGTACCATATGATTTCACTTATGTGTGGCATCTAATGAACAAAATGAACTAACACCCAGAACAAAGGCAAACTCGGAGAGGAGGCTGATGGCTGTGTGTGGGGTGGTGGTGGGCTGGGAGAGGGTGTAGAGGGATTGAGCAAAAAAGAAAGGGAAGGAGAGAGAGAACTCATGGACACAGACAGCAGTGCAGTGACTGTCTGGGGTAGGTGTTTGGAGGGGTGGAGGTAAAAGGGGGATAAATGGTGACAGATGGAGACTTGGGAAGGTGAACACACAATACAGTATACAGATGACTCGTTGTGGAAGTATGCACCTGAAACCTGTATCATTTTGTTAACCAGTGTCACCCCAATAAATTCAATTAAAGAAAAGAAATCCATAATGATAACTCAAAAATATATATGTAGCCTTATGTTCATTGCAGCTTTATTTACAATAACCAATACATGGAGCCACCCAAGTGTCTATCTTACAGAGAAATGGATAAGAAATGGTGCATATATATGATGGAGCATTAAGAAGGATATCTTGCCATTTGTGACAACATAGGTGGACCCACAAGTTATGCTAAGTGAAATAAGTCAGACTAAAAAAAGATAAATATCATATGATTTCACTTATAAGCGCAATCTAAAAAACAAAATAATGAACAAACAACAGAAACAAACTGATAGCTACAAAGAACAAATACATGGTTGCCAGATGGAAGGAGGGCATGGATAGAGGGGTGGAAAAGGTGAAGGGGTTAAGAAGTACAAACTGCCAGTTATAGAAACAGTTACGGGGATGTAAAATATAGCATAGGAAACGTAGTCAATAATATTGTAATACCTATGCATGGTGTCTGATGGGCACTGTACTTATAGGTGTGACCACTCTGTAAGTTATATAAATGTCTACTCACTATGTTGTATACCTAAAATTAATGTAACAGTGTATGTCAATTGCAATTAAAAATGTTTTTCAAATTAAAAAAACATTTAAGAGCAAAAATAAAAAGAAAAACAAAGAAAGAAAAAAATTAAGAACATGAATGACACCAACTTTTGGTTATAATATAAATAAGTTCTAGGGATGTAATACAACAATACTACTGTATTGTGTAATTGAACATTGCTAAGAGTATATAACTTAAACGTTCCCACTCCCTCCTCCAAAAAAACCCCAAAATACGGTAATTATGTGAGGTGATGGAAGTGTTAATCCTTTTGCAAAATATAAGGGCATCAAATCATCACATTGTACACCTTAAACTTACAGTGTTATATGTTAACTATGTCTCAATAAAGTTGAAAAAATAAGGTACAAATAAAATATTCACAGAAGACAGAATGTGTTCCTAAAATCTTCAAACGAACTAACAAAAGCTAACAGAATAGTGAAGTTAACAAGATCCCTGGCTACAAGATTAATCAATCTTCTTGTAAACTAGCAACAGACGTTCAGAAAATACAACTTAAAGATGCCATTTACAAGAGTATAAAATCAAATCAAATACTAACGATAAATCTAATGAAAAGTATGCAAATTCTCTATAAAGGAAGCTATAAAACATTACTGAAATTTAAAAAAGACTAAAAAAAGTGGTAAATATGATGCTTTTATAGACTAGATATCAATTTTCCCATAACACAATCTCAATCAAAATCCCAGAAAATTACATTTTGCTTTTTCCGACTAGCAGATTCTAAGTGTTTTTATGGAAACAAAAAGGATGAAGAAAAACAAAAACTAAAAGCATAGCATGTCTAAAGGACTTACATTTCTAGATTTAAGACTTCTAAATTTACACTACTTAACAATATATTATTGATAGAATTATAAACAAGCCAATGAAACAGAATAGAGTCCATAAACAGGCCCAAAATATGTAAGCATATGCTGAAGAAAAAATGCTCCTAAACCTGTCAGCAAAACTGCCATTGTCTTAACTACTGATGTACCTAGTCTCTGTATTAGTAAGAGATACTGTCATACCACTTTACAGACAAGAAAAAAAAAATTTTTTTCTTTCATTTCAAGGTGAATTCTCTATTTTCCTAAATATTGACAAGACTTTACAATCTTCCAAAAATTTAAATGAACTTTGACATGATTTTCAATTATATAATTAAGTAATGGCATAAAATGTCAATTAATGTTAATATAATTAGCATATTAAAATAACTATAAGGAGATTACAAATATAAATAAAATATCTATTTTAATTTCTATGACATTGTGAAAATCTTGTTGTATAAGTGTCTATATTCACATTTGAACTTAAAAGTATTAAACTTATTTACTTCCAGAGAATGTCTAAGAGGTCGAATATTCCTAAATATACAGTTTTCACACATAAAACCATCTTGAAACCATCTGGACTTCACAGAAACCACAGGGTAAGGAATAATCCTTCAAGATCTAAAACAATCACATTCCTATCAGGGTAAAATAATTTTCTAAGAAAATGTTTTATTTTTCTCTAACTGCAACTAAAATATAAATATATATAGTCCTGTTCCTTATGTAGCTATCTGATCTTTGTATACTTTTGGGTGAGATAAGACAAACATTCTCTCTGAAGACTCAAAAACCTGTTTTTACCCAGAGACAGAATCTCAGGAAGAATTTAATAGTCCGACAGCATGTAGCTGTAGCTGCATATCAATGGAAATCTAGAATGGAGAAAAGATTCACTTCAAAATACTATTGTCTACAAATAGTATCCTTTTAAATCTTCCTGGTGCCTCACTGTAAAGAAATAAGTTTGAATATTCATCAGCCAATAAAACATAGTAAGTATGTATTAGTGTAAGACAGAAACAAGGGAAAAGAAGTTTGTATGATTAAAAAAATGATAAAAAGATGAAAATAAATATACTCAGGAGAAATGATATTTAAAAACCCGAGTTTCATAAGTAAATCCCATAGAAGTTATAATTCAGACTTTGTGGGGTATTTCTTCCATAAGCAGCCACTGATTTTGCGTTGGTGTGGCCTATGCTGTAGCCATGAGCTCACACGGTAAGGGAAACATGGGTCTCGTCTCCGAGTTTGATAGGAGTTGCAGTATTTTCCCACTGCGGCAGGTAATCGCTGCTTGCCAGGGGAGTCATGGGAGAAATGTCAGGACAAATGAATGCTCCACATCACTAATCAGCAGGGAAATGCAAATTAAAACCACAATGAGATATCACCTGACAACTCTCAGAATGGCTATCATCAATAAATCAACAAACAAGTGTTGGCCAGGCTGAGATGTGGAGACAAGGGAACACTCCTGCACTGTTGATGGGAATGCAGACTGGTGCAGCCACTATTTAAAACAGTATAGAGGTTCCTCAAAAAAATTAAAAATGAAACTGCCTTATGACCCAGCCATTCCACTTCTGGGTATTTATCCAAAGACATCCAAAACACTGATTTGAAAAGATGCATACAAATAAATTAAAAGGACGGATTCAGCAGATCTGTAGAAAGCACAACTTGGGTTTCCCATTTAAATTGAATTAGAACTTGATGAAAAGAAGTCCATGTGGCAGAATTTGAAGACAACTGAAACATGAAACAGATGTTGGGCCACAGATGTCAAAGGGGCACTTACCCCCGGGGCTGCCGTCACCTGGGCTGCTGACCTACATCCTTCCTGCTGACTCAGTGGGACTCAGGGATTCAGGATGGAGTCTCAATGTGATCTCCTGTGCTTCCACTTCTTATAGCATCTTAGGTAAGCCACATTCCCTCTATACCTGTTTCCTTACATCCAAAATCAGGATAAGTCCCTTTCTTAATTACTTGGGTGACTGTTCTGAAACAAAAAAAGGTGTGAGAGTACTCTTTGTACTCCAAATACTTTATAAATACCCAACTACTCTATAAATGTGATCTTTATACATATTTAACAGTATCAGAGTGGTGCTAGAATAGGTTTTGGGGTTAGGACCAACATGAGTCTGAACATCTGGATTTAAGTCCTGATTCTATTGCTAACTAGTACTCTGGGTCACGTGGTGTGAGTCACTTTAGATACGGAAATGAAAATTACTGGGGCTTCTTTGTCTTTAAGATGAAAAGTGGGGACTATACAATATGGGGCAAAAGTAGGTTTACAGTTGTTCATATGGAAAATACAATAATAAATAAATAATACAAGACTAAACTCTGTGTTTTGCATATTCACAACTGTAAAGCTCCTTTTGTGCCACCCTGTATAATACCCACTAATATCCAGAGCCACTCCATGCATGAGTCTTATAGACTTCCAGCCTGCTGATGCAGGGTGAGCCACATTGTTTGCTTTGGACAATAAATATAAATGGAGATGATGTATGTGTGTTCCTTCCACACAGAAATGTTAAGTTTCAGCATGCATACTGTTAGGAGTAGAATTCCAAAATGTTGGAATTACACAAATACAAGAAGGTGCATGAATATGATAAGAATATGCCACATGAGGGGGAAATAATTATTTCTAATGATAGAGTAGACCTCCCAAAGGTTTACCAATCAATCCTTATGTCATAGCACTTCAGACTTCCTATGTGAAAATACAACTAAAGTTTTGGGTTTCACGTTGGGAACCGAATAGTGATAGCTGTGTCCATGATCTTGAAGCACTATGCCAGGTCTCTGAGTATCTCACTGATATAGTCTCATATTTGTGGAGCAGAGATTAGGTATATGAGGGCTGCCTTTACCACAGTAAGGCATTTCAAGGCCATATTACAATTTACTTTCTTCAAACATCAGCCCAAGTATTTTAAGGGTATGAAAACTGGTAATTCCCATATAATTAAAAAGCTTCTAATCAAACACTAAACAATCCAGGACTCAATTTTGAGAGAGATTTTAAAACTAAAATACTCAATTTTTAGAAAAATACAATAAAGTTTTAGAACTGACCCCAAAGATGATTATGGAATGAGCAGCTTCATTTAATGAGTGGATTGGACTGGACGTGAGGCATGGAGAAAGGAATGGGGAGAAGGTTGACAATTGTCAAACAGGGTACAGCTTGGCATTTGCCAATTCAGAATTACAAAGTCTTCTCTGGAGCCCTGCTGAGCCTTTGCACTGCTAATTCTTTGGGTTTTATTTTTCTTTTAGGTGCCTTCTCAGTGGAGCTAACAAACAAAACAAAACAAAACAAAATAAATTGGTCTCCAACATACTAAACAGCTGTCTCCAAGATCAAAAAGCATCAGAAAAGACCCTAAAGAGTTGTCTAATGCCAGAGGAAGATCTTGTTTAAGTTGAGAAGTGCTTGCAGCAGAAACCTTGGAAATTTCAGGGTTTGGGATTTTATTCTCAGAACTTTCCATAAAAGTGCAGCCACAGATCCTGGGAGCATTAAATAAAAGTTACCAACAAGCTATCTGACCTGTGTACACTCCACTGAAAGGAGGGGCAAGTGTGAGCAAGTCAGTCTTGTTCATCAGTCAAAACTCCGACCACTTCCCTGCAAAGTTTGATGAGCTGCCATGTGCCCATCTACCTACAAATAAAGTAGTAGTTGTGGTCCTCCTGTCAATGTCCTTTCTCATGAACTTCTCAAGCTGTTGGTTAACATTGTCTGGCAAGATTTATCAATATAATCTTAGCTTTCTTTGAAAAGATAGATATACTTGATTTTTCCCAAATTGTTTTTTGAATAAATTTAATAAAATGATACAGATATTGCCAGTTTCTGGACCTCTCCTTTTACTCCCTGCTCTGCCTCCTCCCTTTAGGAAATCAAACCAATAAGATTAACATAATCTTTCCTGGAATTGACTGTCCTTTTTAAATAGATCCCATGATAGACATGTGTAAAAATCAATAACAGGCTCCTCGTTTGTCAAAGCTAATGACTAAACTCATTTTGAAGTTCAATAGTGGTTACTGAAGAGTGGCCACACATTATATATCTAATCCTGTATGTCTCTCTACTTACTCTGCAGAAGAGAAAAAGGAAGCTTCATTGCTTGAAGCACAATATAAAAGCTTGTCTCTTTTATTTGTACATATTCATTTTTCCTCCAAAGTATGACTATTTGCTTAAGCTGAAGGAAATAAAATGAAGAATAATTTTTATAACAATTTGTAACACCTTCTTCCTTTATAAACCAATTCAATTGGAAGTTCCTTCAATTATATTCTTAACTCCTTGAGGTTATGGGCCATGTCTTCCAAACTTTAATAGCCCTGAAGACACTTAACATAGCAACTGAGTCACAGGCTAGCACAAAATAAAGGTTTAATTTAATTAAAGAGAATTAAATTACCCAATATCGTGGTCCACAGCAGAGCCATTATCTTAGACCAGATACTCACATCCAGTGTAAAGTGCAAAAGGTATAGCTTTCCAGCAGATCCTTTCTTGATAGACGCCCTGCTTCATGGGGTGGTTTAAGCAGTGTTTGCTTCTGTGGTGTTCCTGCTACCACTCCCACAAAAACTTTTCCTGAAATTCCAAGAGGAAGAACTGACAGGTTTTAATATAAAGCCTCCTCAATTTTAAATATCTTCTGATTCCCGGTGTATGCCAGCACCAAAGCATACTAAAAATTCAGTACAGGGTTGTGAATGAAACCCATGCATGAGATATAGCCAGCCCTAACTAATTAAGGTTAGATTTTAAAGTATAATTAATAAAGGAAATATATTGTATCTGCATAATGCTTTATGCTTAACAAAACTTTTTTTTTTGCATACACTATTTTATTTTCCAACCTATGTCAGAAAACTATTTATTTTCATTTCCCTAGAAATTTCAAATTGTGGCTTACTGCTCTGTATTCCTCATTTTATTAGGAAGTTGCCTTTTTCTGGGCTCCAGGTTGTGTATTGTATCGCATGCCCATTGGACATGGCCATCTCCTGGAATCAATAGGTCAGGTACAATCTGAAAACTCCCTCGGTAATGGATTTTAAAAACTGCTTGAGGGTGGGGGAGAGAGACAGGAGGAAAAGGAATCTGCAGAAACAATAACTGAAGTGGAGTGATACATTCATGATGGGAGCTGGAGAACTCCTGTTCTTTCTAATAGCTTCTCAGGGGAGAAGCCGCCCTTTTCCAGAGGAGCTGTCCTGGGAATAGCAGAGCCACTGCCATTCCATCCTTTTGATGAGCAGAAACCTTATCAGTGCACTTCCCCTGGAGGGTTGAAGGGAGAAGGAAGAAGTTTAAAGACTTTTGAACATTTTAGGTAGTCAGGGGAGGAAAACCCAGCATTCAAGCTCATTCATTGGGAATATCTCTTGTGAAGGGGAGGGTGTTGTGCCAAATTCAGGACACTTTCTGAATTTGAGCCCACAGACATTGTCAGCTGATCTAAGCTGGGTGCATGAGATGATTCTCGCCAGAGGAGAGAGGGAACAGTAAGGCAGAAAGGATGTTGAATGATTTAAATACAGAGTATAAAAACAAAACTGCCTGCCTCCAGCATATATCACAATGTGATCATATTTCCAGTTGCAGCTATGCAATAAGGATGTCAAAGCATCAGTAATTAAACAATATAAGTGGCATAAATCATTTTGACTTAAGAATAAGACACATATACCTTGCAGTTTTTAATTATATATAGAAGCATAGAGTGTTGCATGCCTTTGTCTGTCATCATTACAACACAAGGAGGCTGAAAAAATCGAGGAAGCAGGAGAAACTTGCACTGTCTCACATTATAGCTTTGTGAAATACACGTATAGTAGACAGAAAAGGCTTTTTCCCTTCTCTTCATTGAATCCTCAAAGCCTCAATTATCTGGAGGCATAGGAGAACAAATCTAAAGCTATTCCATATCCAACAATAGGCTGTTTATGTGGTACAAAATAATCTCTCTGTTTATAATGGCAAGCACTGTCATGTCATTAACACCCCAGAGGCTTTATCCAGCCATGATGTGCTTCTTGTTCGTGTTTACTGTGGGGCAGTGGGGAAGCTCCAGCATAACATTTACAGTAGTCCCTCTCTATGTTGCAGTTCACTTATCGTGGCTTCACTGTATTGCAGGATTTTAAAAAATATTATATTTATAGTATTTATTGCAGATTTTTCGCTACATCGTGGGATTTTGCGGTACTGTATATGTATGTTAAAGTTATGTAGGTTTAAGAGTGTAGAATATGTTTAAGAACATAAGTAGTGTTTATAAAAGTGTGGAAAAGGTTAATAAGGGAGTGGGAAAGGTTAATAAGGGACTGGGAATTGTTTATAAGTGTGTGGGAAGAATTTATAAAGCCTTAATATATATATATATATATATAAATACTGTACTAAAATAAATGTAAGGTTCCTGCTTCTCAGATTTTCACCTATCGCGGGGGGGGGGGTCTAGAACGTAATAGTCGTTATAAGTGAGGGAATACTGTACTTCTATGATCACTGAGTTGGGGAAAAAGACACAAAGTAACTTATGAGCTGGCTATTAATGTTTCCACCTGAAAGTGACACCAGATAAGAGAAAGAAAATTGGGAGAGGGAGACAACTATAGCTAAGACGGGATTTTGCTATGTGTTCTGTACTAGGCATATTGCACAACTACTTCTGTGTTGCTTTGAAAATCTACGGTAACACCTACATTTTCATTAAGCTTTGTTGTAGGGAGATTCTTTGGAAGAAACTCCAATGGAAACTGACTTTTGTATGTGGGTGGATGTAGTGGACATTTTCAGTTATGTACCAAAAAAGCATTAGTTTTTTATTCTCCTTTCTTTATACTCAGATTTCATTCCAGCGTATATCCCTCTCTCATCCTTATTGTGCTTGAGGGAAGATGATTCCAACTACACAGCGCATTCTGTTTTCCTGGCCACAGCCATATAGCTTCAGTGATGGTCATGTGACCTCGGCTGATATCATCAGCCTGAAATTTAGGAATTTTGCTAGAACTCTGAGAGAAAAGTTTTCACATGAATGTGAATTAAGAAACACAGCTTTAGTTGAGGCCTATGACCACAAGATCACAATGTGAACCCAGAGCACAGAGATAACAATGTCAGCACATTGAATTACCTAACCTTCACTTACCGATTTAACTTTATTAGGTAAGTCAGTAATGCCCCTGTAATATTTAAGGCCCTTATTGTTTCAGTTGGGATTTTTATTCCTTGCAACATAAATATTCCAAACTGATAAACATGTGGAGTAAAACTAAACACAATACAAGGTTGTAGCAGGCAGAACCGCTGAGATAGTTCATTTCAGAAATTAACAGATACCATAGGTTGTAGAATCATCTGGAGTCTGGACTAATTATACCCTGGAATCCAAAGGGCAAGAAGGTGCTAGTTGATATATAGGTTACATTCATTTCTTTCCCACAATGTTTTCGTAACTAGTGTGTATTGGATAATGAAGAACTAAAAGTCCTTTGACCTATCTCTGTGACACCTAGGGAGACTTGCCCTTTGATCCTGTATAACAGCGGTGACAGGATTTGTTTTGTTTCCCTCTCCAGTTGCCTGAATGCACACATCTTTTTCCTCTGTTAATTAGAGAATCCCATGCATGTGTCTGACAGTACTTAACACATGTTACCTGTCATGTGTTTACTTGCTTGATCCCAACGGGACTAGGAACCCTTGAGGATAAAGATAATGCTATTACTCTGTATATATTCCATGAGTAGCACCAGGAAAGTAACGGGATACCCAGTAACTTTGTTTTACAAAATGAGTCAGCATGCTTATATTTTTCCTTCAAAACCACGAGCTTCCTGACAAGAGACAGCCTCTTAAAAGAGAAACAATACAAAAAGTTGAGATTGGTAAAATCAGTATAGTTATACTTTGATGAATAACTAGAAAACTTGGATAAAATATGAAAAAATCTGTAATGATCAGGGTTTCTGGGGAATTCATAACTTGGGGTACCAAAATCCTGAATAGAAGGGAAGTTCACTGAGGAGATTCCAGCTTGTCTGCTTACTCCTTTTTTCCTTGGAACACATGCCAGGTCAGTACATGTTATGAGGCCAAGAAGTCAGGAAAGAAAAGTCTGAGAAAAGTTTTGGTGATCTATGGAGACAAAAATGAGAGTTACACCTTCTAAGATGGCAAGGATTTGAAAGACCAAGATCCTGGAGAAAAGAGAGGTGTAGAGAAGCGGGCCTGACACTCCATATTAGTTCCCTTTTTGAATACAGTATTCCCTCACTTATTGTGGGTATTACGTTCTAGACCCCGGCCCCCCCGCAATAGGTGAAAATCCGCGAAGTAGGAACCTTACATTTATTTTAGTATTTATATATATTTTAAGGCTTTATAAGCCCTTCCCACACACTTATAAATCATTCCCAGTCCCTTATTAACCTTTCCCACTCCCTTATTAACCTTTTCCATGCTTTTATAAACACTACTTATGTTCTTAAACATATTCTACACTCTTAAACCTACGTAACTTTAACAACATATGCGTACAGTACCGCAAAATCCTGGGATATGGCGAAAAAAAACCCAATACATAATTACTGTAAATATAATATTTTAAAACAGAGAAGGAAAACTCTGACTCCAAAAAACCTCCGCTGCCTTGCGGCATACCTCTTCAGGGGAAAGGCTAAGGGAGTAAACCCCGACAGAAAATCCGGAGCCGGAGTCCCTAAGGCGGTTTGACGTTGTAGTCAACACCGGCAACTCCTGCGGCGCACCTGAAGCCAAGCTGTATCGACTCCGTCTTTCCCTTGGACCCTTCAGCTGCGAAGAGAGGGGGCGTCTGCTGCATGGGCAACAGCAGACCCTCCATATCACCCTGCCCAGGCTCTGTAGCTTCAGCTCCACTGGAGAGGACACTCAAGCGTCATCGCAAGATGTCGATTCAACACGGGAGGAGACAGATACCATGTCACTCCCGAGTCGGACTGCACAGCCATTCTCGGCGGTGCAGATAGACTCTTAAGAAGCTACACCATCGTCTCTCGAGACGGACGGCTGCCGACGACGACGAATATTTTAAAAAATCCCGCGATACAGTAAGGCCATGATAAGGGAACCGCGACATAGAGAGGGACTACTGTAATCTGCCAGTTCTTAAACTGTGTGATATAAAATGCCAGTAGAAAATTTGACAAACATTTTGGTAGTTCCCACTGATTTGAAGATAAAAGTGGGAGTTCAAAACCCAGAAAACACTAGAGGCACTGAGAAACAGCCTAAGCCTTCATTTGGCACTCATGGGTGCCTTTGCCCCAGCAGTGGAGGTTAAATAGGGGTAGGCTTGATAATATGAGCCTGCAACTCAGCCTGAAAACGCATTGTTTCCTCATTGGACTTAGATGTCTCCTCTGCTCTAGTCGCATACCAGTTAAAAAGGTGGATCCTCTGCAGTGAAAGATGGCATCACTGTCTGTAATTTCTCACAGACAAAGTTTGTCATTCAACAATGATTACTTAACATACCAGGGAAGAGGACCCTGAGGAAAAGAGACAATGAAAGACTTACAGCTGACTGAAAAACCAGTTTAACATAACTGTGATTATGTTAGAGAAAAAGTGGGTTAACTGATGAGAAAGTTCACTAGAAACATATAATCTATAAAAAGAATTTGGTGTAAATTCTGAAACTAAAAAATGCAATTACTGAGAATAAAAATTTAACATGTGGGTTCAATGTCTGAAAGGACAAAGAAAAAGAGATTAGTATAAAGTATTCAAACAAACATGGAGAGTAAAAAGGAGGGAAAGTACAGAAGATAGCAAGAGACAGATGGGACATTAAATAAATAAATAAATAAATAAATAAATAAATAAAAGGTCTAACCTATATGCAATCTTAGTCCCAGAATGTAGGAGAGAATAGACAGAAGAAATTTTTAAACAGATAATGGCCTATATATTTTTTTCAGAACTAACAAAAGGCATTGAGCCAAAGATTCAAGAAGTTTCCCAAACCTAAGAAGGATAAAATAAATAGAAAAGCACAGTTACATATGTCATAGTAGAAAAGATTAAAATCAAAAGCAAAGAGAAAGATTTCAAGCAGTTAGAGGAAAAATGCTTATTGCTTTCCAAAGAGCAGCATTAAAACACATAGCTGGTTTCTCAACAGAAATAACAAAACCCAAATACAATATAGAGTACTGTCTGCAAATTCCAGGGAAAAATAAAAACTTCAAACTTAGGATTTTATATCTTATGACAATAACCTTCCACATGAAGGCAAAAAAATATTTTTACACAAACATATACAGAGTGAATTTATCTTCAGTATATCCACAGTGAAGTAAATTCTAAAGAAGGTTATTGAAGTAGAAGGCAAATTATCCTAGATTAAAACTCCAAAATGCAGGAAGGGATGAAGGTCGACAGAATTGATTTTTTTTTAATGTAGTAAAATGACAGTACAAAACAAAGATAATAATGTCTCGTGGGGTTCAAGGCATATTTATAATTAAAGTACATGACATAAAAGGTGTGAGAGGAGTATTCTAAGGTTTTGGCATCACCTTAAATGCAGTTAAAAGGGACTAATTTATAAATTAGGTGAGACAAATGGGAAACTAATATAAGACATTAAATAAAAGATAAGAAAGTACATTAAATATAATGAGACAGTAATTGCTAAAGTAGATTTTTTTAAAACTAAAATAATATGGTACATGCATTTTAAATACTGAAATACAAGGAAGAAAAAAGGCTGAAACAAGGAATACCATGAAAACACTAAGAAAGACACACGTTCAAAAGAAAACTGGTGAAGACAAAGTAAATCTTAGGCAAGATTCAACAGTAAAGTTAAACAGTAATGTTTCATAATGATTAAAAGTTCAATCAATACAGAAAAGATAATTCTAAAATTTTATGCAACTAATAACAAATATATGTAATACAAAAATAAAAAAGGAGAAACAGAAAAATCTGCAATCGTGTTAGGACTGATATATGCAGTAACAAGCAAAGAATCCATAAGAATAAAGAAAATAGAAAAGCAGAAATAATAAAATTGGTCTTACTGACATACAGAAGAGATACTCTTGAATTAAGGCAGAATATACATTCTTTTCAAGTACACATGGAATTTTTACCAAAACTGAACATATGCCAGGCCATAAAAAAGGTCTTCAAAAATTTCAAATAACTGAAATTACACAGAGCATTTTCTCTGATCATAGGACAATATATTGGGTTGCTTCTAAGGGAAAGCAATTGAAATCTAATCAAATTGAAATCTACTTGATTGTAATCTACACAGTAGTGGCCAAAACTAAAGACAGGTAAAGCACAACAAATCTGAATTGGTCCATAAAGAGGTGTCCAATAGACCTGTCCTTTTCTGTATTCGATATATCTAGATGTTGGGACAAAAATTCATATTATTAGACTCTCAGTTAAAGAAGAAGGTTAGAGTAGCTGGGCTAACGTAACACACACATAAACACACAGGCACACTCACACACCTGCCCTTAAAATGCTAAGAGAGCAGGCAAAGTTTGGAATGCCCCACCAAAGAAATGTATTTTATCACTCAGCTAAGCTATGCTGGATATAATTAAACTATTGCCAGTCTTTTTACTCTCTTTTGACTATTGTTTTTATTATAAAACTAGATTTGCCCCCTCTCCTTTGGAGGCCTAGAGATATTTGTGAAACATAGGGAAGGAAGTCCACATGTTACTAATTCAGACTACAGGCTGTATGCATCTTCATTACAGTTACATTTAATCAAATAACTTAGGGTTAATTTATGGGGATCTGACCCTTCTCACAGAGCCCATTTAACTCTGCTCCCCAAATGCCGGCCACAAAATGAATAATTAGGACACAGTATGAAAGGCTGCAATAAAGAAATGTTCAACATGATGGAAAACAGAAGGTGAAGAGAAATTTTTTGTGGGAAGAGGGGAAATCAGGGAAATTTTCACTTCAATTGAGTTCTAAAGAATGATTAGGACTTTGACAGATGGATCCCGGCATGTAAAGGGAAAGAGGTTGTCCATGAACAAGGGCACAGGGAGTTGGGTATAAATAACAGATTCAAAGAAGAGTGATTGGTGAGTTGTTTATTTTGGGCACAGAGTGTGGAATTAATGAGAGAAAACAATTGAGAAGAAAGAATTTGGGTGCAGGTGTGGAAAGCCTTGCATAACTTATTAATATACTTGTCTGTTATCTTATAAGTAGAGGGAAGTCAATACAGGTGAAGTGGAAAAGAATTATGATTGAATTAAAGTTTTCCAACAATAATTCTGGTCACAGTAAGGAGGATAAAATGAGGAGAAATTAGAATTATGGCTTTTGGGCATATTTCAGAAAAGTGATAAAGGTTTAAATCTGCACAGTGACAGTGGACATGAGTAGACTAGAGGTTATCTGGGATCAAAGACATTGTGAAAGTAGAATCAAAGAACTTAATAACTGAAAATAATGTGCAAGTGATAAGAGTCAAGAAATAATGCTGATGTTTCTAGCATGGCCTACATGGTTGGCAGAAATAACCTTAGTCCATGTGGAGAATTCAAGAAAAGGGTAAAGCTTGTAAAGGGGGTAGCATAAAGGGGGTCTTGTCTCATAAAAGATACATGGTTACAACTGAGACTTTTTAAAGAGAATAATGAAATGATCTCTTCTAGATAACTTTTCTCCCAGGCTTAGGCTGCAATCAATAATGGTTTTTATATTATATGGGGTTTATATTGGGATATACATAGTTTTTAAAAGGTCTAAAATGAAATAGGATCAGGATCATAGAAGAAAACAGCCATTAGATTTAAAATCAGAGGTAAGCACAGTCTTCACTAGTCAGCTGGCTGGTCTTGAACAAACAACTTGATCTTTACAGTTTGCATTACATAATTTGTAAACTGGGAGCTACACTTGTTGCTCCTCCCTCCTCCCACTGTGTCTACGGAACAAGTGAGCTACATAGTGAAAACCACAAAGTGCAGCATAAGTGATTTCGATACCATTTCAATGTGTTCTTTGCTCATTTGATAATTAAAAAAACAAAAACCCTCTTGATTGGAAACGATTTCTAAAAATATTTTCAGAGAAAAATATTTAAATTCTATTGAAGAGCCGTAAGCACACTGGGCGGTTTCTTTCTTTCTCACTCTCTTTCTTTTTATTTTCAATTCCTGAATACGACAAGTCTCCTTGCCCAAATATTAAATCTACGAGGCTATGAAATAACACTGTAAATAGTATAGATTATAAAAACAAACCCTGAAGCATTTGTCTGGGGCAAAATAAAAGAAACTGAAAAATTGAAGATGTCAAGCATTTTTACTTAATGCAAGATATTCCCATTACTTCTTTTCCTTTTAATAAAGTTACCACTTAGTTGCTCTCTTGAAAACCAATTCTTCCTAAAGCTTCTCTCTTCATCTTTAATATGACTTTCCTCCAAAGCCATCCTTTCTACCCAGGCAGCATTATTACGTATCTTACAAAATTGAGCATTAGAGATTAATTACATGTGAAGTACATCTGATGGCTCTGGGGTTCTCTGGTAGTAGTGAAGGCTACCCACTGGTGTCATAAAAGATGTGTAAATTTAATTAAAATGTAGCTATTTCATTTGGTCTACTATGCAAGTAAGGTCTCTGGTCTTCTGTAAAAAAGAAGAATGATCTTGTATAAAATCTCACAAAGTTAAAGTAAAAAAAAAACCAAAATACTCTGTGGTGAGTGACAGGCAGCCAGAACAGCCAGATGCGGGACGGAGAAGGCTAACAAACAGGGAGGAGAAGGTCTCCGATGTAACAGTCACTCTTTCCAACTTTACCAAGCCCTTTTCAAGTGCTTCAAGTCAGAGAAAATCCCAAGTGCACGTTCAACTCTCTTTTCGCTCCTTATTCAGGAAGTCCCAGAGGGTTATAAGCAGATTCTAGTCTCCACCGCTGTGACTCACGGGCATTTCATTCTCCCAAAGCGCTAAATGAGCCTTTTCACCCTTATTTCTCCCTCACGCTTCCCCAATATTGAATACACCTGAATACCTGAAAGGGTCAGGTTCAACATGAAGTCTGACCCATAGACCCAGCCACATACATTTGTACAAAAAAAGTGGGGGTGAGGTAGTCAGAATTTGATTGGAAATATAAACTTCTCTGAAAGATACAGCAAATTTGGTTGCCTCTTTTTATTTTGTCTATGAGTAGTAAGTTGCCACAGTGTGATTTGAAATTGGAGAGCAGACATTCTATAAAATGACTTCTATAAAAATAGCACAGAACCATTTGACGCAGGTGTGGAATAACAGTAATAATAATTGCTAGCATTTATTTCATGACGCTCAGTGCCAGATACGCATGTGTTATTTCCATCCCTCACACTGATCCTGGAAAAAACACCAAGCTGTAGTAAGGAGTGCATGTTTTGAAGAGAGACACAAATGGTTTGAATCTTGGATCAGAAAGTTTCTGGCTCTCTGAACCTCAGTTTCTTAATCTATAAACTAATATTTAGTTGGCAGGCTCTAAGTGATAATTAAATGAATGAAAAAAAAAAATCCCCCTAACACTTTGTCACATAATAGGAGTTCCACAATGTTAATCTTCAATGTAAATCCCCACTGTAGTCTTTAGTAAGACTATGTGGAACTCAATATTATTTTTTAAAAACTCTTTAAGGGTGGGGATTTTGTGATCCTGACACTGGTTGTAGCTTCTACTAGGGCTTAATTAATTTTATAAAATATAGAGTTTTTTTTATTCAATGTATAAAGGTACATAATGTGAAAGAAGCACTTGTTCTATGTTAGAGGAGTCAGTGTTTATCTTATTTAGCTCGCATAGAAAGTTATAGGCTTACTATGCATGAGAACATCTATTTATTCTAGTTACCTTGCTGTATACAAGTAAAAAGAGGACACGGGGGGAGGAAATGAATTTTAACATTTAATTAGGTCTAGAGGTTCTGGTTCCCTATGACGACATAGGAAGACCCTGAACTCACCTCCCCCACAGACACGCTGAATCTACGGGTACATATGAAACAAGTTCCTCTGGAGGAAAAAAACCTAAAACTAGCTGAGTGACTCCTAAACATCAACAAATGAGAAAAAAGCCCACATCAGAATGGATTCTAGAAGCTGAGACACAATCTCACCATAAACTCCACCCTGGAACAGTGACCCATAATCAGGAAGGAACTCAAAACTCAAAGCTCTTCTCTTATGACTAAGGGTTTGATCCTCACATTGGCACCCCTGCTTTTAAGACATGTATCTGAGAGATGAATCCCCTAAAACAGATAGCCTTGAATGCCAACAGGGCTCATGTCCTTGAGATGTGCAAGGCTGAAGCAAACTGAGAAATTATTCTTAAAGAGCTTGTGCTGTGACTCACCTGCCCCAGCATGGAGGCAGCCATTTGAAAGTACCCAGACTTCATGTAAAAGGGGCATATTTGCTTATCTTAATGCACTGGCATGAGGAGCAGGCATCTGATTTAATGATTGAATGCATGCCTAGGAGCATTCTCCAGGATAGAGGCTGGAGGTACCTTTTCTGTGCTCTCCCTCTGCTCTGCTCCAGCTTACTGGCACCTCATGTAAAGGATCTTGGACTCTTCCCTGGCACCCTGAGTTTTATAGCTCTCACCCAGGGGTGGACCCTTGATCACCTGGCTCTGGTGGCTAGGGTGGCTTGCAAACCTGGATCCTATGCAACAACCTGAGCTACAGCTCTAGGCTGGTTACACCTCCAGGGCATTGCACAGACAGCAGACTGAAACACATCCCAGTTTTTCTCTGAAAGAAGCTTTTTTTTATCCTGAAGCTGAAACCTGAGGG
The DNA here is from genome assembly GCF_987537825.1 of Furipterus horrens. NCBI lineage: Eukaryota > Metazoa > Chordata > Mammalia > Chiroptera > Furipteridae > Furipterus > Furipterus horrens. The sequence continues at coordinate 143,322,201 of NW_028327173.1, forward strand.
GTGGGCTTCTGATGTGGCCCCCACGTAAAACCTATTGAGGTGCACTCCAGAGACAGAGATGAGTGGTTGCCATCTTTGTACTCTTGCTCTGCCATGCTCCAGCTCCCAGGTACATCAGGGGAAAGAGCCCCTAACATTCTCTGGCATTACTATGTCTGCTATTACCACCAGGGGACACTTCTAGATGGCCTGGCTCTGGTTGCCAGTGGGGCTTAGAATCCTTGGTCCAACAGGACCGTAACCAATGGAGAAAGTTCTTAGCCAGCTATCACTCCCAGAGCACAGCAAGAAAAAACAGACCCAGGACCTCCATCTTTCTGTGAAAGGGATCTATGAACTGATCTTCATAGCTGTGGCCTGAGAGGCAGCCTTCTATTGAAACACATGCCTAAGGGTGCACTATATCCACTTCCGAGACCAGAAATTATCTTGGCACCCTCTCTCAGCTGTACTCCAGAGTGCCAGTATCTTCAGGAGGGACCTTTTACATGCATCTGCTGCCCTGGTTTTTACATCTGGTGACTCAGTTTTTGTGGCAGCAGCCAAGGAATGCCTCTTGATCACCTGGTCTGGGGGCCAGTAGGACTTGGGTCCCAGGGGACTGTAACTTACCGACAGTCAGTTCTTGATAAACTCTACTCCCAGGGCCCTGCACAGATAGAAGACTGACCACACCCTCAGTCTTTCTGTGAAAGGGGCCTATTTGCTTGTCCTGGAGCTTATGGCTCTGGTGTGGCACATTCTATGGCCCTACTTAGGTACACTCCAGAGAAAGATGTTGGTGGGGCCATCTCTGTGCTCTCCTTCTGCCTCACTTCTGCTTGCTGGTATCTCCTGGGAAGAAATTTATACAGCCATCTGGGGCCCTCATTTTCATAACTGCCACACAGGGGACAAGTTAAAGATTGATTGATTGACTGACTCTGGGAGCTAGCAGGACTTCAGCTTACAGCCCCACAAGCCTGTATGCATTTGCATAATTTAAAACCTACAGCTTGAGGTCTGACTTCCCATCAGCCTGAGTCCAGGTGCTGACTGAGATCACCCCCTTGGGACACTGACTGGCCTTGGCCACACCCTCAACTACTAGGAGCCATTCAAAATAAAATAGCCTGGTTAGACTAGTATGCAAAATTTTATATCAAAATTTGCACAACCTAGAAAAAAATGGACAGATTCCTTGAAACATACAACCTAATAAGACTGAATCATGAAGAAACAGAAAATCTAAACAGATTGATTACTAGTAAGGATACTGGGTCAATAATCAAAAACCTCCCAATGAACAAAAGTCCAAGACCAGATGATTTAACGAGCAAGTTCTACTAAACAATTAAAGAATTAATACCAGTATTTCTTAATTATTTCATAAAACAAAAGTATTTATTTTATAAGACCAGATTACTCTGACACCAAACTCATTTTACACAGCAAACATTACCCTGATACCAAAACCAGACAAAGACACCACAAGAAGAGAAAATGATAGGCCAATATTCTTGACGAACACAGATGCAGAAATCTTCAGCAAAATATCAGCAAACCATATTCAACAATACATTAAGAGAACTATACAACATGAACAAGGAGTGGTTATTCCAGGGATACAAGAATTATTCAAAAATCTGTAAATCAATGTAATACATCATATTAACAAAATAAAGAATAAAAATATGCTCATATTCATAGATGCCAAAACAACCTTTGAAAATATTCAACATTTATGATAAAACCTTCAACAAAGTTTGGGCAGAGGGAATGTATATCAACATAATAGAGGCCATATATGACATGTCTACAGCTAACATCTACTCAAAAAATGAAAAGCTAAAAGCTTTTTCTCTAAGATCACAGATACGATAAGGGTGCCCACTCTTGCCAGATTTATTCAACCTAGTATTGGAGGTCCTAGTCAGACAATTAGGAAAGAAAAAGAAGTAAAAGGCATCTAAGTTGGAAAGAAAGAAGTAAAACTGTCATTTTTTGCAGATGATATGACACTATATAGAGAACCCTAGCTGTTCCAGCAGAAAACCACTAGAACTAATAAATGAATTTAGTTAAGCAGCAGGATACAAAATTAATATTCAGAAATTTGTTGCATTTTTAAACACCAATAATAAATTGTCAGAAAGAGAAATTAATAAAACAAACTTTGACATCCAGCCAAGATGGAGGTGTAGACAGACACTCTGCGTCTCCTTGCACAACTAAGAAGGACTACAACTACCTCAAAACTAGAAACAACCATAAGTCCCAGAAAATCAAACTGCATGGAAGTCCAGCAAACAAAGATATAAAGAAGAAATACTCATCCGGACAGGTAGGAGGGGCGGAGCCAGGGCGGAGAGGATGCAGTGTGGTGGTGGCAGTAGCAGTGCCGGCAGTGGTGGTGACGGAGGCAGTAGCAGGCCAGCAGAAAATGCAGTCACAAGTTTTAAAAAGTCAGGAGGGACACCTGGGGAGCATGCCCAGCTCCTTACCAGACCTGGCAGCTCACAGTCCCAGCACCAAGGAAAATCAAGCCTCATTGCTTCTGACTGTACAGACCAGTGGGGGTTGGGATGGAGGCAGAAACTGCCGGTCTCAGCAGAGTCTGCTTGTTGAAAGAGCCCCCAAGGACTTAGAACGTCCACAGACCCACCCACTCTGGGAATGAGGGCCAGGGCAGCAGCTAGAGGGGCACCAGTCTGGTGTGGAAGTGGGATAGGTGCCTGGAAAAGGGGCGAGTGCTGGGCAGGCGGCATTGTTCCCTCTCAGATCCCTCCCCCACATACAGCGCCACAACATGGTGAAACAGGTCACCCTGTACTGACGAATCCCTAAGACTTCGCCCCTTACTATGTAACAGGAGTGACAGCTCTACCTGGCACGTGGAGGCAAACAAACACAGGAGCCTGTCAGAATAAGGAGACAGAGAAGTGTGGCCCAAAAGGGGGAATGGATCAAGGTTCCAGTGTGAGAACTAAGCAACAAGGAGATAGCCAACCTAACAGATGAGGAGATAGAAAACCGAACAGACACAGAATTTAAAACACTGGTGATAAAGATGCTCACAGGCTTCACAGATATGCTTGAGTATGGCAAACACATAAGGGAAGAAGTGAAGGCTATGCTAAGTGAAACAAATGAAAATCCACACAAAACCAATGGTGAAGGGAAGGAAACTGGGGTTCATATAAATGATTTGGAACATAAGGAAGAAAAAAACAGTCAACCAGTGCAGAACGAGGAAGCAAGAATTGAAAAAAAAATGAGGAGAACTTCCCAAATTTTGCGAAGGAGATGGACATACAAGTCTGGGAAGCATGGAGGGTCCTGGTCGAGCTGGACCCAGAGGGGACCACACCAGGATGCATCATGATTGAGATGCCAAAGATGAAAGAAAAGACAGAGTCCTGGGGGAAGCAAGAGAGAGGCAGAGGGGTGCCTACAGGGAGGTGCCTATAGGACTATCAATTTATTTCTCAGAGGACACTTTGCAGGTAGGAAGGGACTGGCAAGAAGTACTCAATGAGATGAAAAGCAACCTACAACCAGGATTACTCTATCCAGCAAAGCTATCATTTGGAATGGAAGGGCAGATGAAGTGCTTCCCAGACAAGGTGAAGCTAAAGGAGTTCATTATCACCAAGCCATTATTATATGAAATGTCAAAGGGACTTACTTATGAAAAAGAAGATCAAAACTATGAACACTAAAATGACAACAAACTCACAACTATCAACAACTGAATCTAAAAAAATAAAAACAAAACCCAACTAAGCAAACCAGAATAGGAACAGAATCTTTGGTATGGCGATCATTTGGAGGGTTATCATCAGGGAGTGGGGAGGGGGAGAAATGGGGAAATGGTGCAGGGACTAAGAAGCATAATCGGTTGGTACAAAATAGACAGGGGGGTGGTAATAATATAGGGAAGGGTGAAGCCAACAAACTTATATGCATGACCCATGGACATGAACTAAGGGGGGGTGGGATTGCTTAAGGGAAGGGGGTACTGGGCAGAGGGGGAGCAAGGGGGAAAAATTGGAACTACTGTAACAACATAATCAATAAAATATACTTAAAAAAAAGAAACAAACTTACTTAAAATTGTATCAAAAAGAATAAAATACCTAGAAGTAAATATAATATAACTGAAGAGGTAAAAGACATACTCAGAAAACTATAAGACACTGAAGAAAGAAATAGAAAAAGGCACAAATAAAAGCATATACAATGCTCATAAATATGAATAAGGACGTTTATCCTTCCAAAAGAATCTCAAGTCAATGCAATTCCTATCCAAATTCCAATGGCATTTCTCATAGAACTAGAACAGATAACCCTAAAATTTATATGGAACCACAAAAGACCTTGAATAGCCAAAGCAACCTTGAGAAAAATTAAAGTTGGAGGTATCATGCTACCTGACATCAAACTATACTACAAAGATATAGTAATCAAAACGGCATGGTATTGGCATAAAAATAGACATATAGATAAATGGAAGAGAACAGAGATCCAAGAAATAAACCCAAGCCAATACAGTCAGTTAATCTATGACAAACAGTGCAGGAATACACAATGAAGCAAAGATAGTTATTTAATAAATGATAATTGGAAAACTGTATCAATAATTGAAAAAACTAGAAACTAGACCATTTCTTACACCATAAATAAGAATAAACTCAAAATGGATTAAATATTTAAATATAAAACCTGTAACCATAAAACTCATAGAAGAAAACAGAAGCAGTAAACTCTGACATCACTCAGCAAATTATTTTTTGATATGTCTGCTCAGGCAAGGGAAACAAAAGAAGAAATAAACAAATGAGACTACATCAAACTAAAAAGTGTTTGCACAGCAAACAAAAACAACAAAATGAAAAGACAACCTACTGAATAGAAGAAGATATTTGCTACAGATACATTCCATAATGGGTTAATATCCAAAATATATAAGGAACTTATACAACTTAACACACACAAAAAAAACTTTTCCAATTAAAAATATAGCAGAGGACCTGAGCAGACACTTTGACAAAGAGGACATATAGATGGTTGATAGTTATATGAAAAGATGATCAGCATTACTAATCATCAGAGAAATGCATATTAAAACTACAATGAGTATCACCTCACTCCTGTCAGAATGGCTATCATCAATAAATCAACAAACTACAAGTGTTGTGAAGATGTGGAAAAAAGGGAACCCTCATGCACTCTTGGTGGGATTGTAAGTTGGTATAGTCACTATGGAAAACAGTATGAAGTTTCCTCAAATTATTAAAAATAGAACTACCATATGGCCAAGCAATTCCACACTAGGTATTTATTGCAAGAAATTCAAAACACTTATTCAAAATGTTATTATTGCAATAGCCAAGATATAAAAGCAACTTAAGTGTCCATTGATAGAGGAAGGGTTAAAAAAAAAAGTGATACTTATACATAATAGACTATTTCAAGCCATAAAAAAGAATACAGTCTTAACGATTTGCAACAACTTGGAAGAACCTAGAGGATATTATGATAAGTTAAATGAGTCAGAGACAAATAACATATGATTTTGCTTATATGTAAAATCTAAAAAACAAAATAAATGAACAAAACAGAAACAAGCATCATACATACAGAGAATAAATTGATTTTTGCCAGATGGAAGCGGGTTGGAGTGACAAAATGGAAAAGGGAACGGTATTAAAAAGTACAAATTGGCAGTTATAGTCACAGGACTGTAAAGTGCAGCAGAGGGTATAGAGCCAATAATATTGTATTAAATATGATGTTGGAGAGGTACTGGACTTATGTGGGTGCTGGATTTATTGGGGTGATCACTTCCTAAGTTACATAAATGTATAATCACTATGTTGCATGCCTAAAACCAGTAAAATATTGTATGTCAACTCTAATTTAAAAATAAAAACTTAAAGAAAACAATCCCATTTACAATTGTGTCAAAAAGATTAAAATGCCTAGGGATAAACTTAACCAAGGAGGTGAAATACTTCCATACTGAAAACTATGAGAAGTTGATTGACTAAAATTGAAGACACAGAGAAATGGAAAAATATTCTGTGTTTATGGATTAGAATAATTAATATTGTTGAAGTGTACATACTACTCAAAGCAATATACATATTCAGTACACTTCCTATCAAAAATCCAATGGCATTTTTCACAGAAATAGAACAAATAATCCTAAGATTTGTATGAAACCACACACACACACACACACACACACACACACACACAAACACACAAACCCTGGATAATAAAACCAATCCTGTAAAAGAAGAACAAAGCTGGAAGCATCATACTCCCTGCTTAGAAATTATATATCACAAAGCTATAGTAATCAGGATAGTGTGGTGTAAGCATAAAAACAGACCCAGTTCAACGGAACAGAATAGGAATCCAGAAATAATCCCATGCATATATGGTCATTAATTAACAACAAAGGAGCTAAAGATACACAACTGGAAAAGAACAGCCTCTCTCTCTCCCCTCCTTGCTCTATCCCTCCACCTCTCTAAAATCAATAAACATATCCCCTGGTGAGGATAAAAAGTAAACTAAACAGCCATATGCAAAAGAATAAAATCACATCTTATGAAACACAATTTTAACTCAAAATGGGTTAAAGTCATAAAATTAAAACTTGGTACCATAAAGCTTTTAGAAGAAATTATCAGCAGTAAGCTCCTTCACATTATCTTGTGTTTTTTTTTTTTAATTTTTTTATTTGACACTGAAAGCAAAGGCAATAAAAGCAAAAATAAACATTGAGTCATCAAATTAAAAAGCTTGAACATAGCAAAGGAAACCATCAACAATATGAAAAGGCAATCTATGGAATAGGTTATAATACTTGCAAATCTGACAAGGAGTTGATATCCAAAATATAAAAAAGACTCACCCAACTCAATTACAAAAATAAACAATCCAAATTTTTTTAAAAAGGGCAGAGAGCCATGGCCATGTGGCTCATTGGTTGGAGCATTGTCCAATACACGAAAACGTTGCAGGTTCGATCCCTGGTCAGGGTGCATACCTAGGTTGCCCGGTCAGGGCATGTATGGGAGGCAACCAATCAATGTTTATCTCTCACATTGATTTCTGTCAATAAACATATCCTCACATGAGGATCAAAAAAAAATGGGCAGAGAACATCAAAAGACATTTTTACAAAGACATACAGATGACCAACAAGTACGTGAAAAGATGTTCAACATCACTAATCATCAGGTAAATGCAAAACAAAACCACAATAAGCTACTAATTACCTCAGATCTGTTAGAATGGATATTATCAAAAAGACAAGAAATAACAAGTGTTGATGAGGATGTGGAGAAAAGGGATTTCTACAATGATGTTGGGAATAAATTGGTACAGCTGCTATGGAAAACAGTACAGAGATTCCTCAAAAATTAAAAATAGATTTACCATATGATACAGCAATTTCACTTTGGGGTATTTATCCAAAGAAAACAAAAATAGTAACTATAAAACATATATGCACTTCCATGTGTATTGCAGCATTTTTTTTTACAATAGCTGAGATATGGAAACACACTATACATTCTTTAATAGATGAATGGATAAAGATGAGGTGAAACATGAACACACACAAGCATGCACACACGTATGCTCCCACACAGACACAGTAGAATATTATACAGCCATAAAAAGGAAATCTTGACATTTGTGACAAATGAGATGGACCATGAGGACATTATGGTAAGTGAAGTAAGTCAGACAAAGACAAATACCATATAAGCTACTTGTATGGAAACTATAAAAACAAGAAAATGAAACCAACCACGAACTCTCAGATATAAAGAACAAATTGGCAGTTGTCAGACATGAGGGGTACCTTATAGGAGAAATGTTTGATGGTAGTCAAAAGTACAAACTTCCAGTTATAAAATAAATAATTTCTTATTCCAGGGAATGTAATATACTGTATCATGACTGTAGTTAATAGTATTATATTGCATATTTAACTGTTTCTAAGATAAGAGTACATCTTAAAAGTTCTCATCAGAAACACAAAAAAAAATGTGTAACAATATATAGTACTGGATGTTAACTAGACATTGTGACCATTTAACAATACATACAAAATCAAGTCATTATGATGGTCACTGAAAAGTCATATGTAATATGTTAATCATATATCAATTAAAAATACACTGAGAATTAAAGCATTGATAACAAATTAGGAAATGTTAAATAGATGTGAAATGTTTTAAGGTCCTTTTCTTGTTCAGAAAATGAGTAAATGGTATTAAAAATATATAAAATTGATTGTATAAACAAACTAAAATGAGATAATAAGGAAATGGAATGGTTTAAAAAGTAATCAATCCAAAAAGAAGGCAAGAGACGAAGAATATGCATACTGACCCAAAGAAACTTTTCCTAGTTTTGCTGTATCAGGGAAAAAAAGAAAGAAAGAAAGAAAAGCCTTTAAGGCAAAACCAACATAAAATGATGAAAGTTAATTTTATCAAAAATATGTATTTTTATACTTTATGAATTAAATAACAAAATGAAAACTATATATAGCAAAAATTGACAGACCCACAGAAAGAACCTAATAAAGCACTATCATAATGGAATATTATAATACACATTTCTCAATAACTAGTAAGTAAAGAAGAGCAAAAAACTCCAATATAAAAAGAGAAGTTTTGAACAAAACATACAAATTTGAAAATGTTTCACTATATCAGTAGCAAATAAATATTCCTTTCAAGCATATATAAAATATGTACGAAAACTGATCACAAACATACTTATAAAGAAAGTCATAAATTTGTTTGACCATAATGCAAGAAAGTTGGAACTAATTAAACAATAATATTAAGAAAACAAAACGGAATGAAACCCACACCACACACTTGGAAATTAAGAAGCACATTTCTAAATAAGTCATGAGATGTTGTAGTGAAAGTTAAAAAATATTTTGAACTGAATGATACCAAAATACTATGTGTCATAATTAATGAATTACAGCTAAATTAGTACTTATTCATAAAAGAAAAGAAAGACTCAATGAGCTAAGGGCTAAATTGGTTAGAAAAATAACCATTGGTGGACTTCCGGCCAAGATGGAGGCTTAGACGGACACGCTAGGTCTCCCTCTACAACTATAGAGGAATACAACTACTTCAAAACAAAGGATAACTAGAAATTCCAGAAAATAAAACTACACGGAAGTCCAACATATGAAGTTATAAACCAGCGGTGCCATTTGGGCAGGTAAGAGTTAAAGAGGGCAGTGCTGTTTGCAGTCGCACCCAGAGCGGTGGGCGGCGAGGAATCCGGGCTGCGCAAGCCCCTGGCGGTGCGCGACCCCGGCAAGGAATCCCGGCGGCCAAGCCCCTGGCGGTGCGCGACTCCGGAGCTGGGGAGAGCGGCCGCCGCATCGCCTTGAACAGTGAGGCCCAGGGGGGCGGGAGGACGGATCCCGGTCTCCTAGCTGAATAACTGTGTGAATCCATCTTGGACCCCCGCCCCCACAGAAAGCACCACAGGGCTGCGAAATAGGTCGCGGACAGGCAGGCGCCGGTCGCTAATTTGTGACGCGTACACAGGCACTGCCCCCGACAGCCAGCCCAAGAAAACAAAACGCATCTGTCAAAATGAGGCAGACAACTATAGAAATACCGGTAACACAACTCAGCAGGCAGCAGATAGAGAACCTGACAGATGAACAGATAAGAAACCTGTCAGAGGCTCAGTTCTGGGCCATTGTTATCAGGTGGCTTACAGAATTCACAAAAGAGCAGGAAAAAGATATGAAAGAAGCGAAAAACTTTCATAACGAAGGAACAAAACCGCATACGAGACAGAAGGAAAGGAAATAAAATCCAGAGTTCATTTCAACAAACTGGAATATGGAGAAGGAACAAGCAGTCAACCAATGCAGCGAGAGGAAATGGGAAGCAACAATGAAAGGATCAGAAACCTCTGGGACAGCTATAAAAGGCCCAACATAAGAATCATTGGTTTGCCAGAGAATGAGGAAGATGAACTAGAACTTGAAAAATTGAGTGAAAAGATAATAAAGGAGAACTTCCCAGACTTGGGGAAGGGAATAGACCTGCAGGTCCAGGAAGCAAGGAGAGTTCCCAAGAGACTGGACCCAGGGAGAACCACTCCAAGACACATTATAATCAAAATGTCAAAAATTAAAGATAAAGAGAGAATCTTAAAAGCAGCAAGAGAGAAGAAAAGAATTATGTACAAAGGGGTCCCAATTAGACTATCAGCTGACTTCTCAAGGGAAACCCTACAGGCAAGAAGAGACTGGCAAGAAATATTCAAAGTAATGAAAATCCAAAACCTACAACCACGAATACTCTATCCAGCGAAATTGTCATTCAGAATAGAAGGACAGAGAAAGTGTTTCCAGGACAAAATAAAACTGAAAGAGTTCATTAGATCCAAACCACTGTTATATGAGACGTTAAAGGGACTGGTTTAAAAAAAAGCAGAAGCTAGGGAGATGAAACAAAGGCAAACTAAATAGGCAACGAGAGTGGAAGAGGAACTGTGGGTACGGGAAGCATATTGGGGGGAGGTCAACAGGGAGGGGGAATGGGGAAAGGGAGGGAGATGATATAGGAATTGGGGATCATGGTAGGAGGGAATGGAATAGACGGAGAGAGGTTGGGAGGAACTGTATGCACAACTAATGGACATAATCTAAAAGGGGGGGACAACTGGAGGGAGGGGGGCCACCGGGTAGAGGGGAGCAGAGGGAAGGGAAATTGGCACAAATGTAATAATTTAATCAATAAAACACATTAAATCTGAAAAAAAAAAAAAGAAAAATAACCATTGGGGAGTGGGGGATGGGAGAATTAAATAAAGGAACAATACAGAGCAATAAAAAAGAGAACAAACTAACACTACTCATAACAACATGGATTAGTCTCATTTACATAATGTGGATTGAAAGAATCAGGCATGAAAAATATGCTGTGATTCCATTCCATGAAGTTCAAGAGCAGACAAAACTAATCAGCAGTGATAAAAATGGTAGTTTTCTTTGATGATATTAACTGGGAAGTGGTACAAGAGAACTGAACTCTCTGAAATGTTCTATATTTTGACCAGGATGGGGATTTCACAGATATATTCATCTGTAAAACTTCATTTAGCTGCATATCTAAAATTTGTGCACAAGGTCTATCCATTAAGTATCCAGCCATGTAATATGAAAAATTGAGGCATTTATCCAAGAAGATACAAGATACAAGAAACATTGTACTTAAGACAATGATGCCTCAGTCCCCTTCCAAGTAAGCACCTTGGGACCTCACACAGTCTCCCAACTGCCATCTGCTGCTCCATTGTATTTTCCTGATTCTCATCTACAGTCTGAAATCTCTTCCCTTTTTAAGGTGATTTTAGTCTGGGGGAAATCCAGAAGTCACAGGGCGCCAAATCTGGGTTGTAGTGGGGCTGAGTCACCCGGGTGATTTGATGTTTCACCAAAAAACTCTGCACAAGACATGACGCATGAGCGGGCAAGTTGTTGTGATGAAGCTGCCAATCAATCACCAGTTGCTCATACCTGCAGTCTTCTGAATCATCCAAAGAGTTTCCACAGAGGAATGCACAAAGTTAACACAAAATTTAATGCAAATTTGTTGCTCTACTCAGTCATTTTGAATGTAAGGGCCACACAGCACACATGCTCACTCAGCAGTGTCTTCTGCTCCCACTGACTAGCCCAGTGAAGTTATCATTGTTCACACATGCTCATTCCAGTCCGCTTGCCTTGGCTGCCAGGTTACATGGATGTTGCGCAAACCATTCTCATTATGTTAATGAGGGCTGGACTTTTTCTGGACAGAGCTCATATGTTATATACTTCAACAGAAAGTCTTAAGAAAACAACACAAACTAATTTAAAAAGTTGAATATATCATAGAGACAACAAAGCCAAAAATTATGTTCTTCTAAATAGACTAAGGAAATATATAAGCATCCATTGAAAAAGAGAGAAGAAAAAATAAACACTTTTAAGGACAAAAGTAGAGAACACAATCCAGGTGATGTAGGGCTTTAAAAGGTAAAGAATACTGGTGCAAATAGTTCCATTTCAAAAAAAAAAAATGAAAACCAGAATTATGATTTTAGCATTAAGAGCTGGAGGTGATTTAGGAACTCCTGCTTCTTAATTGTTATATAAAATCACTGGTGCCTCAGAATCACCTGGGGAGTCTGTTGGTTGGTTGCTTGTAACACAGATACCCATCCTCCCAGCCCCCAGCACTCTGCACTGGCTGCAGCGAAGCCCATTGCCCACTCCACCCCACCACCATTGCTTCAGAGGAAATTAGATTTTTTTGTCTAACTTCACATCTCTAGTTCATGTTAGAGACATAATCATAAGGAAAATCTATGAAAGCAGAAAAAAATAGGCTTCCTCACCTGGGGCTATTGCCATGGGGCTTACTAGGTCCTCACTGTTACCAACACTGCCTTTTCTGTTTTGTGATTTAGGTGAAAACAGAGAAAGACAGCAAGAGTGTAAGATGAGAGAACTGATAAAGTAATTTGAAGATGCTTGTGTCCTGGACACATAAATATATCTTACACATAAACTTGCAGTATAACAAGTGGAATCATGAGTTTTCAAACCAGGAAATCCCTGGGTCGAATGCCACTTCCCCATCTTTAATTGTGTGAATGTGAGGGGGTTATTAGACTTCCCTCAAGCTTACTTTCTTTGTCTGAAAAGATATTTGATATCCCTGGGCCCCCACCCCCAACAAAGTCATAACGTGACTACTATATATCAAGTACTTCGAAAAAACAGTTAACTTTCTCTCATTACCCAGCATTTATGCCTTTCTAATAGCCTTTCGAGAATGGCTTTTTGAAAGGAGTGTAAAACTAAAGCATGAAGAACCCAGCAGGAGATTTGAAACACAGAACCTGTTCCCCCACTTTTCAAAAGTTTCTATTTAGTCTCTACGTCTCTTCCATTTACCTAAGTCTGAATTTTTCTGCCTTTGGGGAGCTAATAAATCTGTGAACATACTCAAAATACTGCTCTTGGAAACTATAATATACATTATGTTCCTTGAGTTTGGACTAGACAGGAATCTATTATATAAGCACCACTGTTTGTATTTCACTAAAAATTAAGAAATTCTAATTTATCCGAGATCTCTTATTTATATAGCTGATTACTATGTGACTGACAGCACCAGTTAAAATACACACACACAAATAAAAAATAAAATAAAAAAATAACACAACCTCTTTAGGTCAGATCCCCACATGGTTTGTTACAGAAATCTCAGGAAAGAACCGTTTACACAAAGTCAATGCTACCATAGTCCTCCTTATGATAATAAGATTATTTCTCACAATAAGATTATTTCTCACAGCCATGCTAATAAGTTAATACCATCAATATTTCCCCAGTTCAACATTAGATTAAAGTATCTTTATCTTCCAATTAACCTGCAATTATGTGTCTTAATATCTGACATTCTCTTGGATTTTGTTTAATCCCTACAATGCCAATATTTAAAGATAAGGTCCCCAGGTCAATCAGCTAAAAACCATTCCCAGAAGTTGATGCTAATCAAATTTGTTCATGCCATTCAGTGAGTATATTGCCATGATAAGTTTTAGAACAGATGTTTGACACTGTAGAAAGCTCTCCATGGTAGAATTCAAATCCCTTTCGTTCAGTAATGATAAAGGTTATTAAAATACACTTTGAGGGGGGAGGGGTGACCTAATTAAGGCACTCGATCAAAAACAATCAAAACAGCAGCCCCTTATAGCCTTTCCACATATGCGGTTTCTCAGTCTCAATGTAGCCCTGATGAAAGCACAGCATGAGAAATGGATAAAATTATGATCTCTCTCGGCTGAGAAATTAGCCTTAAGCACTTGTTAATAAAGGCAAATAGAATTTTACAAACCAACATATAAACTTTGAGAGGTTATTTTATTGCCTTCTGCACCAAGGTAAAGTAGATTGATAAAATTACCTCCCCTATATTTTTATTTAATTCATTTTTTAAAATCTTGGTTGGTGATGGGAGGTCTAAAAACTAGAAAAGATTGAAGCAGAATATTCTTTTAGCTTAAAGATGCTTGGTCCTTGATTAAACAGGTTTTTCTCCTGAAAGAAATCCAAATACACTGCTCACTGCTATAATTTTCTACAATAAAAAAAATATAATATTGATTTTCCTAGCATATTCCTGTTTTGAGGAGAATGGTAGAGAATACACGCACACATTCACACACAGGCACATGTGTGTACACATTCATGCACAGAGGCTTATGTGTGTACACACTTTTCTTTCTTTAATGTCCAAAATTCATCATTCTATTGAACTAGCCACTTCATGTTTAAAGTGGGCATTGACATTTTAAGCACAAACAGTAAAGTTTAAATATTTCTCTCACCTAATAAAAAACTGGAAAACTCAGGAACATCGAATGAAAGTCTCAAAGGCATTTTTCCACAAAGGTAGTTTTCCCACTAAAATATTTTTTGTATGGAGCATTTGATTATATTATTTCTTTTCATCTTAAAAACTCTCCCAATCCATTTTCATTTAGAAAGTACCAATGATGGTAGACATATCCTATACATCAGGATGATGAAGTTGAAGTGTTTTGTTCATTTGGTCTCTATAGGATGGACATTTTGAATGCATTTATAAAATCATCTAAAGTTTGAGTACTACATTTGCTAATCAGAAAGGTTTTGGGGGCCCTGTCTGATGTCACTCAGATTGAGCACCGGCCTACAAACCAAAGGGTTGCTGGTTTGCTCCCAGTCAGGGCACATGCCTGGGTTGCAGGCCAGGTTCCCAGTTGGGGGCGTGCCAGAGGCAACCACACATTAATGTTTCTCTTCCTCTCTTTCTCTTCCTTCCCTCTCTCTCTAAAAATAAATAAATAAAATCTTCAAAAAAAAAAGGTTTTGGTACAGTATTTTTACTGATGTTTTTAATATGATATAAAAAGCTAGACTAAGAAGAGATCACCATAAAATAATCATCAAGCTAATCAAAGCTCCTCACACCTTTTACTAATACACATTGTGATGTCGTCCCTTGAACACTAACCTCATGGATCACACGTGAACTAAAATTTCCTGGCATTAGTCATATCCTTTCAACCAGGTCAGAAATGCAGTGAGAAAAACTTCAGTGACAATCTATGCTGTGACTCCACATGGTGAAAATCAAATTCAACTTTCTACTAGCTCCTTTACTGATACTCTAAATCATATCTACTTAACCAAAACTATCAGAATGTTTGTGAAAAAAGCTGTTCCAGTTGAACATTTGTGAAAAGTTAAAATTGGTTGTATCAATTAAAAGCTCATGACCACAGGTCACAATAGTTTACTTCCAGGTAGAGTTAAAGCTGATATTTTCTTTTTAAGACTATAAACCATGTATGTCTCCATCTTTACCCAAGCAAATGCATGGCTAGCTTATATGTTAAATGAGAATCTCTGAGTAAGGGTGGAATCTATATCATTAGTTAAAACAAATCTTGTAAAAAGTAATCCTGTCAATGAGCTGTAGTTTTAGAAACATGCCACTGCCTATTCCAAACAGGGACCTTCCTGAGATCAGAGGCCTGTTAAAAACAAGAAATGTTGGACATCTGTTGCTGTGTTGCATGAAGGCAAAGACAGAGATATATTAGTACCATATGCGAAGGGATATGATTCCAAAATCCAGCTTTGCTGGTACTTCCCAAAATAAATGGCCAGGTTTATAGAATAAAAAAAAAAAAATCAAAGATAAATGGCTTTAAAAAAAAAAAAACAACCAGATACCTCATTTTGAAAATTAAGCAGTCCTTCTATCAAAAAAAAATATATCTTGATATATGTGACATGTTACAGCAATTTTTTACAAGTGGCTCCTTGAAGCAGACCACAATTATAGGTAAAGTACTACCTATATTCAAAGAGAGCTAGTGAGCAACTCTGAGGAAAAAGTGACTCCTGAATCAGATTCTTGTGAGTGAAAAGGAGGTGGGGACTGAAGCTGAAATTGGATATCATTTTGTTTGTTATTGTACTAGCAGCTCCTGGTCCTTTTACAGTTCAAAGGTGATTACAATTTGCCTCACAGGGCCACAATTTACCCCGTGGTGCCCCATTACAGGCCAATAGATGGAGTATCATTAACAAGCTATAGTGTTGACTCTGCTTGAGACCTCTTAGCTTGGATTATAAATGAGAGTTTGTCATCTGAAAAAAAGGGGGGTAGTAGGAACTTCTAATGACCCAGAAAAGCCTCACATTCTGAGGAATGGGTTTCATTCTTTCAACAGAATAACTATATCACCAATTCTTTTAGAACAGAACAGGGAAAACATCAACCTTCCTATTCACAAGTTGGGTGGCAGAGGGTGGTAGTGGCATTTAATAATGACAACTGGATCTTCTTAGGGGGAAAAAAAGCAAAAATCAGTTGAATTACCCTGGCAGTGGTCAAAATGAGGAAGTAGCTAAGGCACTATCTAATTTAGGAAGAGCTCGCCAACCTTGTAAAGCATTGATTAATCTAACTAATCTTGTGTAATCGCATTGTTTCTGAAGTAATAACTAAGCCTATCTTTTAGAAAAGAGAGGGCTTTAATTAGTTTATAGCTATAATTTCCAAACAGGAAAATAGTCTTAAGGGGCAAATATCTCAGGGATTAGATGCAGTAACTAGATCTAGAGTCAGTAGAAGCAAGAAGTCTATACTCATGAAATTAAAGCCAATATATTACCAAGGGACTCTTCTGGAAATGAGAAACAGAAGGAAGAACCACTCTCTTCCTGGGGTGGTGTATAATAAGGCCTCTCAGAGAGAAAAGCAAAAGCCTCCTGAGGAAGCTTATGCTCTTAGGTCTCCTTAGTTATCCCATCTATTTCCAGGATCATGGAATATTTTCCACCATCATTAGGAAACTTGTAGGAGAACATACTAGCAAAGAATCTGCCAGAGCAGTATAAAAGCAATGTTTAATAGCGGTTCCCCAGGAAGATGGAGAAGCATGCCTAAGCTCCCTTTATCATAAGTTTATATACAGAATGGAAGAGAAGCTTTCATTTGGATTCAGTGTGACCAGCTATATTTAGAAAATGAAAGAGCAGAGAAAAAAAAGTAACCTCCTTGATTAAGTTTAATGTAGGTTTTCTTGGCAAGTTAAACGGTATACAAGTCAGCTTTCCTAGGTTACATAAGGCAACAAATCTCAGAGGCTCACAACAACAATTTTAGTGACAGCTTAGGTGAAATGTTGGCTGGAGCCAGCTGACTACCTGATAACAGCTTTGCTCAGAGCAGTTACTTTCTTCCTGAGTCTGTGCTGAAAGGGCAGCCTCTCTCTGGGGTGGGCCTTCTTATTGCCAGAGGGCCAGTTCTTCAGGCTTCTGCTTACTTTTCATTGTCCAGGTAAGTCACATGGCCACATCTGATGTCAGCTATGTGGCAAGTACCCTCATACCCACAACAAGCACTGGGGATAGTATGGCAATGGACAGGGATGGATATTGCTTTCACAAGGAAGAAACAGAAGATTTGGGAACATTAATATAATTTACCACAAATGAAAACTTCAGATGTGGTCAAGAAATAATAATCCTGACTTTCTTAACTTCTGGCCAAACAAAACAGATAGTACTTATAGCCATAGTAGAGACTTAATAGAATTACTTCTTAGACATAATATATTAATGTATGTTAATTGAGGGTACATAAGATTCGGGTGAATAAAAACCAAAACATTGGAAAAAACTTAAAAACAATTTTTTTGAAACAAAATATCCAAGAAGTCTACAAGTAAGTATTTCTTGCTGCTGAGAACTATATCATTCTGGGAGTGAAGCTGTGGAAAGAAAGTTCTAGTAAATTCAGATGAGTTCCAGTAACCCAGCCAGGCTACTGACTTAACCTAGTTGAGTTGAGTGGCACAAATTCTAAACCCTAGGGCAAGATGATATCAAGAGATTAAAATATATAATAAAATTTTAATTAGCTGGAACATAATGTATTATAATATTAAATAAGCTGGTATATTTCACTCTGCAAAAAAATCAGATAAAAAAACCAAACAACTAATAGCAGAGCAAATATGTTGAGAGAGTGGGCATCTTCTCTTTGTCTATTAGAAATTCTCCTAAATCTATCCCATCTATGCTGGACTAAACAGTGGCCTTGGAGTGCTGGAAAAAGAAAATCCTCCAATAATTATATGTTTAATTTACATTACTTTAAAAGAGGAAATTAAGTATAGATCTGCTTTAGACATTTGTAACCAATATTTTTGAATTATTTTTAAGCATTAGTTTTATGAGTTAATCAGAAAAATCATTCCATTCCCTGAATTTAAAGTTAACTAATTTTTATGTTTTTAAGCTCTAACAGGAATAGATTAGCTTATGTACATACATGTGTGGCAGAAATTTTATTTATTTATCAACATCAGTCATTTGGTCATTCATTGTTACAAAGTGTTTTAAAAGCTGCCTGTCCTGTTACCCTTGGTTCCATTATTCCTAAAAGGAAATTTGTTTTTGTGAGCACTGAACAAGATACTTATGAAAAAATTTAGAATAGTGCCTGACACTGAGTAAATATTCAATAAATGTTAGTTATTTTTTAAATAATTTATTCATCACTGTAACAAACATTACAAATGGGTTCTGTAGTCAAATAGGCCAGTGACTGGAAGTGAGGATAATAGAATGAGCAGAAAACTTGAGCCATATATAAGGGAATTTTCTGTTCCCTCTGAAATTATCTTTTCTAAAGCTCCTTTCTCAATGGCAAGATGCTTTTTTTTTAATTTGGGCAACTGATCATTTCTCAAACCTAAGCAAAATGTTTTTAAAAACTATTAGAAAATTTTGCTAAATACATGCAAGTCAAAACTAAACCTATTGAATAAATGTCATAATTCCCTCATCCCCTTCCAAGCAGATAACTGCTTCTGAACTTCATTATTTCCAGAGATGTTTATTTAATTAAGAGAGAAAAACATATTTAAGCAGTTAAAAAATAAATTTAATAAAATTTTTAAGAAGCACATTTTTATGTCTGAAATGACTCTTCTCTAATCTAATTCAGTTGCTGACCTGAGCTGACTATCTCCCTACTTTTGTAGATGGCATAGCTACAGGACTTCAAGATGAAAAGGAGCCATTCTTTCAGGAGCCTTATAATCTAGTCAAAGGGTTAATTTTAGTAGACAAATTGCTAACTACAATAGAAGATTAAATGACTTGCAATTCTGTGAAACCTCCATGTTCTCTCACAACCAATGGTGTCTGGGTTACCTTGTTTTTCGAAAATAAACTAAAAAGCCCTGATTTATCATGTTTGCTAATGTCCATGTTATAAATAAACCCTGGCTGGTTTGGCTCAGTGGATTGAGCGTCAGCCTGCGAGCTAAGTGTCGCTGGTTCGATCTTCCAGTCAGGGCACATCAGAGAAGGAAAACTCTGACTCCAAAAAACCTCCGCTGCCTTGCGGCATACCTCTTCAGGGGAAAGGCTAAGGGAGTAAACCCCGACAGAAAATCCGGAACCGGAGTCCCTAAGGCGGTTTGACGTTGTAGCCAACACTGGCAACTCCTGCGGCGCACCTGAAGCCAAGCTGTATTGACTCCGTCTTTCCCTTGGACCCTTCAGCTGCGAAGAGAGGGGGGGTCTGCTGCATGGGCAACAGCAGACCCTCCATATCACCCTGCCCAGGCTCTGTAGCTTCAGCTTCACTGGAGAGGACACTCCAGCGTCATCGCAAGATGTCGATTCAACACGGGAGGAGACAGATACCGTGTCACTCCCGAGTCGGACTGCACAGCCATTCTCGGCGGTGCAGATAGACTCTTAAGAAGCTACACCATCGTCTCTCGAGACGGACGGCTGCCGACGATGTTATAAATATTCCCAACACAGCTGATTTCAAGTTATCAACGATTGAACAACTGATGCTTAAAGTTCCTTAATATTTAACATGCTATTATTACATAGTATTATATATTAATTTTTGTGAGGCACAACCCAGTTCAGCATCCTACTAACTCCATCTCTATTACCTCTGCACTAACATCTTAAAATTATCTTCTGCTTTTGGCCTGGCTAATTTCTATACAAACTTTAAGCTTCTACTGATGCCATCTGTTTCAGGAAGTGTTTCTCAAATCATCTAGTCTGAGGGTCTGGTTTTCTTCCTTTCTTTCTTATTTGTCCTCCGGGACCTGGAATACCCACAATACATATCACAGTCCATTGAGAACACCTTTGTGCTTATCCATCTTTTGCAAGGGACTTGTGAAGAACTCGAGTCAGAATCTGTACCTTATTTTTAACTTCTCCTTGCTAGGCATACTTCCTTTCTTAAGACCAAATCAACACAGACATGAAAATAAACACCATAGGAGAAGTACTACATACCCTGAGAGTTCAAGGGAGATGGGAAAAGAGGTGATCAAGGAAGGTCTCATGGAACAGGTCGCACTGATGATAGGCTTGAAAATGGGTAGAATTTCCATCAGGAGAGACTGGGAAGTGGGGAGAGCATTCCATGCAGGGACAATGGCATCAACACAAAGTCCCAGGATAAGACTAGGGGGTGTGTTCAGTGGAAAACAAATTATCCAGTCAAGGAGGAGCTTCACTTACACACTGGAAAGCACAATGGGAAGTCAGTCTGTTGTGGTTGTAGAGTCCAGGATTCTGAAAGTTTGGGTGAGGAACCTGGATTTAATTTGCTCAGCAATGGGATTATGAAGGTTTTTGAGGCAGGGAAGTATATAATTAGAGTTAAGCTCTGGGAAGACTATTCTGACAGGAGAGTGAAGGAGAGACTGTTATAAAGGAGGAGGAGGGAGAAGAATTTATAAAAAATTAGAAAAATTTAAACTGCAATGTTTTTAATGAGGGTATAAATTAGGGATGGTAAGTTTTAGAGTTATAGCAGAACTAGGAATTTTAGAGTAGAAATATATCAGCTGCATTTTTTTTTTTTTTGCTTCAAATACAAATAAATTGTGATCACACTGGCCAAACAACAGAAACAGGGAACCTGCATAATTCATTGGCCTTCACATCATTTTCTTCTTCCCTTCTCTCCTCTTTTTCTCCTTTTTCCTCTCCCTCTCCCTTTCTCTCTTTCAATTTTAATTAGGCCATGTATCAGAAATGAAAATCTTTCTTTATCACAGAAATAAGTAATAACCAGTATCAGTCTCTTTACTTCCAATATTTCTGCCAAAGAACCTATATATTCTTAATAGGAGAGTGATTTTTACATTTAAGGAACGGCATATATAAACACAATGCTTTGCATGTCCCAAGAACTGTGGAATAAATTCTTCCAGCAGCTCTTTAAAAACATTATGTGAAACAATATATCATCATATATTGGTGAATCTAAAAGTAAGTTTATAAACAAAAATCAGAATCATGCATCCAACTCTGGATTATAAAAGCCAGATGGCATGAGTAACAATTCTCTTGTAGTATACCATGCAATTATAAACAAACTCACTCCCTTGACTTGATCATAAGCTTGCTCTTTCAAGAAAATGTACATGCTTTGTTTTCATCTTTAATGAGTAAATCCTCTCTGAATTATAAAAATTCTAAGAGGTGGTCTATCTCAATTCTCATTAAAAAGATATCATTAATTTAGAGATGATCAACATAGGTAGGCTGCCTTCCACGATACTTTCTCTTATTAATTATTAGTTTAATTTCTCAAGTTAAGGGTAATGGATAGCTCAGAGGGAGCTGATGGATTAATGTATGATGTTATAGACCTAAGATATATATATAATATGGATTTTCTTGGTAGATCTAATATTAAATAAAAGGACTCCAATAAATCATTCAGGCCAAAATCTTTACACAAAGTACAAAACTCTGGATAAACATAGAACCAGAGCACATTATTACTTGGTTGTAGTATAATTTTTATCAGTTTATCTTTACTTCTAGAGTGGAAAGAAAATGGGAATCATTGTAGGTCTCTTCCCAGTGTAAATCTTCTTCATCTATCACCTCCTCTGTGAATTATTCTTGACTGAGATTATTTTGGTTTTATATCAGTATTTATAAAAATATCATTCTATGTATTATTTGTACTGAAGTGATTTGATTGCGTGTCTGTCTTCCCTTGAAAACAGGGGCATTGTTTTTTGTTCTTGTATAGCGCCATACCCTGAACCATGCAGAGCTTAGCACCGAGTAGGTACTCTATAAATGCTCATGAAAATAACCTAATGTGTGCTCATGTTGAAGTTTTGCTGTCTCACATTTATACACGTATAAAACAGCCACTTTTGTAGCCCACTTATCCACAACTTCCAGGGAAGAAATATTAGCCATTTCATTATGAAACCACAAATGCTTATTAGTAGACTGAAGGGCACTTAAAACAACAACGCAATGGAAAGTGTTGCAGTAAACAGACACCATCTTCCTAATGCACAAGCTGAGGTGTAGAATGTGGGGTTAATGCCAGACTCCGTTTATTGACTACAGATAAAATCTCAATGAGAAGGAAGTGAACTGATAATTTTTAAAATGCGATTAAAAACGTAACTGTGAAATTGCTGCTGCCAGCTAATACTGGATAAAGGTAGAAGTTTAGGTCTAATATCAAGCTATCAAAAGACAGGTCCTAGTATGAAGGCAATCCTATGCTTTTCGTCACAAGAAATTGTGGTAAAGAAATGTTTTTTAATTATCAGGGCAAAAACATACCTCTTTCCAATGGCAATATTGACTATAAAGTCCCAGAAGAAACCCAAGGAATAAAGTGGACAGTTAACTCAAAATGTACATCTGCGAAAAAGATGCATAGCCATGAGATCAAATATATAAAGACATCACCTCCGAAATGCATTCTGAGGTTTCCAATAGGTTATACAGTAGATAAACTTCCCTTACAATTCAACCAAAAGGGTAACGGATTACCCTATTCAGAAGGCAACCATACTTTCCAATGGTTATCATTCAAGGAGAGTCTTAGGGGACGAAGAGCTCACCTTCTGGATACAGCTCTGTGTGACAATTCATTTGTGAGAGACGTACGCATCCGCTCAAGGCTGGTATTCAAATCACCACCCTTAATTATAATTGTTGGCTGCAGTGAAAATAATCTGTGGATGATTTTGAGTTGCTGCCAAGGATAATATATCTCCAGAAGAGGGGAGAAAAGAATAAGCTTTATGGGAAGAGAAGCTCTTTTCCCATAAATGATGGGCTAATCCATTATATTTGTGATAATCAATGCCCTGGATCCTCTTCATGTCAAGGTGGGAGGAGGGAAAACCTTAGTGGCCAATCATTATTAATTCATTCATTGCACTAATATTAATCATGAGGAGCTAATGTGATATTAATGTGACTGTAATGTAGACTTCAATAAAGAATATCAGTCAAGAATAGAAGCATGGTATAGATTTTTTGTTTCTAATTCAGTTACCTAACGAGTGCTTTTTAAAGATTTTAAGGGAAGAAAGAAACATCTCACATGATCTCTACTTGAGAATGGAATGAGGGGGAATTATATTGAGGGCTCACCAGTAAATTTCCTGGTCGGCCCAAAGGTTGTCTGAGTCAGTCAGCACTTCTGACGGTGAAATGTTCTTCCAGGAAATATGTATCGCTGAGACTTCTCAGGCAGAAGTGGCAGCTGAGGCATGTTTCTGGGAATAGATTCTAATCTCTAATGGTCCTGTCATCTCTTGCGAGGAGTTTTGGGGCAGGGGGTAGTGAACAAGTAGGATGATAAAGCCAGACTTACGATCTTGGATTTGAGAACCTTTCTGGAATGACCTTGAATCAATCTCTTTCTGTGTGTGATGGGATTCATTTCTGAAGACTGAGGCAAAAAACAGCTTCAGTTCAACAGATTCAATGATTGCTTCAATAGGCAAGGAAGAAGTGGTCAATGTCCATTCCTGCTGACTTAGCCCAAGCACAGGCTGTTGTCTTGCTGGGTAACTGAACAGCCCCAAGTGAGCTAGTAAACTCTTGGGGCTATAGAAGCCAGTGAGATCCATAAGATTGCTCTCACTCTCCTCCCTGATGCTGCCCACTTTTCTTTCACTCCTTATGTCAAACTGAGCAGCTCAGAATCCCTCAAATAAGCCACATTGTTTCTCACTTCCTTGTTTTGTTCAAGTCAACTTCTCTGCCTAGAATTTCCTTCTTCCACATTCTCAGACTAGATCCCCCTTGTGTTTTAAAGGTCAAATCAAGCATCACTTCCTCCAAGAAGCCCTTCCTATTACTTACCACCTTCCCCTCATTTCTGTGTTCTCTGAAATTCTTAGCACATCTCTTTTGAAATTTGTCACACAGTTCAAGTGACCATTTAACATTCTCCCACTAAACCATGAATACGATAGTCCCCCTCTATATTGTGGTTCACTTGTCACAGCCTCACTGTATCGGGGGATTTTTAAAAATATTATATTTAATTATTTATCGCGGATTTTTCACTGTATCAGGAGATTTTGTGGTACTGTATACGTATGTTATTAAAGTTATGCAGGTTTAAGAGTGTAGAATAAATGTAAGGTTCCCACCTCACGGGGCGGGGTGTGTGTCTAGAACATAATACTCACGATAAGTGAGGGAATACTGTATTTTAACACTTAGTTGTGTTTCTTATTCATCTTCCTATCTTCAGAACTTAACTGAGTACCTGTCACATATTGAGATCTCAAAGCAATGTTAAGTGAATAAAATAAATATGTCAATAGCATGTTTTCATATAGGCCTTTCAATTTTATTTTAACTTCCCCTTGGTCATACTAGGCACATGAGTAGGTTCCCATATGCTTGTTTAGGATACTTCAATATGTTTACTGTTTTTACAATTTATTAGTCTTTTTTTGAGGAGGGGTAATCATCAATGTTGCCCTTTTATAAGTAAACCAAGTCTCTGCTGCCCAGGCTAAAATTACACTACCATTAATCTTATCTTTTCCAAAAAACAGTATTTCTTCTATTGATTATGTTTATATGTATTTGGAAGGAAAATCTTGTGGCTGTATCTTACTGACATAGTCCATCATTTCTCCATCTATAAGACTGAAAAGCATAATCATTAATACCACATCTCATGATTACAAATAGATAAAAAGAGTTGTTGTAAAGCTGTTGTAATAAATGTCAGTCCTCTTCCTTTTCCATGCCTCTTAGGGATTTTGATATCTCATGGAGAAAAGAGGGTGGGGGGACACTTTCTTCTTCAGGCTACTACCCTCCTAATTTCTAATTATATATGCATCTAACTTCCCTTAAGTTTATAATTTTATGGATTCTCCTCAGGTCCCTCAAAATACCTGGATATTTTGAAACATACATGCCCTCTATTTCCTGTGCAAGCCGATTACACTGGCACTTTATGAGAAAGTCAGAGCTAGAAATCAGCCTGTGGTCTCCATATAGTCCCCCCACATTTGATCAGTGAATGCTTTCACTTCTACCTGCAAATTATCTCTTTGAATACTTTCCTTCTCTCCCACCCCAAGGGTCTCTATCTTAAGTTAGGACCTTATCATCTTTTGTCCAGTTCATGCAGTAGCTCCTGAATTCACCCTGGCCTTTTCGGCTCTCCTGCCTTCATTATGTCCTCCTCACTCTAAAGCAGGCATTTACTCATGTAATACCTCTGCTTAGGAGCCTTAGATAACCTTTTCTAGGATTAAATCTAAAGTACACTGGCCCTTTACCATCTTACCCAAACATACATGTTTATTTTATGCCATTGCAAACTCTTCTGGCCCCACAGAGAGTTGGACCCCAGTATTTTGTACTGAAAATGGTCTGGGAAGGAAGGGAAAGAATATTTGTAAAGGACCATGGTTATGTTTGGTTTTTATGTTTGTTACTGTCTTTCATCCTAATTCCATGAAGAGGCTATAATTACCACCATTTAAAAAATTTAAAAAGCAACAATAACAAATCTTGGCCAAGAAGGTTTCCATCCCAGATTTTTTTATCCTCACCTGAGGGTATGTTTATTAATTTTAGAGAGAGAGAGACAACAATGTTAGAGAGAAACAATAATCAGTTCCTTCCCCTACGTGCCCCAACCAGGGACTGAACCTACAACCTAGCTTTGAGACCTGACCAGGATCAAACTTGCAACCTTTTGGTGTACAGAGGGTGACACTCTAACCAACTGAGCCACCCAGCCAGGGCCATTCCAGATTTTCTAAATGGTGTAGTAGGCAGTCAGCCTGAGACCGGTCTGCCTCAAATATCTTTCCGTGACACCATGCAGTTTGGTGTTTTTCAAAAGTGCTTTGTGCCTTCACCTGTTGTCTTTCAAGGGGAGTTTCTTCTTTCTGAAATTCTTAACCCCTCTACCCTACTCTACTTTATAATCTGTCTATTTGGTTTCAGTGCTCAAATTCAATATAATTTCTGCTGTAAGTTGCTCCAATTTCTTTTCTCTCTTGTTCCTTCACACAGGACTCTGCTCTATTGCTGTTTCCATCCAAATGTAATTGCATAGTAATTACTAAACTGTGTCTCCTTCAGTGGCAAGAATATTTTACACATATTTATTTGTAATCCCAGCCTCGTATATAACATCTAGCACATAATAGGATGTCTAAATATACTTTTAAGGAATGAATGTATTCCTGGAATGAATGTATCAGATATAAATCTTTCTCTGGAAGATACATAAATGTATTATCTTATTAAATGAAATTACATCTTACCTGCAGTCTTTATCTTACTGAGCTTATGGTAAGTGTAATCCCATCATTTAGGGAGGCCTCACATCCCGAAAATTTATGTGATGCCCCGACGTTGGTGACCAGGTAAAGGGCTCTGGTTACAACTCCACCATGACTACCTTAGATTTTTCCACTGTCTAAGCTCCAAGCTCCATGTCCGTGAGGGCAGGTGGCTCTGGTACTTGTGCCAAGCTGGAACAGGGACCTTTGCTGAGGCTGGAACCCTAGTGCCTGGAGTTTTATGCACCACCTGGCCACTGCCCTCTGATGTTCTGCCTTCTCCTCTGCACAACTCTTTGTCTTGGGGAGTACCCCCACTCTTTCCTACTACTTTCACGGTCCCTTTAGTTCCCCAATATAGCTAGAACTTGCCTCTGTCCCCCATCCTAGCATAGTCCTTTTAGAGACTTAATGAGCTGCAGCTGTCAGAGAGGGAAGTGGGAGTGAAGTTCTGTTCTTGGCTTCTGCTTTATTTTAGGTCCTTGATCACAACCACAAGTGAATTAAGCAAACACAAAGAACATAGCTACTTTCCCTGAATGAGAGAAAAGCAAAGGACAGGAAATAGAAGTCTGATAGTGCTTATTATTTCTGATCCTTCTCAACTGCAAAAACAAAACACAAGTTAACATCTTAAAAATTATCTTGTCTTAATTGTCTATACACTTGTTTTGGATACTACTGAGTCTATCATTTTGTGGGGAAAGTGGCAATGCAGTATAATCTGAACTCTGGGGCCAGGTTGCTTTAGGTTCAAATCTCAGTTTCATTACTGAATTATCATCTCTCTCTGTGTCTTTATGTCCTATCTGTAAAGTGGGAAGGATACTACCATCTTCTTCAGAGTGTTTGCAATTATCAAATTAATGTATGCAAAGTATTTGGAATGGAACAATGATTAACACATAGTAACTTTCATATACAGGTTAATCAGTATGTCTGTGTGCTGTTTTCTTTAGCTATCTAAGCTCACATCTCTTTTTGTGAATGACTCACCAAGATTTTTTTTTATCTCTGATATTTCTCCTGAACACTAGTTCTAAAATTCGAAGGGGACACTGAATAATATTTCTGGATATTTGCTGACATCAAAACTCATATGTTAAAATCAAATCTGTCATTCTAACCAGACACCTCTATATACATTACTTTGTTTCCTTTCCTTTATGTGGCTCTAAAAGTGAGTCAGGGGATCCTATTGAATCTCCACTCACCTATCTTTCCACCACCAACACCACTTTAGTCCAGACCTAATTCACAAGTGACTTTTACCAGACAGTCTGAGAAGAACTAATCTTTCCTTCTCAAATTATTTCTAAAAATTCAAGAGCTATGACTCCCAAGCTCATTTTATGAGGCCAATATTATCCTAATCCAAAACCAGATAAAGACACTACAAAGTAACAAAAGTATAGGACAATATCCCTGATGAATATAAGTGTTAAAATCCTCAACAAAATATTAGCAAACCTAATACAGCAATGCATCAAAAAAATCATAAACCATGCTCAAGTGGGATTTATTCCACAGATGCAAGGATGGTACCAATGCAAATCAATAAATGTGATTCATCACATAAAGTGAAGGAAAATAACCACACAATCATATCAATAGATGCAGAAAAAGCATTTGATAAAATCCAGCACACATTAATGATAAAAACTCTCAACAAAGAAGGATTAGAGGGAACATACCTAAACATAATAATGGCCATATGTGACAAACCCACTGCCAGCATCATACTCAATGGTCAAAAAGTAAAAGCATTCCCCTTAAGATCAGGAACAAGACAGGGATGTCTGTTTTCATCTCTTATTCCACATAGTACTGGAAGTCCTAGCCACAGCAATCAGAAAAGAAGAAATAAAAGGCATCCAAATTGAAAAGGAAGGAGTAAAACTGTCTTGATTTTCAGATGACATGATATTGTACAAAGAGAACCCCCAAAATCCCACCAAGAAACTACTAGAACTAATACATGAATTCAACAAAGTAGCAGGATACAAAATTAATATGCAGAAATAGGTTGCATTTTTATATGCCAATGATGAACTAATAGAAAGGGAAATTAAGAAAACAATCCCATTCACAATTGCTTAAAAAAGGATAAGATACTCAGTAATAAACCTAACCAAGGATGTAAAAGACCTGTACATGGAAAATTATAAGACACTGAAGAAAGAAATTGAAGAAGATACAAATAAGTGGAAGCACATACTATGTTTGTGGTTAGGAAGAATTAATATCATTAAAATGTCAATTCTACCCAAAGCAATTAATAGATTCAATGCAATTCCTATCAAGATTCCAATGATGTATTTCACAGAAATAGATCAAATATTATATTTCAAAACCCTATATGGAACTTAAAAAGGTGCTACAAAGCAACAGTGACACTGAGAAAGAAGACAAAGTTGTAGAAATCATGCTACCTAATATCAAACTGTACTACAAAGCCATAGTAATCAAAACTGCCTGGCACTGGCATAAAGACAGACATGCAGATCAGTGGAACAGAATAGAGAGCCCAGGAATAAACCCGCACCTTTATAGTCAATTAATATTCAACAGAGTAAGCATGCACATACAGTGGGATAAAGATAGTTTATTCAATAAAAGGTGTTGAAAAAATTGGACAGATACATGCAGAAAAATAAAACTAGACCACTTTCTTATACCACACACAAGAATAAACTCAAAATGGAACAAACACTTAAATGTTAGACCAAAACCATAAAAAAAATGTGAAAGGGAACATAGGCAGCAAAAACTCTTGACATTGCTCATAGTAATATTTTTTTTTCAGATATATCTTCCCAGGCTAGGGAAACAAGAAAATAAAGGGGACTATATCAAACTAAAAAGTTTTTCACAGAAAAGGAAAATATCAACAAAATAAAAAGACAACCCACAGAATGGGAGAGCATATTCGCCAATACATCTGATGAGGTGTTACTATCCAAAATATATAAAGAATTCACAAAGCTCAACACACACACACATACACACACACACACACACACACACACACACACATTCAGAGAGAGAGAGAATTAAAAAATGGGAAAAGGACCTGAACAGACAGTTCTCCATAGAGGATACACAGGTGGCCAATATACATATGAAAAGATGCTCAATGTCACCAAATATCAGAGAAATGCACATTAAAACCACAATGAGGTACCATCTCACACCTGTTAGAATGACTATCGTCAATAAATCAACAAATAGCAAGTGCTGGCAAGGTTGTGTAGAAAGGGGAACCCTAGTGCACTGTTTGTGGGAATGCAGACTGCTGCAGCCACTGTGGAAAGCAGTATGGAGATAGCTTTAAAAATTAAAAATAAATTTGCCTTTTAATCCAGTGATCCCACTTCTAGGAATATATCTGAAGGAACACCAAACATTAATTTGAAAGAACATAAGCACCCCTATGTTTACCATAGCATTATTTACAATCATCAAGCTATGGAAGCAGCCCAAGTGTCCATCAATAGATGAGTGAATAAAACAACTATGAGATATTTACACAATGAAATATTACTTGGTCATAGAAATGAAGAAGTTTTACCCTTTTCAACTGTATGGATGGACCTGGAGAACATTACGCTAAGTGAAATAAGCCAGTCAGAGAAAGACAAATACCATATGATTTCACTTATATGTGGAATCTAATGGATAAACTGGATTAACAAGCAGAAGTGAGACAGACTCATAGATAACAGCTAAGGAGGGAAGAAGGGCAGGAGAAGGAGGGACTGAGCAAAAAGGGAAAAAGGACTCATTGACATGGACAACATTATAATGATTGTGGGAAGGGAGGGGGTATATGGTAACCAAATGGTAATGGAAAAAAAAAAAAAAAAACAATGAAAAAAGATATACACTCCCTCCAAAAAAGAAAAATATTGTGGAATTAGATGGTGGTGATGATTTCACAAGCTTGTAAATATACCAAAATTTGATGAATTGTACACTTTTAAATAGTAAGTTTATGGTATGAGAGTTATATCAATCCTTTTAAAAAGTAAAAAAAAAAAAGAAAAAAGAAAAAGAAAAAAAGAAAAACTGGAGAAAAATTGAACCAACATAAGCAGAAAAAAAGATAATAAAGATCAAAGAATAATCAATGAAATAGAAAATAATAAGCAAATAAAACCTTATTATCTTTCTGTGGTACCAATAAAATTAATAAACCTTGAGTCAGATTGATCAGAAAAACAAAACATAAATAACCAATACAAGAATGAGAGAATGTTCTTCATATAGACTTGACAGATATTAAAGGAATAATAAAGAGATATCATGAATAATTCTATACGAATAAATTTGACAACTTCAAAACTTAGAGGAAATGAAGAAATTCCTTGAAAACCACAAACAACCAAAGCTCGCACAGAAGAAATAGATAATCCAAATAGTTGTATATCTATTAAGAAACTGTATTTTCTGTTTAAAAAATATCTCACCCAAGAAAATCTCAGTCTCATATGGCTTCCCTGATGAGTTCCACCAAGTTTAAGAAAGAGAAAATATCACTTCTCCATAAATTCTTCCAGAAAATTTAGGGAGAAGAAATGCTTCTTCACTCATTCTGTGAGTACAGCATTGCCCTCATATCAAAACCAGGAAAAGACATAAAAAAATATATCTACCACTATTCCTCATTTAGTTACAAATATCTTAAAAATACATATATCTAAAATTTACATGATATAAAAATATTCTAAATGCAACTTCAGCAATTCAAATCCAACAATATAAAAAGAGACTAAATATTGCATCATACAAGGTGGTTTAAGACTCAATGTAGAATGGTTTTAATACTCAAAAATTAATCAATATAATTAATCATTCTAACAGACTAAAAATGAAAACTCATATGATCACTTTAACAAGCATAGAAAAAGCATTTGACAAAATCCAACACGCATTTACAGTAGTCCCCCTCTATATCATGGTTCACTTATTGTGGCCTCACTGTATCGCAGGATTTTTAAAAATAGTATATTTAATTATTTATCACGGATTTTTTGCTATATTGCAGGATTTTGCGATACTGTATACTTATACTGTTAAAGTTATGTAGGTTTAAGAGTGGAGAATATGTTTAAGAACATTAAGTAGTGTTTATAAAAGTGTGAAAAAGGTTAATAAGGGAATGGGAAAGATTAATAAGGGACTGGGAATGGTTTATAAGTGTGTGGGAAGGGTTTATAAAGCCTTAAAATATATATAAATACTAAAACAAATGTAAGGTTCCTACTTTGTGGATTTTCACCTATTGCGGGGCGGTCTAGAATGTAATACCCACAATAAGTGAGGGAATACTGTATGACAAAATCTCCCAGCAAAATAGGAATTGAAGGTATCTTCCCAAACCTGATAAAGGGCACTCATAAAAATAAACAACCTACAGTCAATACCATAGATAATGGTGAGAGGACATGCTTTTCCCTAACATCATGAACACAACAAGGATGTCTTTAACCATGGTATTCAACATTGAATTACAGATTCTAGTTAGTACAATAAGGCAAGAAGAAATAAAGGCATCTAGATTAGAAAGGGAGAAGTAACACTGTCTCTGTTCATAGGTGATATGATCATCTAAGTAAAAAATCCACTGAAACCTATAGAAAGGCTACTAAAACTAACAGGTTATAAGATTAATATTCAATAATCAATTTTATTTCTCTGTATTAGCAACAATTAAAAACTGAAATGTATTAAAAAACACTATATACAATTGCATCAAAATTATGAAATATTTAGGGATAAATCTAACAAAAGATGTGCATGACCTATAGCCTGAAAATGAAAATATGTTGCTGAGAGATATTAAAGATGACCCAAAGTGTTAGAGAAATACACCTTGTTCATGGACAAGAAAATTCAATATTGCCAAGAGACCAGTTCTCCCAAAATTCATCCAGCAATTACTTGAATAGTGATGATTGTGTTTGCTGTTTTGATTACGATGCTCATGTCATGAGTATATACATATGTCAAAACTTATCAAATTGTGCTCTTTAAATGTGAGATTTCATTGCATGTCAATTATACCTTAATAAAGCAGTTAAAAAAACAAAACTACAAGAACCTCTTCAATGGTTTTCATATGATAAAGCTCAACATTTTGGATTGAAAATATGGGTTTTGAGATTCTTCTACCAGTTAAGTTGCTTCAGGAAAATAATTTCATATCTTTGAGTGTTGGTTTGGCTATCTATAAAATAGAAATAATAAAATCCTGCTGAAATGGCTATTGCTGGAATAATTATACCATCCTATTTAAAGTGCCTAGGATAGTGCCTGACATCTGGTATTTAAAATGTCTTAAACTAAAGGTAACAAGTGTAAATCATTATCAGCTACTGCTTAGAGATCAGTCACTGCTGAAAATGAAGAGGCTGGGGCATAAAAGAACTATCTCTCTTAGTTCAGATTTTGCCTAGGGCTTATCCTGAGTTTATGTCACTTAATAATTTATAGAACCTTATGTTATACAATTTAAAAACATAGAGATGATCACGATGGACACCATGACTTGTTTCTAATACATGAATTTTGTATTTTGGTTTGCAGAATATATTTATGCAATCACAGTCTTAATATATTGAGAGGTAACTCGGTTACCATTGACTTTTTGAGAATTAATCAATTTTAACCTAAAGCATTCTGACAAACAATATATATCATTTGAAATGTACAGTTTTCTTTCCTCTAAAGCAACAGCAGCATAAACTTAACATTTATCTATGAACTGTAGTAATGAGTGTTATCAGCTTTATGACCATGGGCAAGTTGATAGCATTTCTAGATCTCAGTTTCTTCATTTTTTAGAGAGTAAGGTTTGGATTCTATGACTTCCAAGATCTTAGCCAACTTCAAAATTGTATTGCTGAGGTAGTATATAATGAAGTATTTGAATTTTTTTTAGTACCATAAATTAAACCACCTTGCATATTTCAAAGCTTTTTGTTGAATATTTAAGATAATTTTGTAACTACCATTAAAATACAACTGTGTTTTATCATAGCACATTATTTTAAGCTTATGAAGATTATTCTTGGATAATAATCAGCAGAGAATTCAGAGCTCTTTAAATTTGAGAAATAACTGACTAGAACCATCAATACCAATATCATATTGTCTGAAGGATACCACTGTTTTAAAATAAATGTCAGTGAAAAGGGCCAAAGAATGGTATGGATTGAATGATTATATTAATTAACTTAATTTTCTAATATTTCAAGTATCCACAGGATTTAATTTTTCTAGTTTGGTGTATCTGGAATATATACTTCAGAATATTCAGTGTCCTGCTATTTCAGAAAGTGACAGAACAAAACATACTTAATTTTAGCTGGACTTTACAATAGCCCATGTTTCATTTTGGGTTACAAAACTTGGAAACAAAAGAGAATATAGGTAAATAAGATTGATTTGTGTGTGTGTATGTGTGCACAAGTGGATGTTATTGCCAAGATTTAAAAGAAATAATAGTTTGTTGTTCACCTGCCTATTTTTTGAAGCTTTATCTTTAAAGAAACAATGCTCTCTTGCACTTTTTATATATTCACATGTGTCTGTGTACTCACAGAGAGAGGGACACAGATATGTACACGCACTTAAGAATATTTTAAAAGAAACTTGTCAGAGTCAGAATCACAATAGAACTTGAAGAGAGCACTCACAAAATCTCCAAACCTCTAGACGATACCCAGAATCATTTTTTTAAGAAATGGAACAATAATTATAAAATATATTGTGTTAATAAATCAGAAAAGGCGCTTGAAATAATCTCATAAAATGTTATAGCTTAAATAATGCCCTTCATCAGTATTCTTTGTTTAACATTTTATGTTTATTGATAAATGAAGATGCATTAAATAATTCAAAGAAAACATTAGCTGCAAGCAAGGAATTAATAATTGATAGGACTGGAAGGACTCTTTTCACTTGGGAAATAGATAATATTAGCTTAATGTGGGGCTGTAGAAACATAGGAAATGTAATGGATCTCCCGGTTTTAAACTGATGATGGTTATTGTGGTCTAAAACTTGCTACAAAGGCAAAAGCGGGGCAGCGCAGCAAGCGCAATAGATTTCACTCAGAGGAGCTGACAATGCAAACTGGTCTGATGTGCCAGATTTATACATGGGAGGAGACCTAATGGTCACGATATATACTAAGGAAATGGAGAAATAAGTAAATGCAAGTTAACCATAAGTGGAAATGGAAAGAAAAGCCTTTGAACATATCAACATGATAAGAATAAAAGAGATTTTACTTTTCTACTTAACTGTGTTTGAGAAAAGAAGCCACTTGGCACATGGCTACCTTGCTTTTGACAAGAAACACTTATCATGAGGTCTTAGATTCTCACACCAGTTCCAGTAGTGACTCTAGCTGTGCGTGTAGCAAAGCTTGTATTTGGGGGGATTTGTGGAAGATGAATGCCCCCAGATAGAAGATACACATATATGGGCTATTTCCATCTCACCTGTATTTGTCCTTCTCCAAATATTAGAGAAAATTGAGTCATACACATCTGGGAGTTCCAGAAGTCATTAATTTTTCCCTGTCTTCTCTATCTCTTCTTTCACTCCCACTCCCTGGAGGAAAGAGTTATTCTTGAGAGTGCCCAGGGAAAGTTGAAGTTGTTTCCCAGTAAATTCATCTTTGCCATTGGGAAGGACTCCTTAATTTGTAATTTTAATTTGTAATATTTATAACTTAAATATACATCTTTAATAGTTACATGTAATCATTTTCAGCCAAACCAAATTTTTAACTACTAATAGCCATTTCAAAAATAATCCTTACTCATCACTTTTGACTTAGACACATGAATTTCCAAAAATGTAAATTCGTAACTAGTTTCAAAAAAATTACTTCTTTGCTAAAATTTCACCCACTAACAAAGTCTACTGATTCTGCAGCCTACCCTTTTGGGCTTATGTGGAATTCCAAATTCTTGTATAAGCTCAAGTCTAAGGCAACAATAATACATTTCATGTTTTTTTGTTGTTGTTGTTAAATATTTCAGATCAATGTCCCTTTTCTCTCACCCTTACTCTACACACAAAATTCATAAAAGAGCATATAAAAAGGAGAGGCACAATAAGTTTCTATTCTCCACAAAGTTCTGTTTCATCATTTGAAGAAAAAATAACTAGAATGGGCCCAACAACATCACAGACCTCTTGTATCCCCAGGTAGGCAAAACAAACAGGTATAGTGAGTAAAATGTAGAAGGAAAAAACAAAATGCAGAAAGTATAACCAATAAATGGTGCTTAAGAGCTCCAGGCTGTTATTATAAAGAATAGATTAGGTATTGCCATAAATTCAACTTCCAAGGGAAACCAGAAATGTGATTTTTATTTGTGTGTGGCATCTCACATGCTTGAAATGTCAGACTAGATTCAAACAACAAATCTTGCTTGAATTGGTCCATGTTGCGCAGATCAAATAAACGTGTCTGCATGATCACAGATCTGGGAAATGCATCTAGCAGAAACCCTGGGTGCACTCAGAGCCCCTTCCTGACTTGAACTCACTTCCAATAGGAAATCTCTCATTTGTGCAGACTCAAATCTACTATCATCTAGATCACTCCTTACTTTATAAGCCAGTCTTCAGGTAGTCATCAGATACCATAGAATGTACAACTTAATGATACTTTGCACTTGAAAAGTTATTCTTAAAATTAACTAACTTATCATGAAGAATGTGTATGTATTGTAGAAATTATGACAGTTACCCACAATTCCATCTCAGAGCAACCACTGTTTCTAGTTAACTATATTACCTTCTCTTTCATTTTTCTATACATATAAATTCTATAAAGTAACTAAAATCATAATGTATATTTAGTTCTGTTAAGGCACTATTTTCAATTTGTTATGAGTTCCCTTGTGCAAACTAAAAGCACTTTTAGAGAAGAAAATTAATTTTTGTATAGCTTTTAAAAATATTTTTCTCTTAAGACCTAGATCCAATATCTTCATAATTGTCTGTGATGAGGACAAATATTTTATGCTAACCAATTAGGAGACAGTTAGAATTAATATAGGTCATTCTTGGCATGTTAAAGACAGCAAGCATGCAGATTACAAGGAAAGTTTCAAGATCAGTGAGGAAATTGCTATTAATCAGCTACTAACCTCCATTCTGAGTCTTTCATTTTCTTAAGAATGTTTATTAATTAACCTAGTTTTTCTTTTCCACCTATTCTTTCATTTACTTAGCTTTCTTTTTAATCTTTCTTTTCATGTTCCAGGCATTGTGCTATGTGCTGGCAATATGGAGACAAATGTGATACAAACCCAGGCTTTGCATAGCAGCAATAGCATAGCCAATGAAACTTACCCAAAGTACAATTATTGCTAATTGAAAATTTTTCACATAGGTACAATATTTAAAATGGCAATAAATAATTACCTATATATAATAACCTTAAGTGTAAAAGGATTAAGTGCTCCAATCAAAAGACACAGAGTAGCCAAATGGATAAGAAAGCATGACCAATATATATGTTGTCTACAAGAGATCCATCTCAGAACAAAAGATTTCCAAAAGCTGAAAGTAAAGGGATTGAGAAAAATATTCCACACAAATGGAAATGAACAAAAGCAGGAGTAGCAATACTTATATCTGACAAAAATAGACTGCAAAATGAAGGCCCTAAAAGAAGATAAAATGGTCATTACATAATTCTAAAGGGAACAATCCAACAAGAGTTCATAACCATAACCATTGTAAATATATATACACCCCATACAGCAGCACCTAAATATATATTTTTAATCTTGGTGGTCTTTTAAGGAAGATTAAAGCAACAATACTGTCATAAGAAGGGATTTTAACACCCCACTGTCAACAATGGACAGATCTTCCAGACAAAAAAAAAATTGACAAAGATATGGTAGCATTAAATGACACTCTAGGAGTGACATGCTGTGTCTCCCTCCACAACTACGAAGGAATACAACTACCTTAAAACTAGAAATAACCAGAAGTTCCAGAAAATCAACTTGCATGGAAGTCCAACAAACAAAGATATAAAAAAGAAATCCTCACTGAGATAGGTAGGAGGGGCAGAGAGGACACAGTGTGGTGGTGGCAGCAGTGGAGGAAGTGGCAGGATGGTGGAAGGAGCAGTCAAACATTTTAAAAAGTCAGGTGGGACACCTGAGGAGTATTCCCAGCACCAGACCAGACCATGCAGCTCACATTTTCAGCACCAGGGAAATAAAGCCTCAT
Organism: Furipterus horrens; assembly: GCF_987537825.1. Taxonomy (NCBI): domain Eukaryota; kingdom Metazoa; phylum Chordata; class Mammalia; order Chiroptera; family Furipteridae; genus Furipterus; species Furipterus horrens. The sequence continues at coordinate 143,360,244 of NW_028327173.1, forward strand.
TGCTTCTGACTGTGCAAACCAGTGGAGGGTAGGAAGGAGGAAGAAACTGCTGGTATCTCAGCAGAGTCTGCTCGTTTAAAGGGCCCACACAGTCCTAGAATGTTAACAGACCCACCCACCATGGGAACAATGGCCAGGGCAACAACTAGAGAGGTGTGAGTCCCATACAAAGTGGGAGAAGTGCCTGGAAAAGGGGTGAGTGCTTAGCAACTGACATTGTTCCCTCTCAGACTACTCCTCCACATACAGCGCCACAATGTAGTGAAATAGGTCACCCTGTACTGATGAATACCTAAGGCTCTGCCCTTTAAAACATAACAGGAGTGACAGCTCTACCTAAGAGACAGAGGCAAACAAACACAGGAGCGTGTCATGATGAGGAGACAGGGAAATATGGCCCAAAAGGGGGAATGGATCAAGGTTCCAGTGGGAGAACTAAGCAACAAGGAGATAGCCAACCTAACAGATGTAGAGTTCAAAACACTGGTGATAAAGATGCTTACAGGCTTGACAGATATGCTTAAATATGGCAGACGCATAAGGGAGGAATTGAAGGTTATGCTAAATGAAATGAAGAAAAATCCACACAAAACCAATAGTGAAGGGAAAAAAACTGGGGTTCAAATCAATGATTTAAAACATAAGGAAGAAAAAAAAAGTCAACCAGTACAGAATAAAAGAACAAGAATTGAAAAAAATGAGGAGAGGCTTAGGAACCTCTCCTAAGACAACTTTAAACGTGCCATCATCTGAACCATAGGGGTGCCAGAAGGAGAAGAGGAAGAGCATGAAATTGAAAACTTATGTGAGAGAGTAATGAAGGAAAACTCCCCAAATTGGTGAAGGAAATAGACATACAAGTCCAGGAAGCACAGAGAGTCCCAAACAAGCTAGATCCAAAGAGGACCACACCAAGACACATCATAATTAAAATGTCAAAGGTGAATGATAAAGAGAGAATCTTAAAAGCAGCAATAGAAAAGCAGAGGGTTACCTACAAAGGGGTGCCTATAAGACTGTCAGCTGATTTCTCAAAAAAATTTTTGCAGGCAAGAAGGAACTGGCAAGAAGTATTCAAAGTGATGAAAAGCAAGGACCTACAACCAAAACTACTCTATCCAGAAAAGCTATCATTTAGAATGGAAGGGCAGATGAAGTGCTTCCCAAATAATGTAAAGCTAAAGGAGCTCATCATCACCAAGCCCTTACTATATGAAATGTCAAAGGAACTTACTTTAAAAAAAGATCAAAATTATGAACATTAAAATGACAACAAACACAACTAACAGCTGAATCTAAAAAATAAAAACAAAATCCAATTAAGCAAAACAGAATAGGAACAGAATCATAGGTATGGGGATCATTTGTAGGGTTATCAGCTGAAAGTGGGAAGGAGGAGAAATGGGGAAATAGTGCAGGGATTAAGAAGCATAATTGGTAGGTACAAAATTGATAAGGGAAGTTAAGAATAATATAGGAAAGAGTAAAGCCAAAGAACTTACATGTACAACCCATGGACATGAACTATGGGGAGTGGTATTGCCAGAGGGAAGGGGGTACTGGACAGAGGGGAGCAAAGGGGAAAAAATTAGGACTACTGTAACAGCATAATCAATAAAATATACTTAAAATTTTTTTCTAAAGAAAAATAATGACACACTAGATCAAATAGATTTAATTGATATGTACAGAACATATCATCCCAAACAGAAAGTATATACTAATATAGTCTTCTCAAGTGCACATGGGTCATTCTCAAGATAGACCACATGCAAGGCCACAAAACAAGCCTTAATAAATTCAAGAAAATTGAAATCATATGAAGCATTTTCTCAGGTCACACTGGCATGAAATAAAAATCAAAATCAATAAAAAGACAAAAACATTCAAATATCTGGTGGCTAAATAGCAAGTTATTAGATAATGAACGGGTAACCAACAAGACCAAGGAGGTCAAAATATTCCTGGAAATAAATGATAATGAACACACAGCAACCCAAAACTTATGGGACACAGCAAAAGCAGTCCTGAGAGGGAAGTTCATAGTATTATAGGCCTACCAAAAGAGCAATAAAAATATCAAAAAAATCTAACACCACACCTAAAAGAACTAGAAAAACAGGGACTTCTGGCCAAGATGAAGGCTTAGACTGACAGGCTGTGTTTCTCTCCATAACTAAGAAGGATTACAACTACTGCAAAACCAGAAATAACCAGAAGTTCCAGAAAATAAAGCTATATGGAAGTCCAACATTTGAAGTCATAAAAAGTGGAGCTCGTCCGAACGGATAGGAGGGGCAAAGCCGAGGGAGAAAGATCAAGCTGTGGTGGAATTGGCAGCTGCTGTGATGGAACACAGTAAGCACAGACACCCATATATAAGGGGAGGAGAAAAGCACCCAGGGACCACCCCTGACTGCAGACTGAACCTGTCAGCTTGCGATTCCAAAGCTGGGGAAGACAGACCTCCATTGCCCTGGACTGTGAGGCCCAGAGGGCATGGGGATGGAGGAGGAGGCTCCTGGTCCCTCAGCGGAGAGTAACAGCAGGAATCTATCTTGGACCCCCGCCCCCACACAAAACACCACAGTGTGGTGAGAAGGGTCTCCCGGGAGTGATGAGTGCACGGGGCTCTGCCACCTATAGCATAGGAGGTGTGACAGCCCCACCCAGGAAGGAAAGATAAACATGAAAACAGTCAGGATGGCAGGAATCATGATTGAAATATCAATCACGCAACTGACCAAAAAGCAAATACGTGAATTAACTGACAAATAGATAATCTTTCTGAGGCTCAGTTCAAAGCTATAGTCATAAGGCAGCTTACAGAATTAACAAAAGATATTGAATAAGACAGGAAGGAATGAAGGCTAGTCCTGCTGAAATGAACAAAAACACTTATGAGACAAGTGGTGAGGAAAGGAAAACTAGGGATCAAATCAACAAATTGGAACATAGGGAAGGAACAGTCAACCAGTACAGAAAGAGGAAACAAAAAGTGAGGAATATGAGGAGAGGCTCAAAAACCTCTGGGACAACTATAAGCCAATGAACATTCAAATTATAGGGTTGCCAGAAGGTGAAGGAGAACAACTAGAAATTGAAAAATCATGTGAAAAAATAATGAAGCAGAACTTCCCTAACTTGGGGAAGGAAATAGATTTACAGGTCCAGGAAGCACAGAGAGTTCCAAAAAGAAAATGGACCCAGGGAGAACCACTCCAAGAAACGTTATAATCAAAATGTCAAAAATTAAGGATCAAGAGAATCTTAAAAGCAGCAAGAGAGAAGAAAAGGATTATGTACAAAGGGGGCACAATTAGACTATCAGCTGATTTCTCAAAGGAAACTCTGCACAGAAGAAGGGACTGGCAAGAAATATTCAAAGTAATGAAAATCAAAAACCTACAACCACAATTACTCTATCCAGCAAAGCTGTTATTCAGAATAGAAGGGCAAGAGAGTGCTTCCAGGACAAAGTAAAACTGAAGGAGTTCATTAGATTCAAACCACTGTTATATGAGATGTTAAAGGGACTTGTTTAGGAGAAAGAGGATCAAACCTATGAACATTAAAATGAAAACTGTATCACAACAACCAACAGCAGAAGCTAGGGAATCAAACAAAGGCAAACTAAGTAGGCAATGAGAGTGGGAAAAGAATTATTGGTATGGGGAACATATTGGGGGGAGGTCAGCAGAGAGGGGAAGGGGGAAAGGGAGGGAGATGGTACAGGAATTAAGAAGCATAGCAAGAGGGACTGGAGTATACAGGAAGATGTTGAGAAGAACTATATGCACAACCAATGGGCATGGACTAAGGGGGCGAGGACAACTGGAGGGAGGGGAGTTACGGGGTGGAGGGGGAGCACAGGGAAAACAAATTGGGACAACTGTAATAGTATAATCAATAAAACATTTTTAAAAAACTAGAAAAACAACAACAAACAAATAAAATTAGAAATGAAAGAGGTGAAATAACAACTGATATCACAGAGATACAAGGTATTGTAAGAAATTACTATGAACAACTATATGCCAATTGGTCAACCTGGGCAAAATGCACAAATTTCCAGAAACATACAATCTCTCAAAAGTGAAATAGGAAGAAGCAGAAAATCTGAGTAGACCAACAATGAATGAAATCAAAGCAGTGACTGAAAAACTTCAGGAACACAAAAGCCCTGGACCAGATGGCTTCACAGGCGAATTTTCCTAAACATGCTGAGAACTAAGCTGATCCTTCTTAAACTATTCCAAAAAATACAAGAGGAGGGAAGACTTCCAAGCTCTTTCTATGAGGTAAGTATTATCTTAATTCTAAAACAAGGTAAAGATACAACAAGGAAAGAAAATTATAGGCCAATATTTCTGATGAACATAGATGCTAAAATCCTTAACAAAATATTAGCAAACCAGATCTAGTAATATATCAAATAGATTACACAGTAGTCCCTCTCTATATCGCAGTTCACTTATTGTGGCCTCACTGTATCACGGGATTTTTAAAAATATTACATTTAATTATTTATTGCTGATTTTTTGCTATAAGGTTAATAAGGGACTGGGAACAGTTTATAAGTGTGTGGGAAGAGTTTATAAAGCCTTAAAATATATATAAATACTAAAATAAATGTAATGTTCCTACTTCGCAGATTGTCACCTATCGCAGGGTGGGGGTGTCTAGAACGTAATACCTGGGATAAGTGAGGGAATACTGTACACCATGATCAAGTGGGCTTATCCTGGCGGTGCAAGGTTGACACAATATTTGCAAATAAGTAAATGTGATTCATCATGTAAACAAAATGAAAGAAAAAAATCACATGCTCATATTAATAGATGCAGAAAAAGCATTTGATAAAATCCAGCACCCATTTATAATAAAAAATGCTTAGCAAAGTGAGAATAGAGAGATCATGCCTCAACATAATAAATGCCATATGTGAAAAACCTACAACTAAAATCTTTATCAATAGGCAAAAACTAAAAGCATTTCCCTTGAAATCAGAAACAAATCAGGGATGTCCATTTTCACTACTTATTCAACATAGCTCCGGAAGTTCTAGCCACAGTGAAAAGAAGAAGAAATAAAAGGCTTCCAAATTGGAAAGGAGGAAGTAAAGTTGTCATTATTCATAGATGACATGATATTATACATAGAAAATCCTAAAAATTCCACCAGAAAAGTACTAGACCAAATAAATGAATTTGGCAAAGTAGCAGGATACAAAATTAATACCAGAAACTAGTGGCTTTTTTATACACCAGCGACAAGATATCAGAAAGAAACTAAGAAGACAATTCCATTTACTATTGCAACAACAGCAACAAAAGGTACCTATCTTTCCATTTGCAACAACATGGGTGGGCTTTAAGGGCACTAGGTTAAGTGAAATAAGTCACACAGAGAAACACGAATATTTTATGATACCCTGTGTATGGGGAATCTAAAGCAAAACAACACAAACTGAGCTCATGAATACAGAAAATAGACTAATGGTTGCTAGAGGTGGAGGGGAATGGGTGAAGGGAGTTAATGTAAAAATTTGCAGCTGTAAAATCAAGATGTAATATACAGTATGCTGGCTATAGTTATTAGTACTGTACAATGTATATGAAAGTTGCTAAGAGAGTAGATCTCAAAAGTTCTCATCACAAGAAAAAAATTGCAGTTATGCATGGCGACATTAACTACACTTACTGTGGTCTTTATTTTTGCAATATGCAAATATTGAATCATTATGCTGTACACCTGAAACTAATATTATACTACATGCCAATTATACCTCAATTAAAAAAAAACACATTAAGCTCTTCTAAAGAACCATGAATGGTAGTAAATAAACAGGCCCTGCCTTTCTCTCATTTTCAAAATTATTGATGAAAAAAGACACACATATGTGGAACAGTTGCAAAACAACACAAGAATAAATTGCATCATTAAAGTCCAATACCCCTTTCTATTCACTGGAACTTCTCTGTTGTAGAGAAATTTGAAGCAGAAAAAGCAAAACAAAACAAGAAACCCCTTTCATTCTAGTTTGTCCACAGTAAACATCTGAGTGTGGTGAAGCTATAAAAATAATCTGCCCTTGGCCCTTTATTCCTGATTCAATACGGACTCTTCAACACTTAATGAAATTTACATGCCGGAGACTCTCCAGCTTGGATCTCTGGTTTTGCCAGGTTAATTAGCTATTGCTGGCAAAGAGAGAAAAAAGATGAAGGATACTATATTAAAACCAGAAAGCAGAATTCAACCTGATATCAGAAGTAACAAAACAGGGAACCCAGGGAACCAACCCCGCCCACATAGAGTCCTTATACTGAGCATATAATAGATGGGCTAAGGTAGCAGTGGTGGAAAGCAACATTTTTTTCTGCCACTATATAGTTCCTCTCAGCACAACATTAAGCTGGATGAGCTGGCAATGACAGGAGACACATGTCTGGAACTTGGTTTTTTAAACTGTACATACTGCTTTTAATAACACGATTACAGCTGTTCAGTCTGCGATGCTTCTAGACCAGTAATTTTCAACCTTTTTCATCCCATGGCACATATAAACTGATTACTAAAATTCTGCAGCACAACAAAAATATATATTTCTGCCGATCTGACAAAAAATAGGTATACTTTTCTTTTTATGATTTTACTTTATTTTTAGAGAGAAGGGAAGGATGGGAAAAGGAGAGGGACAGAAACATCAATGTATGGTTGCCTCTCACACGCCCCTAACCAGGGACCTGGCCCGCAATCCAGGCATGTGCCCTGACTGGGAATGGAACTGGCGACCCTTTGGTTCACAGGCCAGCGCTCAATCAATCCACTTAGCCACACCAGCCAGGGCAAAATAGGTATACTTTTGCTTCATTCACATCAAACAGCTATTGTGGTGCTGGCTGCTGTCATTTTTTAAATTTTACAATCTAAGGGAAAAGGGGTCAGTGGCCCTAACTAAATAGTCAGGTATTGCATGTTTTAAAAATTCTTGCAGCCCACTAGTTGCAAATTGCTGCTTTAGACTGAAGAGCAGCAGCCCAAACAGAAGGGCCGGGAGCAGCTAGCAAGGATGAAACATACGGTCACTTTAAAAAGGGAGTTACCAATAAACAAGCAGGAATCCCAGCCACTTGGTTCCTAGTCAAATTTCTTCATTTACATTCATTTATCTTCTCTGTCCATTTTTCCTTCTATTTTGAATCACTTTTTCTTAAATTGGAGATGATAATATATGAGAAAACTCATTTGCAACCAGGAAAATAACACAGGAAATAAGTGATTAGAGTGATACTTAGCCCATTACTTATGAACAATGAAGAACTGGTTGCTGTAACTAAAGAACATTATAATTGACACTAGAACAGGCAGACTCTGTCTCCATTTTGGTTTTAGCACTTCATAGTGACGTGGTCTTCTGCAAGTCTTAGCACTTCATAGTGACGTGGCCGTCTGCAAGTCGTAGGACCTCCTTTTAAGCAGGAATCATCTACTAAAGCCTCAGTAAGCACTGTTTTCAAGTCTGCTGCGAAGAGTAAGTGAAACAGTGCACGCAGCTCGGCCAGCACTACCCTATAGCTGACATGTGCCGCCAGGCAGTCAAGACAAAGTAACTATTATTCTTAATAATCTTAAAATGGCATTCCTTTGCTTTCTTGGTGACATCATAAGGCCAGGGAGAATTTGACTGGAGCTAAGAGGCCTGAGAGCAAATGGAAGTCACGAATTTCTCACCTTTAAAATTGAGAGAGCTCCTGCAGCGCCCCAGCACTGCTCCTGTGTAGGCAAGACCTCACCCCCTTACCTGCTGAAGCGGGGGACCACCCTCATCTCGGTGGCAGCGCTGTCAATCCAGCCTTTGTTGTTGGGCTTGATGTTCCTCAGCACCAGCCTCACCACCAGGTAGCTGGGAGATTCAGGGGAGGAAAGCAAAATTGTCCTTTAAGGGCTTCAAGATGCCACTGATGACCCAACCATCTACAGCTGGGAACCAGCCTGGTTCCACTCGCAGCTGCCCCTGCTCATCCTCCTCCCCACCCAGAACCTTTCAAGAGTTTTTAATGTAGTTAGAATCTATGCCTATATAACTATTTCTTACCCCCTTTAATATATCTCTGAACACGTTGCTGCTTTAAAAATGGAGATAAAGCATCTTCAATAAAAAAACGTATGTGTGTGTGTATGTGTGTGTATAACTTCATTTATATTTTTTGGAAAGGTTGAACAAGTTCAAAAATGTCCTTAGAGGACACTGACCCATCCCTGCAGGTTCCTGGGGCTGGATGTCTCAGGCCCCACCCTACCCCTTCCTATGCCCCTTGATAACAAAAAGAAATTATTTTTAAAATTTTATTATTTTTTAAATATGCTTTATTGATTTTGATTTACAGTTGTCCCAATTTCTTTTTCCTCTGCTCCCCTCCACCCAGTGACTCCTCTCCCTCCAGTTGTCCTCACCTGCTTAGGCCATGCCCATTGGTTGTGCATATAATTCTTCTCAGCCTCTTCCTATCTAGTCCACTCCCTCCTACTATGCTTCTTAATTCCTGCATCATCAACCACCCTTTCCCCGCTTTCTCCTCCCTGTTGACCTCCCCCCAAAATGTTTCCCATACCTATAATTCTTTTTCCATTCTCATTGCCTACTTAGTTTGCCTTTGTTTCGATTCCCCTAGCTTCTGTTGTTGGTTGTTGTGATACAGTTTTTATTTAATGTTCATAGTTTTGATCCTCCTTCTCCTAAACAAGTCCCTTTAACATTTCATATATCAGTGGTTTGGATTTGATGAACTCCTTCAGTTTTACTTTGTCCTGGAAGCACTTTCTCTGCCCTTCTATTCTGAATGTCAGCTTTGCTGGATAGAGTAATTGTGGTTGTAGGTTTTTGTTTTTTATTACTTTGAATATTTCTTGCCAGTCCCTTCTTGCCTGCAGAGTTTCTTTTGAGAAATCAGCTGATAGTCTTATTGGGACCCTTTTGTATGTAATTCTCTTCTTCTCTCTTGCTGCTTCTAAGATTCTCTCTTGATCCTTAATTTTTGACATTTTGATTATAATATGTCTTGGTGTGGTTCTCTCTAGGTCCAGTATTTTTGGAACTCTCTGTGCTTCCTGGACCTGTAAATCTATTTCCTTCCCCAAGTTAGGGAAGTTCTGCTTCATTATTTTTTCACGTAATTTTTCAATTTCTAGTTCTTCTTCTTCACCTTCTGGCAACCCTATGATTCGTATGTTGGCCCGCTTATAGCTGTTCCATAGGTTTCTGAGCCTCTCCTCATTTTCTTCACTTTTCATTTCCTCTTCCTACACTGGTTGACTGTTCCTTCCCTATGTTCCAATTTGTTGATTTGATCCCTGGTTTTCCTTTCCTCACCGCTTGTTTTGTATGTGTTTTCATTCATTTCAGCAGAACTAGCCTTCATTCTTTCCCCGTCTTGTTTAAGACCTGCTGTTATATCTGTAAGCATTTGTATAACCAAAGCTCCAAACTGTGCCTCAGAAAGATTTCTTTTCTGCTGCTTCATTAGATTAGATATTTGCTGTCTGGTCAGCGGTGTCACCGCAATCTCTTTCATGACCTGTGCCATCCTGACAGTTTTGTGTTTATCTTTGCTTCTTGGGCAGGGGCCTGTCACACATCCTAGGCCATAGTGGGCGGAGCCCTGTGCACTCATCACTACCAGGCGACCCTTCTCACCACACTGTGGCGTTTTGTGTGGGGGTGGGGGTCCAAGATGGATTCCTGCCATTCACTCTCTGCTACAAGACTGGGAGCCTCCTCCTCTGTCCCCATGCCCTCTGGTCCTCACAGTCCAAGGCAATGGAGGTCTGCCTTTCCTGGCATTGGAATTGTGAGCTGACAGTTCTGGTCTGCAGCCAGGGTGCTCCCCAGGCGCTTCTCGCCTCCCCTTAAATAGGGGTGTCTGTGCTTACTTCTGTCCCGCTGCCATCACCACAGCTGCCACCACCACCAACACAGCTTAACCTCTTCACCCCAACTTTGCCCCTCCTACCTGTCTGGATGAGAACCACATCTTTATAACTTCATACGCTGGACTTCCATGTAGCTTCATTTTCTGGAACTTCTGCTTATTTCTGGTTTTGAGGTAGTTGTATTCCTTCTTAGTTGTGGAAGGAGACAGAGCGTGTCAGTCTAGGCCTCCATCTTGGCCGGAAGTCTAAAATTTTATATATAATAATTTTTATAAAAATATGCATTAAACAAACAAACACACATAAGACATATTTAGGCAGCACACTTTACCTGTTTTTCTCCCATCCCCATACCCTCTTACCTCTGATGTGCCTCCCCTCTCACCTCTCTGACAGGGTCTCTCTCACTCCCAAGTCACTGGTACCATGATCATTTTCTGTGGCTAAAGGAAACTTCAAATGGGTGGGCTGGAGGTGGGGGGGCCAGACACAGGTGAGATGCGCTGAGGGGAGGGGGAACCAGGAAGTAAAGGGCTAACCTGACTGAGAAACACCCAGGCACCAAGGATATCAAGACTTGCACAAGGATTATACAAGGTAATCTATGTAAAATTACCTTGTACAATTCTTGTTTCATAGCAGTACAGTGATCCCTCACTTATCATAGGTATTATGTTCTAGACTCCCCCACGATAGGTAAAAATCTATGAAGTAGGAACCTTAAATTTATTTTAGTATTTACTGTACAGTACCACAGAATCCCATGATATAGCAAGAAATCCACGATAAATAATTAAATATAATTTTTTTAAAATCCCGCAATACAGTGAGGCTGCGATAAGTGAACCACAATATATAGAGGGACTACTGTATTTAGCAAACAGATAACAATATTGTTTTGAGGTTTCTGAAAGATAACTTCTATTCATTTGCGAATATGTGGTGCAGACAAGGAAGGGGACTAAAACAAGAACTTTGTAATATTTTGAGTAAAGTCATGATGTAGAGGACATTTGCTATGAAGAATTTCACAATACCATTGTTCTTCTCCTCTGATCATATTAGGTCTATACATGCAAAGTAACAAAAAAAGAAAAATAAAGTACTTATTCAAGGATGCTACTGAGGACACACATACTCACACACCCACACACGACAAGGTAAAATACAAAAAAATGTCAATGAAATCAGGGTGACAGAAAATTAGAGTAGAAAAAATAAGACGAACCCTGAAAGGAATTTATTTATAGACTACACTCTGTAAGGTTCTACACTGGCTAGAGGGAGATTACAGGTTTTATTCTGAGCTTGCATTAAAATGAAGTAAGGTTGCTAGATTTTAGCTACCTAGAGTTATTCTTGTCTCTCATGTGGTCAGCAATACTAGAGTTTATTTTATAATGGAAGTTCCAATGAAAATATCACTACTTGCCCAACACAAAACACAGTCCACACTCTTTCTGTTCATTTGGTTGAAAATTTCATGTATTAGAAATGTGAAGACTGCATTAGGCTGGAATGCAAGTTCAGATGCTTCACACAGCCATGAGGGTAGATGTAGAGATCTTGCCCCATGGAAATGTGGGGTCCATTGTTGTCAGCATTTGTTTGTCAGACATTTCACTTTGGGGGGATTACTCAGTACAACTTCTCAGACCTACTTGTTTAGTGGCCAATAAGCCTAATAAGGAAATATATAAGTAGATATAGAAAATAATGATAAAGTTAACATTCCAAACAGAAGAACAAACTAGGAGTTCTGTGTAAAAGAGAAAAACTGAGAGGGGAAGGGAGGAGGAAAGAGAGGGAGAGAAACCTGGATCCATGCCTCTTATACACACCCATCTGGGGACCTGGCCCACAACTCAGGAATGTGCCCTAACTGGGAATCAAACCGACAACCTTTTGATTTACAGGGTGGTGCTCAACCTACTGAGCCACACCAGCCAGGGCTTAGAATGCTCCCTTTTTTGATAAAATTTTGAAGTGTTTTTTTTACAAGACTTAACAAACTTTTCCAGTAAAGAACTACAAGCAACAGACAAGAATGAATAAATAACAGTGAGGAGCAGGGAGCACAGGCCAAAGTGGTTCCCTCAAAATAGAAATTCTTAGAAATCTTAATTTTATCTTAAAAGTTCATATAAATCCATAACATAACTATGTTTCTTTTAATAAAAAAGCCAAATTCAAAACAATTTCAACTATTGTACAACATCTTATAATAAACTTGATGCTCTGGTGAGATGCGATGTTTTTATTATCCTGTGGTTTCAAGGGTCTGTCAATACTGCTAGCAACTTCCTACAAGTATGTGCAGCCCATCTGAAAGGCAGGCAGGTATTCAATACGTAATTTTCTCTGAACCTCATAATAGCCTTTATATGGAAGAGAAGTAAGGGACATTCTTGTTCTCATTTAGCATACATGAAAAATTAGGCTTACGGAAATGGACGGTTAACTCCTACTTCCAGTTAGTGATGTCCCTGGACCTCACATCCAGCACTTTTAAATCCATAATTTTTTTCCCAGTTGGAACTTCCACATTCAGCTTCTGTGAACCTTCCATTCATTTTGTGTGAATGCTATTTTCACTTAAGGTAGCTTCCAAATGCTAGAGATGAAAAAGTGATCCAAAGAACTCCTGAACTATAAGACAGTTTTTTGATGCTGATTAGTTCTGAGTTGTTTGCATTTATTCCCAATAGAAAACAGCCAACATATTGTTTCTCAGGAATTTGAGGTGCTGAGAAGTTTTGCTTTGCCACATATTTACTCTCTGCTCATTTTGTTCACAAATACATAAGCCAAGGAATAGTCTTCTCTCTCTTTCATGTTATAGATGCTGACAACAGGGGATGGAAATCAGCATTACTCATTTAGATGACTGGTATTAAATGGAAGAGTCTTTGAAAAGCGCCAATTCCTCCAAACTGATGATAGTCTTTTGAAAGAGGTTTCTCCAGACATGTTTGCCTTCTGAATGACTAGTGATTGGGGCGGTCCATAACCCTTTCCACTAGGAAATATGGGTTAGTTTAATTGGCCTTTGTATGAGAAGCTTGGTTTTGGTGCTGCTGACAAGGACATAATGCAAAGTAATTACTTGAAAATAAAATGATAAACATTGTATCTACTAGCCTCCCTGCCTACTTGGGATTCTGGCTTTCTTTTTGAATTAAAAAGAGAAATAATCTTTTCAGAGCCATGGTATTTCAGCAGGAAATTCCATCCAACAGTGGTTTTTGGTGTTGATACTGGTGTTCATTTCTTTTTTCTTTTGAAAATTTTTATTTGAGTCCTATTAATTTATTTTGTGCCAGAGTTCCAGAATCTACATGGACTCATATAAGACAAGTGAATGCTAAACTAAAATGGAAAATGTGAAGCACAGTCCATTGCTGAGATGACAGTGCAAGTCTAGAGAAAAAGGTGTTGGCAAGTAAATATATATATATATGTGTACATATATATATATACACATATATATATTTTCATATACATATATATGTATAATAAGTATATATAATGTTGAACTAATATTGCAAACTACAATTTTTTAAAGGTTTAATTTATTTAGTTTTTAGAGAGAGGAAGGGAGGGAGAAAGAGAGGGAGAGAAACATGTATGTGAGAGAGAAATATTGACCTGTTGCCTCTTATACACACCCTGAAACCCACAACTCAGGCCTGTGCCTGGATGGGGATTCAAACCAAATGTCCCACTGGTCAGGGCACAGAATACAATTTTTTAAAAATAGTTTTGAAGAAAGAAAAACCACAAAGGAATACTTTACAATCTCCAAACATTGAGTAACATGACCTAATTCTTCCTATAAATACTCTTGATAACTAAATGAGATTGGGGACTATGTTTCCTAATTTACAACTGTCAGAAGTGAAAGAGAAAGGTTTCATGACTTTAAAATCATCCATCATAGGTTTATCTCACAATAATGCTAGAATTTGGTGGAACTCAAAAAAGTTAGAAAAATGTCAGCGCACTGATGCTAAAAGAAGAAAAAAAGCTTCCAATGTATCTGTTTTCTTCTCCATGATGACCCTTCCCCCAGTCCTGCAGGATTAAACATTTAAAATCATTTTCATATGTCAAATAACTCATCCAAACTATGTAATTCTACCAAAAATGCTTTTTAGAAAAAAAGGTCTCTAGAAAATACACTTCTCCATTTTTAAATTGCTCTTCATAATTTCCTGTAATTTAATTGATTCATTTTTTTCCAGTGGTGAGCACTGCTTAGCAGGCACAGAGCTGGGGAGGGAGGCCACCTCATCCACAGCTGTTGGGCAAAGAGACCTCTTGTTGAACAAGAGCTACCTGATCGAGGGCTTCAGAGGGCATATACCGGTGTTTGAACACACAACATAACAGGCAGATAGGCTCCTGCATGATCCTTATAATCTGGAATAGAAACATAATTTCCACATGGTTCCATATCCTCACTGCCCACTTATAAATGCTCATGAGTTTTCATAAATCACAGTATCATACAACAGTACTGTAGAAAAGCATGCTGGGGATGGCAGGGGACTATTTCACACTCAGTACAGCATAGACACAGACCAACTATAATAAAAGCAAGAAGAAGGAGAGTCCAGGAGGCCCTTAGCTGGTTCAGGCTTCAACCCTTTAGTGTCGGGATTGTGGGAGTTACAACATTTTTAGGGGAAATGGCTGTGAGGTGGGATGGCAAAGCAGTGGCTACTTAGCAGGTTTATTAAAAATATTGTATTATTTTAGCTACTAGTATAGCTATATCAGTTCATATTGCTGAATACTAGCCCTAGTATTACGTAGTAATATTATTGACAGATTAATTCAGTTTCTAATTTAGTTAATTTGGAATCTAAGATTAAGCTTTCAATAGGGAAATGCATTCGGAGTTCTGTTTACAATTTTATTTTACTATGTACAAGTTAACTTTTAAAATACAGCCTTGGGCCCTGGCCGGTGTGGCTCAGTGGCTTGAGTGCTGGTCTGCGAACCAAAGGGTCGCCAGTTGAATTCCCAGTCAGTCTGTTCTTTGTATCTATGAGTCTGTTTCTATTTTGTTAGTTTATTTTGTTCATTAGATTCCACATATAAATGAAATAATATGGTACGTGTCTTTCTTTGACTGGCTTATTTCACTTAGCATCATACTCTCCAGGTCCATTGATGCTGTTGCAAAAGGTAAGATTTCTTTCTCTTCCTCCCCCTCCCCCTCCTCCTCCTCCTCCTTCTTCTTTGTCCTCTCCTCCTCCTCCTTCTTCTTTTTAATGGCTTATCTACTTCTTAAGCTTTAGAAATGAAACCTACATATAGCTATTTCAGGTTTTCAAATTTCAAAATTCACTCTATATTATGGAATCTTTAATAGGTAAATAAGGCAAATAAGAAGTTAAGGCAGGGAAAGCCCAACCTGAAGAAAATAATAAGCAAAGGGCCATGTGAGATGCCCACATTTCCCTCCTACACCTCTCTAATGCCTAATAACTGGCATTGTCTGGACCTACACTATCCAATATAGTAGTCACTAGCCACATGTTGGGATATAAGTTAAAATTTAAATCAGATAAAATTAGGTAAGCTTAAAATTTAGTTTTTCAGTCACATTAGCTACATTTTAAGGCTTCAATAGCAACATATGTTTAGTGACTAACATAGTGAAAGGCACAGATACAAATCTACTGCATTGCAGATGGTTACATTGGCCAGTTCTGGCCCAGAAGTTTATTAAAACTTATTTCATTTAGTCTCAGTAAAACTAAAAACATTTCATCTTTGTATGACTCCAGAGGAGAAATAGTCAAAAATTATATTCAGGTTCCTAAAAAAACTATTTTCATGTTTTTCACTTGTGTGCTTTTAACAAAGCAGTTCTACAAAAGGAATGCTATGGGTTTTTATTCTAACCCACAGTGATATTTCTCAAAACCCGAAGTTTTTTGTTGTTGTTGCCTTTTTACATTACAGCTTTGAAAGTTGCATATAAATTTATAATATGGATTTAATGTTGAATATGTTATATTGTAGCTATAGAAATTTTCCTTAAATAATTTTCTATTAAACATACTAAGACACTTGTTTTCTAATCATTCCTCTAACAAAAGCAACTGAAAATGATTTGTCTTAATTCTTGTTAGCAGTATATCAATGTTACTTTTGATCAAAACTAATATCCAGGTCACTTTCTTATGTCATCCAAATGAAGATTTAACCTACAACAACAAAGGTTTTTTGGATTAAATCCAACTTTTCCTGTACTGTATTTAAAAAGTCTGGTTTGTATAAGTAGACACCTCTAACATTCTCATAGACATCAACCTGAATGCTGAATATAATTTATTGTGCCTCAGTGAGTTTTCACTAGACAATAATGCGCTACACCAACCAGATGAGAAGTAGAGAGAACACTCCAAACACTGATCTACATGGTGCAGAGTTCAGAAAGGATCAACTACGTCACTGTATTGTCTGATTTTTTTGGCAGCGTGTATCTATCTGGGGAGATATGTAATTTGGAAAATAGTTATATCTTAGTTTTCCCATTTGTTGCACCAGACAGTGCAAGTGAAAACAGATTCCTCCTTTTGCAGTGACTTCTTAAATGCCCTCTGGTTCTATCACCTGCCATAGAAGCAGCTACCTCTCAAGAAAAGTTTGCAAGGTGTTAATTCAATCTTTGTGCCCTTACAGGCTGACAGATAAGACTGCTGATGAGGTGTGATTTTCCAGTTTTGCCCTTCGGTCCCATGAGGGTTGTGCTGGCACTTGGTTTGAGAACACTATTGAATGGATGTTTTTGCCAGGCTGGCTGGCATTTGATATTTGTATTGTATTGATACAGTATTTGCATTGGCATCATGTCTGCTAGGCTCATTTTTTTTCAATGTTGATGTTAACAGAGCAAAGCTTTGCTTTTTTTGTTGTTGTTGTTAGAAGAAAAAATAATATTTTTCCTTCTGTTTTTTTTTAATCCTTACCCAAGGATATATCCATTGATGTCAGAGAGAGAGGGAGAGACAGAGACAGAGAGAGAGAGACAGAGAGAGAGACAGAGAGAGAGAGAGAGAAACATTGATGTGAGAGAAACACAAAGTTTTGCCTCTCACACCCCACAACTGGGGACCAAACCCACAACCTAGGCATGTGACCTAATCGGGAATCAAACCCAAGACCTTTTGTTTTATGGGACAATGCTCCAACCAGCTGAGTCACACCAGCCAGGACAAGAATAAAAATGTCTTGATACTTAATCTATGGATGTGATTTTGTCAGGTAAATTCCTTAAGCTAATTTTCCCTTGAAAATATTTGAGTTTCAATTAAAAGAAAAAGTTATAGCTCTATATTGTTTGCATTAAGTTATGTTTAAATAAAGATGAGGAGGCAGGAGAGAAATATCAATTCTACCAAATCAATTTCTGGAACATAATTAGTCTAGATCATGTAGGCTTTCCAATTTTGTTTTGTTTTGTTTGTGATGTTTTAAATAAAGATATCTATCATCTCCAAAACTTTTAAATTGACATAAAATCTTTATTTTAATACTTCAGGTTTCTTCCCAAGTCAAAAATCAAACCCAGCCACACCGTTCTTGAAATATATCCATTACAGATTTCACCAGTCTTTTTCAAACAACTGTGTTTAGATAGTGAAGGCAACTACTTAATCAACTGTGTTCATATTTTAAAAAGCAAGTAAATTTAGCTTGTGAGACTATAAGGGACAGACCATTGCCAACAAATGTAGGTCCAAAAATCAACTGCCAAATTTTGATGATCTCGCCTGCTATAATTCTGATTTATAAGTGTTTTCCATTCTTTGTTATCTCTTTTCCTGGACAATGTAATAACCTAAATACTCTCCCTGACTAGGTTCCTTTGAGATTCATCAGCCTTTGAGATTCAACTGTGTGAAATATATTTCCAGTCACATTGCTACATATGTCCCTGTCTAAAAAGATTGCAAATCTCTTAGTCTTGAGGTAGATTCAAACCTCTCCATGATCTGGCCTCAAATAGCTTCTCCTGGGTCCTTAAAGGCAGGCCCAGGTTCTACCCAGGTAGACACAAGTAGTGCCCAGGAAAATTTGTTAAAGAATCCTGTACTACCTGTTGCCATTGACTAAACAAGACTTCATTCCTACTCTCATTTCTTGATATGATGTGGAAGTTTTATAATGTTTCCCCTACCTAAAATGTCTTCTTTTCTTCCATCTCCTTTATACATCTTACAACCTACTCTTTTAAGGCACACTTCAAATGTTTCCTTTACCAGAAATCTCTGATTTTGAAAATTGAATTACTTTCCTCTCTGAATTTCCTTTCAGAACATTTACAACATATATTAAATTCTGCATTATGTCATACCTATTTGTCAATTTGTCTTTGGGAATGGAAATTGTGTGATAACCATTTTTTGTTTTACCTACCCTGCTTAATATCATATTATTAATCAGGCAACACCGGCAACTCCTGCGGCGCACCTGAAGCCAAGCTGTATTGACTCTGTCTTTCCCTTGGATCCTTCAGCTGCGAAGAGAGGGGGGGTCTGCTGCATGGGCAACAGCAGACCCTCCATATCACCCTGCCGAGGCTCTGTAGCTTCAGCTTCACTGGAGAGGACACTCCAGCGTCATCGCAAGATGTCGATTCAACACGGGAGGAGACAGATACCATGTCACTCCCGAGTCGGACTGCACAGCCATTCTCGGCGGTGCAGATAGACTCTTAAGAAGCTACACCATCATCTCTCGAGACGGACGGCTGCCGACGGAATCAGGCAATAACAAACTCTTGTATTTTGAGACTAATCATGCAAGAGACTTATTATGTAATAATCTACTAGAGTCAATCAAATAAGTTGTATCTTTTCCTCTTAAAAGTACCTTTCTAAAGTTAATATACTCTTACATTTCAGTGTTATAATATGTTAATGAAGCTTTTTGTAAAGAGATTAATTGAAATGTATTAGTTTAGATGAACCAAAGTAACAACTAGTTTTCCATATAAAAATTTATTAAATTCTATTTAAGAAAAATATCTACCAAATTAATTCTTTACAATATTGTTTCTCTTTTTTGTTTTACCTGTTACCTTCTTTTGAGCATAGATTTAAATGTTATTGAACTTTTTTCCATTACCATTTATCCCCCTTGCCCCCTCTTTCACCTCCACCTACTCCTCTTCCCTTGCTCCTTGCAATCTCTGCACTGTTGTTCCTATAATTGCTTATTGCGGAAAAAAAATCATGTTCCTTTTCTAGTCATTCTTAGAGTCAGTTCTAATCTATCTTCTGTCCTTTTTGTGTGTTTGTTTGCTTGCTTGTTCTTTTCTTTAGTTACATTCTTGACCTCATTGAATAGCGTTGGGTCTCTTGGGCGCCCTCTGCATTCACTTACTGGCCAACTGCTTTTGTACATCACCTTTATGTTCTTAACTCTATAACATGCAAATTTGCAGCTTGTCTTCTGTCACGGTGTCTGTCTGTTTCTCTTAACAATTGAAACAACTCATGGATCATCAAACTTACTCTTAAGAAGAGTTAATTTCTAGAGATACAATTTGGAAGGGAAGGTCATTCCAGAGAACAAACTTCCCTTTTTTTTATGGTGTTGACCCATCTTTCACTTAACACCAAATGTATAAACCCATGAGTGACTGTATAACACACTGAACTTATGGTGAAGAACTCAGGTGCTATAGTCAGATGGAATAAGATCCAAATACTGACCCTGCCACATACCGGCTTCTTAAGCTTGGACATTTTATCTAACTTCTCAGGACTTTACAAGTGAGGCTAAGAGTCCCTGAGTTAAAGTATGTAAAGCACTTTGCCCTGTATCTGTCAGCGAGTAGGTTTTCAACAAAGAGTAATTATTGTCATTATAAGAGTAACCTGGGGTTAACAGCAAAGAGGAAAGAATATTCCAGATCAAGTACCATAAAATAAAGATTTAAATGATCAGAAGGTGAACAAGAATTGGAGGGCTCTAATCTGACTTGAAAAAAAAGAACAAAACAAAACCTTGCTTCCAGGAATGATAGCTGGTAGATAAATGTGGTACTTGCTTACTCCCACAACCACATCAAAATTACAACTAACCTACAGAAAAGCCATCATTCAGAACTGCCTGAAGTCTAGCTGAATAGAAATCCTACAGCTAGGGATATAAAGAAGCCACACTGAGGCTGGTTGCAGAGGTGGAGACATAGAACAAGTTGGTCTGACATGGCAGATAAAAATGGGGAGGGATATCTCAACTGTGCAGGTCCCTCATGAGGAGCAAGGGGTCCCACCCCACACTAGAACCCTTAGCCCAGGGTTCCAGTGCTAGAAAGAGAAGACTCCATACCTTATGGCTTTCAAAACTAGCAGAGATTGAGGCTGAGAGAGGTGAAGGTCTTCTGGAGTCCCAGAAAGTTCCTCTTAAAGAACCCATGTACAAATTTACTCAGACTCAATCTCTCTGATTTCCAATGCTGGATAGCAGCTCAAAATGTAACAAGGACATATGGGGAAGAACTGATGTGTCCAGTATCAGGACAAGAGCTGAGGTGAAGCTTTCAGATAAAAGGGCTGGCAGAGGCCATTTTTCCTCTTTTGAGCCCTGACAACACAGAGCCAGCAGGGGGTGCCATATCTGAGTCCCTGTCAACCTGGCTCACACTGTTTGCCTTGCCCTGGCGATTACCCAAGGCCCTGCCCCACCAACTTGCAGGCCCACCCAAGCTGTTTCCAGTGGCTTTTCCATACAAATGGCCTGTCTTGGCTCATGCCTCAGACTTTTCTAAAATCTTTCAAACAAGTAGTATCTAGCCTCAGCATGCCCTGTACCTCTGGTAAGTGATGCCAGGCCTGGCACTAGCAGCAGCCAGCCTTGGTTCCAAGCTTGGCCTCTCCCGAAAACCTCTAAGCCCAGCACAAATAGCAGATAGCTGCAGATCACTTTGTAACTCATGCTGGATGGCCCCTGGAAGAACGCAGGCAGTGGCTGACCTTGATTTGAACCTCCTGGGAGGCCCCAGAGCCAGCACACCTGGTGGACAGCTTCAGACTGCATCAAAGCACCACCCAAACACCTCCACAGTCAACACACTGAAGTGCAAACTCAGCAAGCAACAGACCCCACTGAAGCAATTCCTGCTCTATAGAGTAGGCCCCTGCACATGGTGTTGCAGCCAGTCCTTGTAGCAAATGGGCCTTGAGGTAAATACCTCCCACTGAGTTGCCAACAATAGTCAGGGCTCAACTACAACAGGAGGGTGTACATAGCTCACACAAGGTGGGGGTGCATCTGGAGTGCCCAGCTTAGATGAACGAGGAGGCTGTGCAACTGGACCCTACAGGACACCTGCCCTGTTAGGCCACTGTACCAAGCCCAGGAGACATAACAGCTCTACCTAATACATAGAAATAAGCAAAGGGAAGCTGCCAAAATGAGGACACGCACACACACACACAAATGGCCCAAAAGAAAGAACATAACAAAACTCCAGAAAAAGAACTAAACAAAATAGAGACAAGAAATTTACTAGATGAAGAGTTCAAAACACTGGTTATAAGGATGCTCAATGAACTTAGGGGAAGAGTAGATGATCTTAGAGAGAACTTAAAAAACATGAAAATCATACAAAAGAAACAATCAGAAGTGAAGGATACACTAACTGAAATGAAGAATAATTTACAGGGACTCAACAGTAGAGTAGCTAAAGCCAAGAACCATGATTTAGAATACAAGGAAGCAAAACATGTCTAATCAGAACAGTAAAAAGAGCCCTGGCTGCTGTGGCTCAGTGGATTGAGGATCGGCCTACAAGCCAAATGTCGCTGGTTCGATTCCCAGTCAGGGCACATGACTAGGTTGCACGTCAGGTCCCCAGCTGGGGGCGCAAGTGAGAGGCAGCTACACAGTGATGTTGCTCTCCCTCTCTTTCTCCTTTCCCCTCTCTCTAAAAATAAATAAATACATAAACAATAAATAAATAAATAAATAAATGAACAGTAAAAAGAAAAAAGACTCCAAAAAATGAGACTAGTATAAGGAGCCTCTGATACAATTTCAAGCATACCAATGTTCACATCATAGGGGTGCCAGGAGAAGAGAGAGAACAAGGAATTGAAAACCTATTTTAAAAAATAATGACAACTTCCCTAACTTGGTGAAGGAAATAAACATGAAAGTACAGGATGTGCGGAGTCCCAAATAAGATGAACCCAAACAGACCTACACCATAATTAAAATGCAAAAGGTTAAAGACAAAGAATCTTAAAATCAGCAAGAAAAAAACAGTTAGCTACCTACAATGGAGCTCCCCTAAGACTATCAACTGATTTGTCAACAGAAACTTTGCAGGCCAGAATAAATTGGCATGAGATATTCAAAGTGATGAAAAGTAAGGACCTTCAGCCAAGGTTATTCTACACAACAAAGCTATCGTTTAGGATCAAGGGACATATAAAGAGCTTCCCAGAAAATAAAAAGCTAAGGGAGTTCATTACCACCAAATCAGTATTATGTCAAATATTAAAGGGTCTTCTGTAGGAAGAAGAAAAAATATATAAATATTAAAATGGCAATAAATACACATCCATCAACAATTGAATATAAAAAACAAAATAAATGATCAATCAGAGCAGAAACAGACTCATAGATACAGAGAATATTTTTGATGTTTGTTAGATGGGTGGGGGTTTAGGGGTTGTGTGAATCAGATGAAGGGATTAAAACATACAAGTTGGTAGTAACAGAATAGTCATGGAGATGTAAAGTACAACATAGGAAATATAGTCAATAATAGTCTAACAACTAGCCCTAGCTGGGTAGCTCAGTTGGTTAGAGCATTGTCCTGATATGCCAAGGTTACCAGTTCAATCCTTGGTCAGGGCACATACAAGCATCAACCAATGAATGCATTAATAAGTGGGACAATAAATTGATGCCTCTCTCTCTCTCTCTCTCTCTCTCTCTCTCCCTTCTTCTTTCTCTAAAATTAATCAATAAATAAAATTTTTAAAAAAATAGTCTAATAACTATGTAAGGTGTCAGATGAGTGTGAGATTTATTGGGATGATCACTTAGTAAGTTATATAATATCTAATCAGTGAGGTGTACCCCAGAAACTAATATAATAGTATATGTCAACTGTAATTGAAAAATCAAAAAATGATTTTTAAAAAACTTGTTGAGGTGGAAAAATTAAGTAAACAGAAGGACAACACAGAATATCATGCTAGAAAACTTGTATTTGTTTCAATAAGAGGTACTTGATATATGTTCCTGAAGAGGGTGGCATAAAGTATGAAAAGTCACATGTCAGAAGTAGCATTCTGAGAGCAGCCTGCAAGATAATATAATCTAAGGCAGAGAGATGGAGGATAGGAGCTCTCAGGAACATAGCAAAAAATCAACCAGGTGACCATGAGAATGTGGGTCTTGGAAACAGAGAGATAGAGGGGTTGTTTTCAATTGAAGTGGCACAGACAAGGAAGAACCAATAAGACTTGACAACTTACAGGAAAAGGTCAGATAGTATCTTAAGAGAATGGTGGCTCCATGAATAGAAGTTGGCAAACTGGGAAGCAGAATTATTTTTGGAATGGAATATGTTTTAGTCCATTAGGCTGCTGTAACAGTACACCTTGGACTAAGTGGCTTATAAACAACAGAAATTTATTTCTCACAATTCTGGAGACAGAGAAGTCCAAGATCAAGGTGCTGGCAGATTTGGTGTCTGGTGAAAGCCCACATCCTGGTTCATAGATAACTATCTTCTCTCATGCCCCACGAATTTTGGGGAAACACGAACATTCAGTATATAGTGGGATACAATAAATTCAGTTTAGATAATATCACTTTGAGTTGCAACGAGATGACGGATAGCGAATATTGCTTAGGTCTGAAATAGAGAGATTGCTAACCAGTACTACATTTTAGTTCACTCCAAAGGAAAAGATTATTGTAGGATGAGTGCCAGCAACAAATTTTGCTTATCCCACAATTGTGACCCACACATGCTTTATTTTTCGAACCTTCTTAAACCACAATATAGGGATGAAGTTTGCTAAAACTCCTCTCTTAAAAGAGCTTATCACTACTTTAATTATACTAATTAATATTCACAGCACCATAGCATAGGAATGAGGAACAAAAGCAACACTTCCTATATTCCCAGGGTCATAAAATGGCTTTGCTGTGGAGTAAATATCTACCCTTAGATCCAAACACACTGTGGAATCTTGCTACAATCTTATTCACAATGGAAGTCATAGATGGTAGGTCCAATTAGAGGAGTGTTTCTCAATGGGGGATAATTTTGCCTCAGAGGATACTACTGGCAATGTCTGGAGACATGTTTTAATTGTCACAACTTGGAGATGGGTTCTACAGGCCTCTGTTGGGTAGAGGCAAGAAATTCTGGTAAACAATCTACAGTGCACAGGATGGCCACCCACAACAAAAAGTTATCTGGCACAAACTGTCACTGGTGTCAATATTGAGTAAGCCTAAATTAGAGTGACTTTCAAGGAATTTACTTGTTAGGTTATGTCTTAGACTCCTCTATATACCCAAAGTACTTTGGAAAGTAAGTATTTGTTCATTGTTTGTTAATGTGTTCACTGAGACACCAAAATAAGATCAGCATAAGGTGTGTTTTCTGTCAAGGTTTTTCTCATGGCATGATACTAAGGCAGCATGTACTCTCTCTGGGTTCTGGAAACTGGCAATATTGAATTAAAGACCAAGACACTCTTTTTGCCCTTAAGTTCAAAACCAATATACTTGCACCTAGTTTCTTTATTGAAGAGATTTAGATTTAAAAAAATGAAAGTCTAAATAATTTTAAGGATCTTACAAAGAATTCTGTGTGCTAAATTCCATTGATGAAAAGGGGAAAAAAAAGAAATAGATCAAAATGTCAGTTTGCCCTTAAGTGATGTATTAGCTACAAGAAATCTCATTACAATTTGATGTCTGAATCCCTTGAAGGAAAGATCTTATATTGTGAAGGTAGCATATGTGTCATGTGATGTAAGTACTTACTTTTATTGAATAGGTAAGTATATAATAGCTAAAAGACCCATAAATCAGCTAAATGTTCTCTCAATTTATAGAGAATATTTGATCTGAGAACATTACTGTCTGGTGAACGACGGGGAGGAAAAGGAGACACGAAATGCAATAGAGATGGATATGGTGGGTAATTCCTTTGGATTCAGAGTCTCAGATTTCAACTCACACAGGGACAACCTGTACTGTTTCTGTACTGTCCATAGATTGCCCAGGCAATGTTAAAAATTTAAGACTTGCATATTAGACTTGGTGAAGGGGGAGTTACATGCATATAACCAAATCACTCCAGAGGGATATCCAAAAATAACGGGAGAGGATAGATGCAGCATAGAGAAATTCAAGAAAGTCATTTTTCATTGGACTTTTATTTAAGCAAATTGAATGGTGATGAAAGAAAAATGAAACTATATTTGGTCAATATCTGTCAGAGAGCCTAGTTCATCAGCAGAGCAAGAGACTTCTCTGTCTGGCAGCTAACAATGAAGAAGAACAGATATAAATGGCCCAGAAGGTGACCTGGCATTTGCCTAGAGGTTAGAGAAATGAACTGAATTGTTTTTCTCTGTTCCCACAGATGGAGAGGGGGGGTGAGTTTTTACTACCCATGGAAATTTTCCAACCCCTTTCTCTGTAACTTTTTATTTTCTAACATGTACAGGTTCTCATTTTTTAACCTTTTATAATTAACATCTTACTTCCTTTTATTCCCTGCTGCCAAATACTTGAACTAAAGATCTAAAACTACTTTCATTTCCTCATCAGCTTCCTAAACCCTTGGCAGTCTTACTTCTAGCCCTGGACTGATACCATTTTCTAGGCACCAGAGGTCCCTCTTAACATAGTAGAAGTATTGCAATCATGGCTAAGAGCCTTGGTCCCCAACTAACTCTATTAAAACATTAATTGTCTTTTTTTAATTTGTTTCACATCTTTATAAACCACTGTGAAGAACTGAAAGTACTGAAAATTCTCCTAGCCTTCCAAATTCTCTAAGCACTCCTTTTTCCTACTCTAGTTTCCTACTCTAGTTTTTTTTTTTTGGTGGTGGGGGGGGTCGCTTCCTGACCCAAAGTATTTTTCAGAGCTTAGTCCCTTATTATCTGCTAACCCAGCTAACCCATACAGGCTCTGTGTCATTTACAAATAACCTTTAAACAACATGCTTATCCTCAAGCAGTTTATGATCTCATTGCTACAATGTGAAGCAAAAACACAAGTCAGCATATAAACCAATGCGAAATCTACAGAGAACTTCCATGTCCATTCACATAACATTACCTAATAAAGGATGGATAGATGAGTGGATGGATTGATGGATGGATGAATGGATGCATGGATGAATTGTGAATAGTTGCACAGAAGGAGCCAGATTGGTGCTGGAAAACTTAGGGAAGAGTGTAGGAAAGTGAATGAAAGAGATTTAATTTGGTCTTGAAGGCAAAATAGAACAGAATAGTAGATTGAGAGGAAACCTTCCAGGCAAAAGCAACAGAATAAGCAAAGCTTTGGAGATAAAAATAAGAATAGATTGTTTCTGGTGCTCTCTCATCTATAGTTTTCTCATCTGCACAATGGGGTTCTTAATAGGAATCACTTTAAGATTGTTAAATGACTGAATATTTATAAAATGTGTCTGTAATGCCAGACACAGAATAAACATTCAATAAGCATTCCATTATAATGATCCTATTTGGACGAAATGAATCTAAAATATCTATTTACAATAAAATATACCAAACAACTCTCTACTGGTATTCAAGTGTACATAGTTGTATTATTTATTGCACTGCAGAATATTCAAAAAGTGCTGAAGCATTTTAGGAAACAAGAGGATACTTAAAAAGACCACGTTCTTACCTGTTGATGCTTACCTTCAATAATTTAAAGTATGTATTATTTAAAAATGCTGTTCATATAGTAACCTTTACTATGATAAATTTGGGTATTAGCTGCTTCTGAACTTTTGAACCTGTTGTGGCATTGAATCCACAACCAATTTACAAATGCTTCTTGTCATTTTATAATTCATGAAGTTAAATAACTCCTGTTTGCCATCGTTATTGAGGGAAAAGGTATTGAACTTGTAGGCCTGAACTCAAAATGGATTTTTCATACACCTAGAAAATGTTGATTGGTGAAAGCTCCGTTGTACATCTTCTTGGGTTTATCACTAAGTAAGATTTATATTGTGGCAAATATTGTGGTGCAGCTCATGCCCGCCCTCTGATTTGAGGTTTCAGCTATTTGCTGGGGCCTATTTTCTTCCTCTTATATCTTTTTCCCCCAAGATTACCTCTCCTCACAATGAAGGTAGTAACACATTCACATCCAATTTTTTTTTTATTAAATTTTCTCACTTACAATATTTTTTATTCCAAAAGTTCCTGAAACCTCACGTAGCATTAATTTATTCATTGAACACATACACTTTAACAGGCATGGTGCTAGGTGGTAAAAATATAAACACAGATGTAACATGGTTTCTAATTTCCAGGACGCACTCTCTTGTGTGGCAGAGACAGAAGGATAAATTAAATGACACGGTTAACTGAAATTATGCAGGTGCTGAAATTACACTTGAGGTGCCAGGGAAGACTCCAAGAAAGGGCTGGCATTGGAGCAGAGGCTAAGGACAGCAGGTGCAGAGGCATATGTATGTCAGACAGGTAGGGATACTGACACCTTCAGTGAGGTCGGGAAAAAAAAATGGAAAGAAATGAGGCTGTAGAGACCGGCAGGGCTGGGGCTGGTGTATGCACATTGTAATGACCTTGTCCACCTAGACAAGAAATCCAAAATTTTACAAGAAATGTATTATATATTTTTTTTGCAAAAGGCTTCTTTTCTTTCTATACATGAAACTTTGATAATTCCATCACCATATTACCACATTCACGCTTCAGATACTCTACTGCATAAATTATATATAATATAAATGAGTAATTTTAAAATATGTTAATACTTTCTTTTTTCTTTTGAGGTGTAATTGACATACAACCTTGTATTGGTTTCAGGTATGGAACATAATGATTTATTTATGCTTTTATTTACTTCATTACTATCCTTTAAGGGACTTTAATCAGCAAAGTGTGATCAAACTTGAATAACATTCCATTTCCTTCACAAACTATTAGGACAATTTCTAATCCCTTTGACCTTTACTTGAGCACTGAATGTTATTATAACCAGAAAAAAAATGTGTTTGTAAGCAAAAACAAAGATTCTATTAAGTTATCTTCATGAATGTTCTAATCTCATCTCCATTTAAACCTAATTTAGCTTTATGGCTCTTTTTAATCTAGCCAACTAAAAAAATTTTTAATTCTAATGTTTCTTATTATTCTCATTTTCCAAGTCCTTATTAGATTTTTATTCCACATTCAGTCATTTGAACTGTGCTCATCTATTTGTTAATATATATTCTGTTGAGTACCCACTCTGTAGTAGGCACAGCTGGGTTCTGAAATACTAAGTTCAATAAGACATAGTCCTGCCTTCAAAGAGCTTATGGTCTAGTGGGAAAACCAACATGAGAGAAGTAATCCCATAATACAGACATCTGCACATGGGGAGAAGCCTCTAGGTTATAACGCAGAGTCACAGGAGGAGGAGACTTTTGAGCTGAGTGTTACAGGACAGCTTAAAGAATGCAGAGGGTGCAAGTGATGAGATGTGCACAGTTCAGCAGGCCCTGTGAGTCTCCATGAGACGCCACTTGTTTGGTTACACTCCGGGAAAATATAACTGGAACAAAAATCATGATAAGATTCCAAATTAGTTAACTTCAAATTATATTTGAATGTTTAAATTTTCCTATCCAAAAAGTATCCTTCAGGTTTTCAAAGAAATAAGCAAGAGAAAAAATAATAATGTTAATGGCCATGGTGTGTTTTCACCTGGTCAGTAGTGTCTGGAATGACTTACCTATCAGATTCAGATTTAGTGAACAAGGAAGTGAGAGGGTAAGTTAGACTAAAATAAATAAGTCTCCCTAAAGTCATTGTCATGTTCTTATCTAATATCTCACCACTCTGAGCTTAGAGGATATGTCAAGGATACTGAATAATACAGATTGGCATGAAGCCAACAAGTTCTTAGTGTTTAGACCACTCTCTTCCAGATTTCCCTCTCCCCCACACTAATCTGTCCTAAATTTCTGTTAAAGGGGAAGAAATATCTAAAGATATGCCTATTATTTAAAATAATACAAAAAACACTTTAAATAATAAGTTGCGCAAAACAATAGTGACTGTTTTGTGATAAAATAAAACTGACTTATAGTTCTTACATGTTTTATATAGACTAAGAGGAAGAAGAAAGAGGCATTTTATCACATTTAATCAAAGGACTATAATGTTTATGTGGGCTTAGTATTTTTCTCTCTCTAGTATTTTTTGAGCATTTATTTCATGCCAGGTGCTAGACTAAGTTATTTGTATACACATTGTTATTTAGTATCCATGAAATACATACTAACAGAATTCCTCAGAGGCAACTGAAGCTCAAT
This sequence comes from Furipterus horrens, assembly GCF_987537825.1. NCBI lineage: Eukaryota > Metazoa > Chordata > Mammalia > Chiroptera > Furipteridae > Furipterus > Furipterus horrens. Next base: position 143,389,765 of record NW_028327173.1, read on the forward strand.
TAGGTCAAAAATGTTTACTAAGGGCTTAGGGCCAGTAAGTGACAGAATTGGGATCTCTGCTTAAGACTGTGTATAACACCCTTCTTTAATCCTAGCCAACTTACCTTTTCTGTTTAGAATATGGCATTTGCCATATTCTCTGTGTTTTTTCAATTTTTAACTTCTCATTTTGCCCTTATATCTGCAAATCTTCACTCTCTAAGAACAAAAATTTATAAAATCTGAACTCGCTTATTTTATTTTTTTGAGAAGCTATCTGCTATTCAAGAAGATAAATTTATTTTAGATTGCTAAGTACATAAAATGGACTAAGTATATATATTATGCAAACACATAAGAGAAAATTTGTAGGAATTCATTTCATAACAAATAAAGCAACTTTCAAATTACTTGGAGCCTAAGGAAGCAGAAAGTGATGAAAGATGAGATCACCTTCTGACTAAGTGCCATGGGGTATCCAGGTGATGAGCCCTGCTTGCTCCTTGGTTGGATGCCACTACCTTGACAGAAAACTGAGCTTTGTGACTGAAAGTACTAGAAGACCAGGTTTTGCTGGGAGTTGCATATTTTGCATTTCTTAGCATATCTCTTAGCTACCCAGTGTTGAAAATCCGTTTCGATCATACTGAGAATGAGTTTTGAGCAATGCTGTGTGAGTAAGAATGTACTGTATGTTTTAGAAAGGAAGAGTCTGTTGTAGTGGAATAACAGGCAGTCACAGGGATCTGGAATTCAGTATATGAGGTCTTTGCAGAAGGTATCCAGCCATGTACTATGAAAAATAGATATTTATTGAAGAAGATACAAGACACAAGAAACATACATAGGACAATGATGCCTCAGTCCCCTTCAAAGTAGGCACCTTGGGACTTCACACAGTTCTCCCAATCATTATCAGCTACCCTGTTATATTTTCCTGAATTTCATTGACAGTCTGAAATCTCTTCCCTTTCAAGGGTGATTTTAGTTTTAGGAAAAGCCAGAAGTCACTGGGTGGCAAATCGGGGCTTTAGTGGGCCTGAGTCACCTGAGTGATTTGATGTTCTGCCGAAAAACTCTACAGATGTGATGCATGAACAGGTGTTTTGTTGTGATAAAGCTGCCAATCACCAGTCACCCATAGCTGCAGTCTTCTGAATCATCTGAACGGTTTCTGCAGAGGAATGTTCAAATTTAACAAAAATTTGATGCAGATTCATTGCTCTACTTCCTCAGTTATTTTGAATGTGAGGGCTACACAGCACACATATTCACTCAATAGCATCTACCGCCCCCACTGACTAGTACAGTGAAGTCATCATTGTTCACACATGCACCTTCCAGCCCACTCTCCTTGGCTGCCAGGTTACATCAATGTCACACAAACCATTCTCTTTATATTAACAAGGACTGGACTTTTTCTGCACAGAACTCATATGACTACAATACAAAATTATGTGTGAATCCAAGAAAATATCATATTCATAAAAATAAACTTACAGAAAACATTCATGAAGAGTGGTTCCTTGCATTCGAAAACAGATCTACAGCTGAGGCTCTTTACATACTTGCCCTCATTTTAGTTATTTTGCCCTTGTCAGCCCCAACTCTCTCCTGATATGCTGCAGCTAGAACTCTACAAATTTTATTTCTTATTTGTTAAGTTTTGTTAGTAAGGGGTCATTGAGGAGGTTTTGAAAATAGGCGTATTGGGGATGAACCTGAATGTTTGTTTCACTGGTCAGAGCTGCCTCAGTTGCCTGAGCAATGGCCCTTCTTCTGGCAGCATGCTCCAGAACTGGCAGGACAGCATACCTTCAGGGGTACCAGCTCCATTCCTGTGGTAACCTTTCCACTGTGGCTGAGCCTGAGCTATGTAGCACCTCCTATAAGCTCCAAAGTTGGGCCACATTTCCTCTTTAGAGCAAAAACTCCAATGTATAGTGTCCCTGCCTCCACAGTGTCCCTCCTCAGGGTCCAAAAACTCATCTTCCCCTTGAGCCCACCTTCCCCAGCCCTGGGGTCAGTAGCTGCTTCCTGCGGTCGTTATCTCTGGGTTATATCAGTGATCCCTTATTCCTTTTGCTGTCTTCCAAAATCTGTGTAACTGAGTCCCATATGGAATCTCTCTGGTGAAATGACTAGTGTGGTGTCTATTTTTTCTGGATAGATACTGATGATATGCATCCATAGTAAGTTTGAAAGAAAATATCCTCTCTCCAAATTTAAAGCACTAGAGAAAAATATTCAGAAATCTCATGAAGATTTGCTCCATCTCAAAGATAAACATAGCTTTGTATAATTGGTGTTAACCTACACATATTATATAGAGAGAAGAATATATATATATACATAATCAAGTAATCTTTACTAAGTAGTGCTTTACAGTTGGTAGATAATGTCTTCTTAATATTTGTTTTTAAAACATGACACTCAAGCCCTTCCATATTGGAATATTCTATGATTATTATTTTATAATGTAGAGTAAAGTTAAACTTCATAGGAACAAGTTAATGTATTTGCAACAAAGGTGGATCTCTTCTATATTCAGAAATATATTTCTGGATATAACTTTCATTACAAAATACCATATGAATGTATTAAGTGTAAATAAAGACAAAAATGTATTGACTGTGTTTTCTTTACATTTCCAATAGTTTGGGTAATAAAGGAATAAAAATTGTCCCCGCCAACATGTGTTTTTGGTGTAGCCAAAATCAAACTGTTTAGGTGAAGTAGGGGTGTTGGGTTAGATTCAGTGAAATTGTTATGTGAAAACAACTCACAAAGGAGCCTATATTTCTCTAATGGCTACTTCAGGCCTATTCCTCCTATTAGCCTTCAAAATAATAAAATAAATTCAGTTTAGAATGTCTATCAGATATGACCCATTGGCAAGGATTCCAAAGCAATAGTGGGAAATAGATGCTTACCCCTAATCTTCCTCACTAGCAGGGCAAGCTTTCTAGAGACAGGTTTTATGCTGGCTCTTTCCTGGGTGTGTCCATGTGTTGTGAAGTTAACATGCCCCAATAGTGCTGGGCAAGGTAGCTAAAGAAAAATACATACTCCCCCCTTGTCACTCCATGAAAAAAGGTTTTATGTTTTAATTGTTCAATAAGTAAAAGGTTTTTTTTCAAATATTATCTAAATGCTCTCTAAATTCCTAAGTACAATAACGAAAACAAAAAGATTTTTACTCCAGTACTACAATTTTAGCAGAAAGTCTTGTTAGTATGTCCATGGAGAACAATATAAGATTTACATTTTTCAAAATGAACAATGTGTTTCTTAAACTTTTTATAAGCCATTAATCATTTGCTTTGGACATACATTTGCAAAGAAAATCATAAACTATTTCCATTAAAATTTTATAGCAGTAATATCAATAAACATTCATATTAATAAATACTAAAATGTTTTAGTATGGGGATGATCTTGGAAATGAGGCCAGAAAAATAAACAATATAGAAATAGTTATACACCAATGTTAAATTACAAACAGGTTTAAGTAAAATGACTAACAAAAAGAAAAATGATAAATCAGTTAATATTCCAAATGCAGACCAACTTTATATGACATGTTGAACTTTTCTACTTGGGTTTCCTAAAGCAAATTCCAACATTAAATGACCTAACAAAGTACTTTCTGGATCTTGATTTTGAGCTTACTGGCCCAAGTGGTCCTGGCTACCCTACATCCAACTCTACTGGACCATTAGTTCTCATAGCAAATCTTTGACTTGTGGGCTTTTGACAAGAGATAATATGAAAACTATAAAAAAAGAAATATTATCCTAGAAAGTATGTTTTTCTGGGCTAGTCGATTTTCTCATAGTTAAATATGGTCAAGAAGATGAAGAGTGAAAAAGTGAATGATGAGTTTTTTTCAGTCTGTGGTAGTAACAAACTATTAGTACTTAAATACAATCTTTTATCACTTCACTCCCCAAAGCACGTGATAGATTGCTTCATATCCCCATCACCAAAGAATTAGCAATTAGAGAAAGAGTGCTTTGAATTAATTGGTACCAAATTTTCCTCAACGTTACTCACAGTTACTTAATGTAATAAAAAGGATGTTAAGGTTTAAACAAGGATAGGAAATGAAAATGAAGAAACTGCATTTATTCATTCACTGAATTTATTTATCCCTCTATTTGTTCTGCAAAATCTTGGTGAACATGTTCTGTGGAGCATGATAGCTCTCTTTCTGTAAACATAATTTATTGAACACTTTTTATATGCTAGGCGCCTCGCTCCAAAATGGCCACCAGTGATAAAGCTACCCTGCCCTTCTAACAAGATCACAGTCTGATGAACTCTTGTTTCTATTGGCTCTTACTTTTCATCCTTTGTCATCCCACCCAGCAAGAGTCTCCATTACATTAAAGGAAACCACTCATCCCTTGATTTCATTACATGCAATTCTGTGAAGAAAGGCAGCCATGACTGGAATCCCATAACTGGGGAGTACCTAGAACCTAACAGATACTCAATGAATACTTATAAGTTGTTTAGATTATTAAAAAATCACATATAGCATTACAGAGAAAAATACTCCTTAGCTCAAGAGAAGAGGCCATAAAGAAAGAGATGAGACATTAAAAAAAAAAAAAAAAGAAAACAGACTTTCAAAGAAAAGCAAGAAAGAAAGTGAAAAAGTGTAAGTGGACGGGTAATGTAGAAGAATTTTACATACTCAGACTGGAAATGATATTAAAGCCCCCATGAAAGAACTGGAAGTCCTTTCTACCTCACTCCATCATATCTCAAGTTCGACTGAGACACAAGCATAAAGGAACATTTTTTATTTCATTTCCATCATGAAAAACCTAGGGTAGCTGCCGCATTATACAATTCTCATCAGTCACTGACATGGCCCTTGAGTAAATAATGATCTCTTGTTCAGTGCAATGCTGTTGCCAGTAACAAGCATCTAATAGTGATATATTAGCATGTTAAATCATGACATGCAAAGTTACACTATATGTGTTAATACCATGCCACAGCTAACCTGCTACTTGCACAAAATTTGTCATTCTCAACCTAATTTGTTGTTCCAGATGGAAAATTTAATTTTACCTTGCTTCCTCCACTCACTTCCAGCTCTGGATAATCACAAACCTCTCTGGGCCCTTCCCTTTCTCCCTACTTTTGCCACCTCCTTTAATTACTCCATCGCTAAGAAAACCAGACACGTAGCTGGCAATGGGCACACAGATGGACAAAGGAAGAATCTTCTCCTGGAGACCTCACACTTACTTTGAAGTCTGCTCATCTGGGAGGAATCCAGGTCCAGAGCCATATTTATATTTGTTATGCAGGCAAGACAGCAAAGAACTTACAGTGCAGAGATGGAGAAACATATGGGAGGGCTGGCTCTTCTGGGTCCCTGGTGGCATAGTGAGGCATCTCTGATGGAATAAGCTTTCAAAATCATCAGGATCTACAACACAAACAGTGTGCCGCATGACACCATCTGGAAAAAGGCCTTCAAAGTTCAAAATAAAGCAAAACAACTTAGCATTTAATCTACAACTAAAGTTTAGAAATACATGAAAAGTTACATGCTTAAGATTAACAGCTGTGTGATTAAAACTGCTACATAGAGTCGTTCATTGAAAGAAAGGATTCTAAGGGCAATAAATCTACGAGTACAATACAAGCTGCCTCTAGCAAGTAACTTTCAATTCTTATTAGTAATGATATTGTTATTATACAGTCTATCACTTTATATCTTCTTGCAACATTTACAGAAGTCAGATTGGGACTTTTCTATTCACTTTCATGGTAAGAAAAATGAAGGCAAGTGATGGGCCCAATGTCACACCAATAGTTATTTAAAGAGAAAGATCCAAGTATCCTTTTCTTGTCATAGTTTTCTTTCTTTTGCACCATTTGATCTTGCTGTTTTAGAAATTAAAGCATGGACAATTGTAAACAAAGAAAGAGCACTTACAAGATGGTGTGTATTAGAAATTAGGTTTTATGTAATTCCCCATATAGTACACAAGGCCCTTCCCTCAAAGAGCAAAACAACCTGTGCTAAACAGTTAATAAAATAAATTAGAGCATTTTTCTTTCTTACAATTTCAAGTCACATAGGCACTATGTTTTAGATAAGGTAGCTGTAATAAATCACCAAAAGCAAAACTTCTGTCTAGATATTTTAGACTAACAGGGTTAACTATATATCCAAAATATACAGGTTAGAGTTTCTCAAAATTTAAGAGATGTATAATTATGGTAAAATAGGTAGTGAATGTGATTGTTTTATTTTCTTTAATTTTTAAAAATTTATTTATTTATATTTATCCTCAGCCAAGGACATTCTTTCATTGCTTCGAGAGAGAGAGGAAGGGAACGGGAGACACACACAGAGAGAGTAGAGAGAGCAGTAGAGAGAGAGAGAAACATCAATATGATAGAGAAACATTGATTGGTTGCCTTCTTGTATGCAACTTGACTGGGGAAGAACCTGTAGCCTGGGTATGGGCCTTGCCTGGGAACTGAACCCACAACACTTCAGTCAATGGGACAATGTTCCAACTAACTGAGCCACACCAGCCAGGGCAAATGTGATTGTTTTTGATAACATACAAACTTGGTATTAAATAATGGTGATTATCACAGTAATAAATTTATTTTATTTTTGATTATTTTTCAATCCTTCAAGCTATATCGAGTGGAAAATCTCAGTTTGGTTATAGCTTTTAAATCTGCTACATATTTAATATTCCTGTTAAAATAAAGAGAGATTGGGTTTTAGTCTCAGAAACTTCAGCAGGCAAAATCATGCATCTAGAATTTATTATATTGTCTTTATTTCATTTTATTGTATATTTACTTCCAATTTGAGAAAGTAATATTAATGTCCACTTAAAGTAATGATATAAAGTTTCTTTATAAAATATTTTTATTTAATTTAAAATAAAACTGGTTAAAATATTAAGTAAATAATTACATGCCAGTGAGTGAAGTTTGGGAAACTCTGGTATTGGCATAATTTTGTCAGGAGTTAAACTCCAAATAACTGATTAGGGATGCCTCTTTGACTTGCCAGTGTTTTTCTTGGAGAACAAGTAACAGAGGCATAAACAGCCCCTGGTAGTTGGGACCCAACCTGGCATTGCCCGTAGATCTCGGTGTTGTCAGGAGCTCCTGGAGCTCACAATCAGGCCATGGTGTTATCCTATTGAACATAACAATTTCACCAGCATCAGACAAGGCCACTCTATGATCATGATGGATCAAGAGAAAAAGTAGACTTCTCACAAAAGGCTGAAGCAGAAAAGTGACCAAGGATATCCCTGTCCTGGCTGATACGGGCAACTGCTCCTTTAGCCTTGTTTTATTCCTCCTGCCTTCTACGTAAGATTTATTAAGATACCTAGTCATAGAATTACTCCCACTTCCTGACAGCGTTTAATCCAATGCAAAGCCCTATGTCCTTGAAACTGCCCCAAAACTCCTACCACAAGTTGCAATCCCAGAGGTCCTTTCTAATACATTCTTAGAAGTCGATAGTGCATTCTCCTTCATTGCAATGAGCTGATAAACCAAACTTTGTTACCAGAGCTGTGTTCCTAGGGTTCTTTGGCTAGAGGGTATTGATATATTACAGTAATTGCACTCAATGACCACTGTTGAAATATTAGTCCTCGTGAAAATGAATTAGAATTTGAAATAATCTCTAAGCAGAAAAATAATATTTAACATTTATAATTATTTACAGTTACAATCTTTTTAAAAATCTAGTTAGTGAACTGATTACTACTTCAGAGTGACCCTCATATTCTGACTATCCTATGTTGGTCCCTTCTTTCTCTCAAAGCGTTTTGGTTGAGAACATAAATAATGTGACAGAAGCTAGGGAACTAATAAAGTAAAATAATAATGACTACTATTTTTGCCTGCCAGAATATCAACTCTATAATAGATGCATTTTCTCATATCTTACCTAATCCTTATTACAATCTCTGAAATAGATATCCCCATTTAACAGACAAGGAAACTGAGATTCGGAAAATCAAGTGATGTGCTCTGAATCTACTTGATAAGGTGGCAGAGAAAGACTTGACCCAAGATCTGGATGATCTCAAGGTTTTTGTTTGTTCCATTCCCCCTTTCTGTCTCATAACCAAGAAGGTTATGCTCAAACTCCAAAACTAAGACTAGGAAAAACTTACATTTTGAGCAAAAATTTTAATATTGTCTACACTGTATTCTTCTTTGGAATTCTTTAATAAAATAAAAGATGAAAACTGTTTAAAAGCCACAAGACTAGATACCTATAAATAAAATAGTATATTAACTTTTTTGTGGGGAAATTGTTTATATTTAGTAGAAACATTAATGAAAATATAGTAACTAATGGCAGGAATCAAGCCATTGACCAGTAAAAGAATTGTTTCTTTAATCCTTTTATACACTTTTAAAAAATTCTCACCCAATGTTATGTTCCTACTGATTTTAGAGAGGGAGGAAAAGAGAGAGATGGAGGGAGAAACATCAGTCAGTTACCTCCCATGTGTGCCCCGACTGGGGACTGAACCCACAATTTAGGTACATGCCCTGACCTAAAGTTCTAGTCCCTGTAACTGTTTTGGTGTATGGGACAACACTCCAACTGACTGAGCCACCCAGCCAGGGCTACACTTTTATGATCCTTTCCCAGTGAGTCTTATTAGGTTCAAGTATTTATCAATTAATCTGAATTAATTGTCAACTATTCCCAGTTTATAGTACTGCTTCTCCCAAGAATAGTTTTATAGAAAGAAATTATACAAATCATTTTATAGAAAGAAATCATAAACACCACAAACAAAATACTCTTTTATGACTCAGAACAGTCTTACAACATAAATGTTATTATGCTTCCAGAAACATATAGAATACTTGTGTTCCAGATGCACACTGCTTCACCTACATGATTTATTACATTTTCCCCCAATCCCTGGGATATAAGTAATATTATTTATACCCACTACAGAGTTTCACAAAATTAAAGAATCTACCCAAGAATAGCAGATGGCAAAGCCAGGGTTTGAAACAGAAATTTCAGATATCATGAATGAACCTGAAGGACAAAAAAGGCAATCCTCTACCGGCCTGTACTTTAAGGTGCTCCTGACCAAGTGATGTGCATAAAACACATGCGAGAAGCTCCAAACCTGGTCTCAGTACATCGTATTTACCATCTGATCTCATTGTGCTTGAGGCCCTGTGGCTGATGAGCAGCAGAGGAAAATGTGGGGGGAGGGACAACATGAAAGTACACAGCACAAAGCTCAGTGGAAAGGCTCGACAAGTCCTAGTTCCCTTAACCCTGGCATATGGGAACTATATGTCTTAGTGCTGACTCGCCTGTCTGTCTCAATGCCAGGAAACCTGAATGTGCATTCCAGAATGTATTTGGATACATTGCAAACAAATGTCAGAGCAGGCATTATACCCCCCACTAATGTACATTTGCAGGTCAAGAGGGTGATGCTGGAAAAGATTAATCCCTTGCTGAGTATTATCCATCAGAATGCTTTTAAATGTTGGCATATAGGCAACTAATAGATTATATACCATAAACACAGCTGTTGGAAGAAAAACGGCATTTCACAAGTCGTACAATTAAAATTTCTAATCTCCAAAAGCATCAAAATAAGAGAAGAGGGAGTGGGAGGGAAGGGTGAAAATAAGAGCCTCTTTTCTCGGAAAGGGCTATCTGTCTCCTGATGCCATGCGTCTTTGATTCCCGTTGAGCACAGGACACCCTCACGAGCTCTGGGTAAATAAAGGAGAACCAGAAAGGACTGCCTTAGATGAGCAACATGTGGCAAAAGGAACATGGGCTTAGGAAGGGAGAAAAAAAATAACTTTTATCTCAAACGTGTGTTTTTCCATAATATTTGAATATGCACACATAGTTCTAGAAAAAACAACAAAAGTCTGTCTGTATTATGTATTTTATTCCCTCATGTAGTAATTATAAAGAATTACAAAGTAGTATCAGTAATGTAATTGTATGCTTCAGAAATAAAAATACATTTTGTTATATGTCTTCCAGTTATTCTAAGCATGTGTACATATGTGTTTCCACAAATAGTGATCATACAATGTTTACTACTTTCTACATTATATTTTGTGGCTGTATAGTATTTTGTCACTTGGATACAACATAACTTATGTAACAAAGTCCATGTTGTTACATATTCTGGTATTTCCTAATTTTCAAAATTATAAACAAATATCCTTGCATGTAAACCCATGTGTGCATCTCTGGTTATTTAATATATATTTCTAGAATAAAATTACTAGGAAAAACAGAATAAATATTTTAAATATATATTTATTCTCAACTAAGTGCATAATTAAAAGAGCTTTAAATTATAAATGAACTCTGTTGTTGGAATTTCAAACAATATAAAAAAGTATAAAAATTAAATTAAAAGTCACCCTAAATTTTATCACTATTATAATTGTATTTAACATTATAATTTTGTTCAACCTTTTTCTAGACACCAGACAACTAAAATTTTTGATGTGACCGTACATAGAGGGTGCTGCATGAGATTAGGTAATAGATGCCCTTTATAACCTGCTTTCTCCACTCCACAATTTGTCATGTAGATCTTTCCATTATTAAACAGATATGTATAGCATGTTTAATGGATGAAGACAATTCCATTTTGTGAAAAAAGAATAACTGATTTAATCAATATCAGCTGATAAACTTTTATTTTATTTCTAGTTTTTCTGTCTTAAAATGCTACATGAATATAGCATTATTCACAAGCTAAGGAATGTATATGTACATGTGTGTCATATTCATATTACTTATATGAATAATTACTTACATATTATATAGAATTTATATTTTACTAGATAAAGAATATCTCCAGTGTATTAAAAGTACCATTTGCTAGAACATTAGACAGTGCTTTATATTACCAATATTTTTAATTTTTATTAACTTAAAGGTAAAAACATGATAGCTAACAGCCTTTTACAGTATCAGAGTTGGCATAATGCTAAAAAATTTTTCACCCTAAGATTATAAAGTATGCCCACCAATATTTTTTTCCAATACTTTAAAAATATTGAACACTGATACAGCCATAATTGAATTCAGTATGGGAATGAGGCAGACATCTGATTAGTTTCTCCAACTGGCTAGTTTTTTCAATATCATGTATCGATAGTTCATTCCCTTCCAATTCTATTAGTTTGCTAGGGCTGCCATAATAAAGTACCATGCACTGGCTGGCTTAAACACAGAAATGTATTGTCTCACAGTTCTGGAGGCCAGAAATCTGAGATCAAGGTGCTCGCTCATTTGGTTCCTTCAGAGGGCTGCGAGAAAAGGTCTGTTCCATGCCTCCCCCTGAGTTTCTGGTAGTTTTCTGGCAATTTCTGACATTCCTTGGCTTGTTGAAGCATCCCCTCAATTCTGACTCCATGTTCATTTGGCTTTTTCCCTGTGCGTGTTTCTGTGTCCAAATTCCCTTTCTTATAAGGACACCTGTGATATTGGGTTCAGGGCTTACCCCTACTCCAATGTGACTTCATCCTAACTGAACTGATTATATCTGCAATGACCCTGTTTTCAAATGAGGTCACAATCTGAGGTACTGGGAAGGGTGAGGATTTCAACACATGACTTGTGGGGGGACAGTTAATTTCATCACACCAAACAACCTATAATACCACAGTCTTGGTTTTTTGACCAGCATGTCTAACTTTCTAGCAAGAATATCTTCATTCGATGACTATCATTTTTTTAGTATATCTTAATATTTGATAGGGTAAGTCCTAGTATTCATTTTTCTGAAGAAGTATCAGAACAATTTAGTCAAGTTTCTAAAACATTTTGTCACTGGAATTTTTAAAATATTGTTGAATTTATTGGTTAATTTAGGAAGCAGTTGCATGTTGATGATGTTGAATCTATACTAGACAATGGTATTTCTCTCCTTTTTTGCAAATTTCTGTTTATGTTTCTCAGTTGAATTACAGTTTTCTTCATATAAACTCTGTATACATATTAAGTATATTTCTATGCTTTTGTTGTCTGGTTATAAAAGGGTATTTCTTCATTTTGTTTTCTACATGGTAATGGCTGGTATATAAAAATTATCACTGGGGATTTTTTGGATATTGACATAGTTAGCGATCTTATATTGAACTTTCTTAGGGACTTTCTTTGATTTTCCAGGTAAACAATTACCCCACCTTCATTAGCAAGTATTTCGCAATAATTAATTTCCTTTTTCCTTATAATTTATAGTAACCTAAATCCATATCTTGGCTTTTGTGTGTGTGTGTGCTTTATATTGTTAATGTGTTTGCTTTTTGTGCATCAGACCATCCTAAATAATCCTTTGAGACTTAGTTTGTGGATGGTAAAATTTCTAAGTCTTTCAACATCTAAAACTGTGTTCATTCTTCATACACACTTGAATGTTAGTTAGTCTAGTTTTACCATATTCTAGCACTACCAATGTGATTTCTGATGTCTGACAATAATCACCAGGACCTGATAGAGTGGGTGGATTTCTTTTCCACTTATAAATAAAACTCAGAATTAAGCTTCAGTTAAGGATTTTCTTCTTTCAATGTTACATTCCTTTAGCTCATGAATAATCTAGATTCTTGCATTTGCATCAACACAGATAAAAACCATTTGCAGAAGAGCTTCATGCCGAGATTGTTTCCAATCAGGGAATGTGTCTCATCATTCATTCATTCCACAAACTTAAATCAAGATGCTACACTGGGTTCAGTGACTGATACAAAGATGTGGCTCCTGCCCCAAAGCTCAAGTTCTAGAGTAATGACGTACAATTACGCACACCTTGAAGGACCCTTCCTGACAATCTTAGGGACTCTTCAAAGTCCAATGAATTTTCCATGTCACAAAAGAGACTGCATAACTCTGTGGAACGCTGTTTAGCCTTGGTTGACAGCAAAATCAAGGCTGTGCTGCCAAATGGAGCTTGGCGTCATTTAAAAGTACCAAGTAGGCCAAAGGTTCTCTCTGCCACAGGACCTGATCTTTGCCTTTACTTGCACATTTTTTTCAACATCTATTCTAGTCTTAAAAATAGAAACGCTTGCCTCTGCCAATCCTTTCACGGGATCCCAGATGAGAAACCTTTCAAGGAGAATAACAAAATGCAATCGGAATCAACGCCTGTGAAGCTTCCCAGACATGCCCAGCCAGAGACACTAGGAACTAGCCGGGAAGGCACTGACAGCCCACCAACAGTGACACTGCAGGGTCTGCTGCTGGGAGGGCTTCTGATGTCTTTCTCCACTTCCCAGACTTCTCCCTCTTCTCTGTGCACTGTTTGCTCACACTAGAGTCTGTCCTAAGTGAAAAGGGACTTGAGAGATGACTTCAGCAGAACAGGTAGCTGCTCCTTACTCAAAGCTCAGCCCCCTTGCTTCTGTGACTTCAGCTCTGGATTGTCTTTCTATGGGTACAGCCAGACTGTGACTGATCCATCTGATTGGAAATAAAGGTGCAATGAAAATTGTGAAGCTTTCTCTCTTCTCTGATGTTAGGTTTCCCTCAGCCTCTATCTTTATGTGCCCTCCTTCTTTAAAGTTGCTCCCAGGGAGAAGCTAACAATCTCAATTACATTCACTGTTTGTCTCTTTCAGAGATTAGAGTTTAACAGTGGGGCAAAGGGTGACACTTACATTGGGATATTTCAAACAGTGATAAAATGGTGAAGGTTATTTTCCAGCACTCCTAATATCATACTGCATGAGCAGTCCTGATGGAAAGTCAATGCAAACTGTTTTGACTGCAATTTGCCTCTACTATATTCACACATATCAGCAAGAGATTCTGCTGATAAAATTTGGTCACTAGTGATATTGTCTATGTATATGTATTAACATAAAACAAAATGTTATTCACTTAATGACATTTAAACCCTCCATTACCTGATCCGGGGCTTTTTCCATTTCTATCTACCATGACTGCCTGTGATTCCTCCAACCTCTCAATTGTTTGTTCCCTGTGTTTTATTCTGGGTTTGCAATCCTTGAACATTCCCTCAAATGAGAGTCTGCTTGGCATAAGGGAAAGAGCACTCAACTCAGGGGGCCTGACTGGGAAACATGATTTAAACAAAGTAACTGAATTATGCAATACAATATATAATTTTGAGCCTTTAGCTTAATCATCTGTAAAATAAGGCTTCTCATTGTGCTATATTCTTCAAAAAGTGATGTAAGATATAGAGAAAACGTACACAGATGAGGCGCTCAATAAAGTCTTCCTATCTTTTCTGAGTATGCATGTCTTATCCATCCTTCAAAACACAGCTCAGAGAGCACCTTCTGTATAAAAGGTCCACTGATTGCCTTCCCCAGGATGCAATCTTTCCATTTTCTAAACTCCCATCTTATTTTGTCCTTCTCCATCAGATGGTGAAAACATCTTTCTATCTGTGTTATGTCAGGCCTCAAACTGAGATTCATATTGTGGCCTGTGTACAAATAAAGGGGAGAGGGCTCCTATGGGCATCTACATGCATGGTTGCTCTTCATGAAGGCTGCTCTTCTAGATAGAAAAAAAAAAGTAACCTTTGGCCCTTTCCAATGCCCTGCCCTTAATTTTGCATTCTTGTGTTCTTCTTATAGAAGAGGGCCCCAGATTGTATAGGTGTCCTTCCCCACACAGCCTGATTGGAAACTGGGGCAAAAGAGGGAGGTGAGGACAATGGAGGGACCTAGAGCTGAAGGAGTTCAGTGGATGGAGGACATCATGAGATTGGTAACGAGTATGTTATTTGGGGTCTGGATAACGAAGGGTGGCAAAGGTGGAAGTGTGTGCAGAACCAGTAACTATTCTGGCAATATGAGGATTAGCAGTGATGGATGTGGGTACCCATGGTGCCCTTGGCAAGGCGATCAGCATTCTCTTGATAGACACTGCCATTGGTGCCAAATTCTCACCAAGTCAAACACCGCTCTTCAGAGAGGCCTTCTTTGACCACCTTACAAAGAGGCTATACCAGCCTCAGTCTCATCTACCCTCATTTGAAGCACTGTCACTATCTGAAATAACCTTGTTTGTCTTTCTGTACCATGTTCTCCGTCACACACACACACACACACACACACACACACACAACCACACACGTGCTAAGAGTCAGGGGCCTTTCCTGTTGTATTTATCACTTACCCCCAGAAGAAGGTAAATACCTGGCTTACAGGAAAGACTCAGTAAGTATCTGTGGAATGAATGAATGCGAGCTTTATAAAAAGAAGATGGTGATAAGGGGAAGCTACTACATTCGAGGAAAGGAAAGGCGGAGTAGATACCTCATAGTCACTGAAGCTGACAACCTAGTTTGTGAGCACGCAGGAAGCACTCCCCCAGCTTTCCTAGAAATGTCTATGTTCCCATGGGAGTAGGCTCTTAGAAGAAGTTGGAACACATCTTCACATTTCCCAAAGGACCTAATATAGAAGTCTTGCAAAAATTAAAAAATTAAATTTAAATTAAAGGA
Source organism: Furipterus horrens (assembly GCF_987537825.1). Classification (NCBI taxonomy): domain Eukaryota; kingdom Metazoa; phylum Chordata; class Mammalia; order Chiroptera; family Furipteridae; genus Furipterus; species Furipterus horrens. Next base: position 143,405,268 of record NW_028327173.1, read on the forward strand.
TAAAAATTATCTGATTTTGTTCCATATAAATAGTCTGTGTGTTACAAAAAAATGCCATAACATAGAAATGTTCAGTCATTAAAAGTATTGAAATTTTTCAGTATACTCTATGGTAGAAAAGATTTCTACTGAAAACTTCTAAGAAGGCATCTGTTAGAAGGTAAGAATCCCTTGCTTTGAAGTCTAAAACATCTCTTTTTGCCACAAAATGACATGGTACACAAATTCAAATAAATAAAGTTAGTAACTAAGCAATCACAAAAATTAAAAAATATGCAAGTCAGGCCCTGCCGATATAGCAGAGTAATAATTATTTTCAAATTGTACACCATGCAAATGCTTTGCAACCATGTGCAACTATGCAAATTGAGCCCTGTTGTGGGTGGTTGCTGCAATTGCTCTTTGTTGTTGTTGTTGTTAAATAAGCATTTTATTGGGATTCTTTAGAAATGTTTCTAGATATTTATTTCTCTTCACCAGAAAATAATTTTTCTTCCTTGTATCTCCTGTTCTTTTTCATTTTTTTTAACTGTATTTCTCCCTTACTATTTAGCCCCCTTATACCCCACTCCCCCCAGCAATCAGCACACTGTTGCCCATGTCCATGAGTCCTTTTTCCTTTTTGCTCAATCCCTCCTTCCCTTCACCTCCCCCTCTCCCACTCCTTTAGCTTCCATCCTGCTCTTTGTCTATGAGTCTGTCTCTGTATTGCTTGTTAGTTCAGTTTGCTCATAAGATGCCACATATGAGTGAAACCATATGGTATCCATCTTTCTCTGACTGGCTTATTTCACTTAGCATAGGTCTGTCCATATTGTCACCAAGGGTGAAACTTTATTCTTCTTTATAGCCAAGTAATATTCCATTGTGTAAGTGCCCCATAGTTGTTTTAACTGCTGATCTACTGATGGGCACTGGGCTGCTTTCATACCTTGGTGATTGTAAATAACGCTGCAGTGAACATAGGGGCGCATATGTTCTTTCAAATTAGTGTGTTGGGTTCCTTCAGATATATTTCCAGAAGTGAGATTGCTGGGTCAAAAGGCAGATCCATTTTTTAATTTTTGAGGTAACTCCATACTGCCTTCCACAGTGGCTGCACCAGCCTACATTCTCACCAAGAGTACAAAAGGGTTCCCCTTTCTCCACCTCCTCACCACACTTGTTTGTTGATTTATTGATGATAGCCATTCTGAAAGGTGTGAGCTGATATCTCATTGTGGTTTTAATTTGAATGTCTCTGATGTTTAGTGACACCGAGCATCTTTTCATATGTCCATTGGCCATCTGTATGTCCTTCACAATAGATTAAAATGGTTTTGCACAACAAAGGAAAACATCAACAAAATAAGACAACCCACAGAACGGGAGAACATATTCACGATGCATCTGATAAGGAGTTAATATCCAAAATTTATAAAGAACTTACAAAACTCAACACCAAAAAACAAACAACCCAATTTAAAAATGGGCAAAGGACCTGAATAGGCACTTCTCCAAAGAGCGCAATTGCTCTTAACTGATGCCTGGAAGGGTCTGGCAGTCTCTTGGGTTTTGTTGAGTTAGACTGATGTGACCTAAAATTACACTGCAGGCCAAGTGAATGTGTGATTTACCTGTTTATGCTCTACCACTAGGGTCTCCACTGGGTGTCATGCTGGGTTAGCCTACTTAACAAGCTTCAGAAATGAGAATTATTTACTAGAGAGTCAATAATCTTAAAAACAAAACAAAATAAAAGGCAAGGAATCTGGAAATTTGTGCTAGTCCAAATTGTTTTTAATTCCCTCTTTTATGAACTATGTTTATGAAGGAGTTTTATATCACACACAGATAATATTTTTTTCAGAGTTAGTTTCAAAAACTCCTTAAAATTTTATCTGAGAGTGAGTATGTGTGCTTTAAAAAATAATAATAATAAAAGAGGGGAGAAGGAAGGGAGAGAAAGAGAATCAGAAAGACAGGAAGAAAGATTGAACATATGTGCACGATGAGTGAGAGTTGGTGGAAAAGTTAATACTAAGTGATTTGTCCTTTATTTTATGAAACTGAGCAATGGCAAAATGGGCAAGCAAAATAATTGCATGATGTGCCAATTAATACTTGAACTAGGGACAAAGTGATCAACTGCATTTTCTAACTGACCTGATAGAGAGAAAAATAAATAAAACCTCAAATTGCACTATAATTAAACTTGAATGCAATTTTATACTCCTTACCACTTACCAAACAAACAAACAAAAAAGGACTTAATCTCTAGAAGATCTCAGACATAAAATATATTCTAGTTCTCCTTCTGCTATCTTACATTCTTTTGTACCATAGAGAATAGAGCCAATTTATTTCACCTTTCACAGTATTTCAAATTCTTGGAGAGACGAGGTTTTTTCTGCCAAGATTCACACCAAAGCGACTTGACAGTCTTGCCCAAGAAGGATCAAATGTGAAAGTAGACGACAATGAAGACGGTGCAATGTGCCCTTCTCTGTAGCCAGTCAAGTGCAAAGAAATCTGCCTCGAACTTGTGAGGCTTTTCAAATGTTCAGAGAAAACAGCTGAGCACAGAGTTTCTGGCCTGCAGCATTGCCTCACTAACCATTTGTTTTCCTGTCTAAAACTTTAGGAGGAGAAAGAAAAGGCAAACATAGCCATCCCCCACTCCTTTTAAAATGGGGTAGCCATGCCAGATATTCTGTGTAACTAATTCAGCCCAAGGCTAATAAGCTGAAAAACTTGTTTGGGCTAGACATTCCTCATCTCCATATGGAATTGCTTGTGTGAGCTTTTGGACTATTATGTGGTCAAAGGGGGGATGTTAGATGAAAAAAATTCTCAGCACTTTCCTTTTCTCTCATATAAATCCACTTTCAAGACTGAAGTAGATTCTATGAATTGCTTAAATCTGTAGGTGGAACACACCACAGAATATCATAGAAGCATCATCTTTAATAGGTTTGAAGACATGCCTCTTAAATTGGGCTAAGTTTGCTGATAAATTCACCATGTCTAAACTTGCCTACTCTAAACCTAGCCTGGGGCCTTCTTTATAATGAAGGCATATTTTCAATGAACCAAACTAAATCTTAATTACATATTAGCTTACCATGGACAACTATTAGGCTTCTGAATGGGAGTCTGTTCCTGACAAAAGGTGGAAAGTGGGCTGATGTAGTATATTTCACAGAAATATGTCAGAAGATATATATGAAAAGGGAAAAAACACTCCCAATTTTCAGATAAAGTTAAGTAATCTTGAGTTTAGCAGTCTTGGTTTTTTGGTGTTCTTTGTGTCACGTGTTACCAGGCAAATTAGCAAAATTGATGGAATTCAGTTTTCTCTTTTCTTAAAGGTCCATCAATAATTCTGAAAGTTACTTAAAAGTTTAAAGATTTGAAGGTTATTATTCATATATATGTGTGTGTGTGTGCATATATATATATATATATATATATTATAGTTTTCTAATAGGAGATTAATCTGCAATGAGTTTCTTCAATAAGTCAGCAGGCTTCTGTGACAGGCACTGTTAATTCATTCACTCATTTAACCATCCATTCAGAGAACACAGATTGAGCGGTTTTTACATGCTAATCACTGAGCTAGGTACTGGGGCTATAAATATGCATAATTACAACAGTCATGACACCATAAAGTCCATTCCCAATGTGTGGCTGCTTTGACAGCTCAAGCTGAGTAACTGCCCATGATGCCAACTTCCTAGAAAGATTCTGTAGTCAGAGGCCACTGCTGTACATTTCATGTTCCATCTCAAAGTTCAGAAAAATGTGCAAGTGAATATGTAGGTAATGAGATAGTTACCCAAACATTTCTTTTTTTCTGCTTTGCTGTTCAAATTTTTTGCGTGAAATATAACCTACAAAGAGAACATGTGCAAAAATACTTGTACAACTTAAAAAATTTTAAAGCAAACACCCATCGACCCCACTCAGGTTGAGATAGAATATTACAAACTCCACACTTCCCCATTTGTCTGTCAGAATCAAAACCCCTTTATTCCCCTAGAAGTAGCCACAACCCTGACTTCTGTTTTTTACATAAATAGAATCATACTGTATGTTTTCTTTTTCTTTTGCTTAATATTATATTGTAAAAATTAATGCATGATGTTCTAGTTTGCTTATTTCATTGTTGTATAGTGTTTCATTGTATAAATTTAACACAATTTATTTAGCTATTCTCCTATTAATGGACATTTGGGTTGCTTCCAGTTGTTTGAGTATTACAAATGTTGCTACTAACAGTGAAATTGTTGAATTATAGGATACACTTCCAGTCAACTTGAATATATATTACCAAATTTGCATTCAGACAAGAAGCTTGAGAGTTCCTATTGCTTCATATGCTCATCAACATTGGTATTGTCCGAATTTTAAAATTTTAACCCATCTGCAAGGTGCAATTTGTTCTCTTACACTACCTTTCAAAGTTTGTGTGATTTTATCAATCATATTTAATTCTCTATGCCATGGGGAATTTATTTTTGTAAATGACATGTGAGAGGGTCCAATTTTATTTCTTATATGATGCCCCATTTCCAGTGTTCCTAAGAGAAGCCCTTTATTTCTCCACTGATCTCCCATGTCACACCTCTCATATATCCAGTGTCCATACAAACATGAATCCCTTTTTCTGGCCTCTATTTTTCTATTGCTAAGCCAATTATTTTAATCTTGATATCTACAATACCAGGTCCCCCTGCCTGGTCATCCTTCTTCAACATCTTAGCTACTCTTAGTCCTTCCTGTTTCCACATATATTTTAGAATTAGCTATCAAGTGCTAATAAAATCTTCCTGGGATTTAATTGACTTTACATTTGATAGAACTATATAAAAGCCTCAGCCTCTCTGCCCCACTTCAGGACAAACCTGGAGGCCCATCCCACCTCTAGAATGCCCCGTAGGGATTGGCTGAGGACTTGGCTATGGCTGCCTCATAGTGCAATTCCTTCCTTCCCTCCTCATCCCTTCCCTCTCCCACAGGGGGGTGATCCCAAGAACATCCTCAGTAAGCATCCTACATATAAATCTGTCTCTGAATCTGCTTTCCATGTAATCCAGTTTGACACAGATTAGACAAAATCTGGATTTGAGGGTTTTATTTTTTCTATCATGCTATTTCTAACTCTAAAATTTGTGGAGTTTCTGAACACTTCATACTCCACTAGCAAATCCTACACTGTATTGCTCCTGGTCAAATAACAAACTTTGTGGCCAAATACGATGCACAGTGGGCTAAATTGGGCTAAATTCCATGGACTTCACTAACTTTATCATCCCTCTCATTGCACAGAAGCTGATTACAAAAAATGAAAATATTTGTTCCAAACCAGAAACAATATATGATGCTGTGATTTTTATAGACATATCCCAAGCATCCGGAAACGAAGCAATGGATCGACATAGAATTGGTGACTTTTCTTTGTCCAAGTAATGATTCCTTAATTATCTTTTACCCATACTTCTAACTCTTGGTTCTACCAGATTAGAGGTATAGTACCCCTGAGATGTATGCTTCCACCATGGAGCATTGATAACCTAATGATAAGCTGAGACTGGAATCTAGCAGTTATGGTATCTTCATACCAAAAGGCAAGTGGCAAAAAGCAAGGATATAATATTGGCTAGTGGGCTAATCCTAATTTTCAAGGAAAACATTTCATAACTGGCACACAATGGGAAGTGTTTAGATGGAACCAGCAGATTTCCAAAGTACCTCTTTATATGACAATTTCTAGTGCTAAAATGTTAGTGAAAGTAACTACAACTCTAAACAAGCATAACTATCATTCTGCAATATCCTTTAAGTAAATACTTATGCTGCTCAAATACTCCAGGGTCACTTTTTGTTGCTTGAAACAAGAATCTTGACAAATACAGAAATGTGTATACTAACAATATAATATAATGATTTACTAGGCTCAAAATATAAAAATGAACTTTTCCTTGTTAATGCATAGAATAAAAATCTTCAGGTTAACTATATTAGATGTTTCAGACATGCTGAAGTTAAGATCACAATTTTGACCCTGTTTTACATAACTTCTCCCTATCAAGTTACAGTCACCAGACTTTTACCAATTCATCAAAATTCACTTCTATTCTCATACTGTTTAACATTCATAAGTGAATTCTAAAATAATAGATTTTCTCTCTTTTTTTAAATTTGTTTTGTTAATTTACTACTGTTTGACCTTTTTAACTGCTTATGTAGCTTTATCTGGTGATTAGAGTACATTAGAACATTATAGTGTATTTAAGTGAAAAATATGTCAGCAACCAAATGTAAGAAGCAACTAAAATCTTTATTTTTTTTCTCAGTGGCAAAGGCTTTCTCAGTATTTATTGAAACATGTAGATATCAGATAGCTGTCTCATGTCCAATAACCATCAACAACAGAGTAGATTATCCCTGTGCTAATCATTCTATTCCCAGCCAAAAGGTTTGTTAATTTACCTGATGGGCAGTGTTCTGATTATGATCTCTTGACATATGCTTGAATTCAATGAAATTTTTATCATTGTCATACATTAGATAGTTAATTTACTAAGCATGCTGTCATAAAATTCTCCATTCTAAAACTCTATTTTCAGGTGGATAGGTCAGAGGTTTAAGGTCTGATATTGGTAGTAGATATTCTAAATTTAAACCAAATTGACAAACTAGATGTTGATAAATCACCAGGATCAAGTGACCTCTGTCCAACAACTTTGGGAAAAAATTAACAGTGAAATTATTGAACTCGTGGCTAAATCTATAACCAGTCATTCTAAAGGCTCTGGCCAGAGGTCAGTCAGATGCTAATGTAACTCACACCTTTTGGTGCATTCTGGAATATTAGAACTAATAAGTGATTTCATTAATGGGACAAATTATAAAATACATAAAAATCAAGCATCTTTATTATATTGATACTATCAATAACCAGTTATTCTATTTAATAAAAGGAAAATTATCAAAAACAGCAACCACCTAAAAATAAAACAACCAAAAAACCTAATGGTCCAGGGAATGAATATAAAAATTGTAGATTTGTAGAAATACAGTTATAAATACTTTCTGGGAAATAAGTATCATAGTTTAGAAAACAAAATATGATCATAGGTGACTTCTGAAATTGATATATAAATATGGCCCAAATCCAAACAAAACACAGTGATAATTTTTTATTAACTTGCCAGAATGATTCTTTTTAATAATTATTTTACTTAAGTGCAGATTACATATTTACTCATTCCAAGTGTACAATCCAGTGATTTTTAGTAATCTTACTGTATGAGGAAGCCATGGACCTACATCAGTTTTGAAATTATTTCACCACCCCAATAAGATCTCTCATGTTCATCTATAGTTAATTCTCATTTCTACCCTCAGCCTCCACGTAACCACTAATCTACTTGCTGTCTCAGTAAGTTTGCCTTATCTAGACATTTGATGGAATTGTAACCATACATTATGAAATCTCTTGTGACTGGCTCTTTCACTGAGTACAGTATAATATTTTTGAGGCTCATCCATGATGAAGCATGTGCCAATAGTTTGGTCCTTTTTATTGCTGAATAAAATTTCATTGTATGAATATAATTATCAAAATAATTATGAGTCATTGTTTTTATTGTAAAAATGAGGGAATCTGATCTAAATGATATTATAAATCTATAATAAAATAAACAATGTAATATCACTACAGGAAACAACAAACATAGCAATGGAGACAATTATAATATTTAGAACTAAAATGCACTATCTATAAGAATTTAAAAAATGGTAAGAATGCCACCTCAAATCCGTGTGGAAGAGAATTGATTATTCAATAAGTGGTGTTTAGACAATTGGCTAAGATAAAAATAATCTTAAATTCTACCTGTATATCTGAAACTGTTACCAAACAAAGCGGGTTTCTGCCATACGCCTCTGTACACAAACATTACACAATAATTAGTGGGAAAGAAAATGGTTTTATTGGCAGGGTGCCCAACTGGGGGGGGGGGGGGGGTCCCAGCTCCCAGCCGTCCTCTTCTGTAATACACAGAAATCCCCTTGTTCACCCCCGAAAACTGAAATCTAAATCCATGCCCAGAGATCCCCGATTCCATTATCTGCCCTTTTAGAATCCATGCTGTTACACAAATGAGTCTGTCTTTCCGACTCCAGGCTCTCTCTCTCGAGTGTGCACTGTGAGGTCAGCGACTCAATTGCTCTGTCGCAGCTTCCTCTGTCTCGTGGGGCAGGGGCGCACTGCCAGATTACTGCAGCAAGTCATGTAAGGGACACTGTCTGTGGGGCCGCAGAGCCCAAGGCAGCTCACACCCGTGGGGCTGGTGAATGATCCTGGGCTGCAAGTCTGTGCTACTTTAAGAGCAAAAGAATGGGAACGGGTCTGGACCGTGCCTTGCAGCACAAGATGCATGTCCCACATGAACCTGCCCCCAAATGTGCAAGCCTGGCAAGGCAAAAGCCACGAGAGAGGCCCTGGTGCATGTCTCCCAGGTCCCACTAACTAACGTTCTAGTACCCCAAACAGGGCAGGGAGATGGAAATGGAAAAAAGGGCTAGTTTCCAAGCAAGCTCCATTTTTAAAGTCCTGTCCCCAAATTCTAGGTGCACTGGAGGCCAGTAGGAGGGTCTTTTCCTCTGTCCAAACATTTGTCTAGCTGGGCTCATTGTGCAAACTTCTTTTGGAGATGTCACGAGCCCTGCCCGTTAGCTGTTTACCTTTCCGTAGGGGTATGGAAACCAGCTGGATTTCAGTCTGCTCTTTTTGGCATTCCGGACGCCTCTCCGGTGTCCCTCCCCTCTGCCCAGAGATCCGGCCTGACCTCTCTGTTTCAAAACCATAAATGAAATTAATCCTAAATGGTTTAAAGATTCAAATATAAAAAGTGACATCATAAACATACTAGATGAACATTTACAGTCTTTAGCCTCACAGGAAAGGTAGAATCCATAAAGTAAAAGGTGTAAGACATCAAATTTTTGAAACTTAAGCATGACCTAAATTATATAAACTGCAAATGACCAAAAAAAAGAAATATTTACTGAATGTAAATGCCTATAAATGGTTCATATTTCAATACATAATATTTAAAAAGTGCTTACAACATGCTAAGAAAGAAATTCAACCCTAATCCAAAATGAATCAAATAACCATACAAGTAAATGAGCATAAAATGACAGAGAAAGAGCCAGTAGAAGTAATTTCAAGTTTATTATAGCGAAAGTGCCAAGTAGGGCCATAATGAGGGATATATGAAATAAAATTTAATATTGGAAAGGATTTTTTAAATGTTAATCCCGTGGATTATCTAGGATGTGGGCAACAGCCACTCTCAGATTCTCTTGCTGAGAGTGTAAAACAATACAACCTCTATGAAGGACAAGCAGGAAAAACTTCACAGAAGATATGAAATGATGCATACTGTCACTGAGCAATTCATTCCTAGTATTCTAAGGGTAGTTTATAATGTAAAAGTCAAAAAGCACTAAAATACTGAACAGTAAGAGATTCCTCAATAACTTATAATAAATGCATACAATTTAATTAGCTTGGCTAGTAAAATGATGAGACAGGATTATGTGGCGTGACATGAAAAATTACTAAAAAAATTGCTTTAAAATAGCAGATTTTAGAATAGTATTTGCTATATGATCCCATTTCTGCTTTAGAAAAAGGAATAAAACTTTTCAAAATATAGATAAGTAGTAGACTGAGTCAGTAGTGATATGACATCATAATTCTTATTGATAAGAAGAAAATGAATATATCTAGAATAATTTTAAAATACAAAATCATTCGGCTCATTTGTATTTTCCAAATTTTCTACAAGAAATGTGTATTACTGTATCAGCAATTGTTATTTTTAATAAAGTATTATTTAACAGTATATTAGCTGCCTTGGCTAAGTGACTGGAATCATAATAAATAATTAGCTTAATAAGAGTTAGAAATATAAGCAAAGTCTTTTGTTGGCTATTGCATAGGGTATAAATAAACAAAGTTTTATTTAAATTTTCAAAGAAGACTTAGATAGAATTGTACATCAATGATCTTGTTCTCACTTCCTTTTGCTTCTTCCTGTAACTGGATTCTACCCTCCTTAGATTTTCACTAGATTCCTTTCTGCCATTTCTATGCCCTTGGTTTAGCAATGATGGATTCAATCTTCTTACTGAGAAAACTGATAAGAAGAAAATCTTTCAGCTCTGACTTTCCTTTCTCTTGTTCTTTTCATCAAACTTCTTGGAACAATGTGCCATGTATTCTGCTGACTTCTACAGATTGTATTCATTCTCAGCCCATTGCAGTCTGGCTTTAGGCCCAAATATTCTGAAGCACCTTTTGTCACCAAGTTTACAAATGCTCTTCTAAATGCCAAATACTGTCAAGCTCTTTCCAGGCCTCCAGGGTACAAACCTCCTCTTCAACATTTAGATTCCCTAACTCTGGGGCCAGGCATCTTTCTAATTAGCAGAGATACAAATCAGCAACAGAGGAAGAGAGAGTAGTATCCTTTGAGTTTGTACCCAGCTATCACAACATCCCCTTTCTAGTGCTGTAATAATTGCCTTTACTTATCTCTCCTGTTGTTAGAGGATTAAATGAGATAATGTATGTAAAATATCTGGCAGGCAGACTGTAACTCAAAGTAAGAGCCTGCATTTCAGAACTATGTTTTGCATTGGGAATCATACTTTGTTGCCACCTACATGATTGACCCTGCCATGTTTCGGTTTTATATATATCTAATTTATTCAAGGCTTTCCTACATTTCAGCACACGGTTAGGTACTAGAGCTATAGAGATAAATAATAGATGACTTTTGTCCTCAGTGGGCTCACTGTTAGGTTGATGGTAAAAGGAGAGTTATAATACAGTATAAGAAGCATGATTACAGAGTTTTTCATCTCACAGATATGAGCTGATGCTTAAACTTTCAAAAATCTCATGAATCTTCAAACACATACACAGAGATGCCATTGTAGCTATAAAAATAGGCATAAACACAACGTGAGTAAAGACTGTACTTAGCCCAGCATCTTCAATAATACTTGGATGAATTCAAAGTATAAACAAATATACTTCTCAAATATTTCAGCATAAATAAATTTGCCACCTAAAAGAGCAAAATAAAACTTTACCCATGATATTGGGTTTTCAGTATTGAGAACAGCTAGGTTTTTCATTCAAAATTGCAATTCAGAAGATATATATAGAATGACTATAAAACATTACAAATACCAAAGTAGGATTTTAGATAGTTTGTTTCTTCAGCTTTCAAAGGTTTTAGAGAAACAGAATTTGGAGGGATTATGTCTGCCATGTCTGTACTCAGAGCGAGACGTAACAACCTATTTAACATCTACAATGAAGGGGTATTTGGAGACCTGAATAGTTGAATATACATAAACTTAAGAGTGTTTTTTTTTTTTTTTTTTTTTTTAACTCAATAGCCTCAATACCATTTGTTCTAAAGGAAAAAGGGAAGCCTTTCTCAAATCCTCATGACTATTTTGTATCTGATCAGAGAAATCTCAGCTATTTCCTGGGCCTAAGGCTAAGAATAAGTTTCTTCTTTGCATTCCAAACATTAGGTTATAAGTAGACAAACAAGGCTGTAATTTAGCAGATGAAGCACTCCCTTTGGCAATATATATGTGTGTGCAAGTGTGTGTGTGTGTGTGGCGGCGTGGCACATATGGGTGAGTACAGGCAAATGTGCCTAACTCATCAGGTCCCTGAGGGCTGAGGCTGGGTCTCACTTTTCTTCACATACTCAGTACTTTTCTCATAGTTGGCACTTACTAAAAAGGAATCAATAAATTAACAAATGGATAGATGAAAGAATATACAACTGGTATATGTGACAAGTATGATATATGTTCTATAACTTCGATATTAAAATAAAAATGAATTCAACCACATGTGGGTATTTTAGTAAAGGCAATAGGTGAGAGAGAGAGAGAGATCTGACAAGTCTGAAATATTTGTTGCCCCCCGGAATTTCTTCAAATTTGTAACATTGATTGAACCAAGCCTTTGCATTCTGGGATGACTTAATCTACTTTAATTATGGATCGCATCATTGGTTTCCACAAGTACATTTTAAAAACACACAAGCATCTTGTTGAATAAATTCTATCATTCACCATGGTTTCCCTTTTCCACAATTTTTAACCTTTCTCTCTTTTCCATACTCCTAACTTTGTAGAGATGGGCAGAAATTTTTAAAATACCATATTTTTAACTCCATAACACGTACCTGACCATAAGACACACCTAGGTTTAGAGGAGGAAAACAAGAAAAAAAAATATTCTGAACCAAATGGTATACTAAAATATTTAATAAAATATATCAGAGTAGTATTTTAGCTGTGTAAAGTGAACAGCAGTCAACAGCAGTATTAAGAACCATCATCACTGTCATTAACAAATGAGGAGAGACTTTAAGGTTCAAGTACTCTTCTAGTTTTCTGGGAACCCCAAGAACTCATATCGCTAATGTCAGAATTTATGAAGCTTAGTTGTTCACAATTACTTATATCACTTTCTTTGATATGTTCATACTGACCAGACACTCTGAGATTCAGCAGTAAAGTGGCACATTTAAGCATCCTCAGGGGTTTTTCATGGACCCACTACTTCCTCTTCTAACAACTGTCACCACAGCAGTCTGTGATGCAATATTTGCTCCATAAGACACACAGACATTCCCCCGCCCCCACTTTTGGTGGGGAAAAAGTGCGTCTTATGGAGTGAAAAATATGGTATGTTTGTAAAAGTAAATAAAAAAGATGTTTATACTATCCAGTAAAAATTAAAAAAATTTAAAACACCAATTCTTTGATCATTTAGATTCACAATGTCTGCTGAAGTTAGTTTCAACATTATTGTCATCACTGACTTAGAAGAGAACTTTCCAGAACTTATGGCTAGGAGTGAGGGGAAGAAAGACAAAAAGACATGAAGAACTATGAACAAGAAAAAAGTGAAAAATGCCTTGAGCATTACTTAGTGCCCATCTGTCTAGCATGACTTACTTATATGCATGAAAACACGTGTGGCTCATAAGATCATTAATGACAAAGTCTTGGCTCTTTAAGATTCTAGCCGTAAATAGTGTGGAAGAGACTTTCTGTATTATCTTCCAGTCATGAGCACAAAAGATGATGCTTTTTAAAAACTCAGCTATCACTGGGGATTTTTCAAGACTTATTTGAGAAACCTTAGTCATGGAGTAGTCCATTTGTGATTAGTCCCAAATCCAGTGAGTTTAAGTGTATTGAGTTCCATACATTATATCTACAAAGTGCTTGCAGCACTGCTTCTGTATCTGTGATGGCTACCGCTGTCACAAAGCTCCCGTGTCATGTCATTGTCTTCTGTTATCATCCTTGCTCTACAGCCTGTGTGCCTGTATCCCAAACCACCTCCTCGTCTCGCCAACTTGGCCATCAGGAGAAGTGATGCTGCTTTAGTATTGCATTTGAACCAAAGGAAAGAGCAAAACAAGCCCTTATACAGAGTTGGTTTGGCTTGGATACAAGATACCAGCTCAAATAAAATGTCGCTACAAATAGCACAAATCACTGTAAACAAATATCGCCTTCATGCCTGGTGAAAAACATCCCAAGATAAGACTAAGTCTATCAAACACTGCTCTGGGACATGCTTTTGTCTCCTTCATCTTTAAGCTCAGAGCTCAATCCAATTATCCACAATTTTAGGTTCTGTTTCTGATTTATGTATACTAGGGTTGAAGGGGTGTTGTATGAAAAATATTTTTGGTATGACAAGTTGAAAATTTCAGTTGATAAGCTAAGATTACCACCAAATAAATATGTTAAACAAAATCCACAAGATATGGATACAAGGACACTTGGTACAGAAGAAAGTTAAAATATGTTTTAACATAAGAAATTGACATTATTAGTAAGATTCTTTACATTCTTTCTCATAATTTAGTTTGAGAATATCCAATATGTGCAGTTTTCTCCAATTTATACTGTTAAGTGTAAAATGTCTCCCCCCAATAAAGGGTTCCTAAAAGAGTCTTGAAATTACACTCTGTAGTTTCCTCCTTCACTGTAGCTAAATATAAAATCCTTACACTGTGTAACTAAAATACTAGATTCTTTCCATAATTCATATTGATTTTTGCATAAAATGCCTATTCTGAGCTGAGAACTACATAATCAAACGTAGCCATCAGTTTCTGATGCTAAACAAAATTACCCTTTGGGGGGATTTGCTCACAACTCCTCTGGAGATAAAGGGGGAAATAATCATTGGACTTTCTGAAACATGATAGCTTTACACCTCTATCTGGAGTCAATTTCCATGTCAGGTAAATCAAACAGTCATAGCTCCACAGTAAAGAAGTAAATTTCTTCTGTAAGTCAAATTTCTAGACAGTTTCTGAGGCTTTTAAGCCTTCAAATATTCAGAGGAGGAGGTGGTCATGAAGGAGCTTATAAAAAAGTAATATTTTTTTCAGGGATATTTTCTGTAGTGTTAGCCAGATGCTTTCCCCTTCATGTTTACCCCTCCCCAAAATAAACCGAGCCTGCAAAGTAATCTCCGGGAGAATTCCTCTTCTTATAAGGTGTACTCCTGAAACCATATCACTTCTTTTCTTTCTCATTCTAAGTTGCTCTGAGGAACAACATACCAGTGATCTCCTCTCACTCCCCTCATTCAGAACCCCCTCCCTGGGCACACCCACATCGCTTTTCCTCCTCATCTTGGTGCCCATGGAACAGCTTTGACACTTGCTGTTGTTTGCTCTTCCTGAAAGGTTTTGTCCCCATACATTCTAATTGAGGCTTTGTCACATTATTCAAGTCTCAGCTTTGATGTCTCCCTCCCAGAGAGGCCTTGTCTGACCACCCATTAAGTGGCTTCCCCTTGTTTCATTGACTTGGTAATATTCATCAAGATCTGAAACTACATTGCCTATTTGTTTCCTTGCTTATTATCCGGCCTCTCCATTGCCCACTGGAATATAATTTTCATGAGAACAGGGCTTGTACCCGTCCTCTGTCATGTTCTAGGTTACCATCAGCGCACAACGAATGTCCAATAGACTGGAGACAGAAGCAGATTCTACCGTGTCTGGGAGGAAAAATATCATATTCTTAGGCCCCTAAACCTTCTCATCCCCAACCGCTCTGCTTCCTCACCCAGATGAGGAGTTTTTGTCTCTTTTACCAGCTGGATTGCTCAGACATCCTCAAACCACCTGACTTTCATTTAGTCTCCACAAAATGAATATGAGATCCCAGCCATGCATTCCATCACTTCCCTACCCAATTGATATTCTCTGATACCCTGAGGAATTTCCCTTCCTTTCAAGAAGCGCACAGTGTCTGCAAGGTTACTAAACATGAATGCAAGCACCGTAGCTGACAACGTCCACATATGGCTTCAAAACAGCCACAGAGACTTGTCTCAATGATATCACATCTCCCGGCGGCTGGATTTTGGTGTGTTAACTTTAAAATGAGAGGCAGGTTTAAATATTAACAATTTGCTTGGATAAAGGAAAAGGGAAAAATATAATTAATCATTTGCCTGTCCCCCAACACTAGTTTACAAAACCATGGTGCAACTTTATTGAGCTCAAAATTGAAGGGTGGCAAGGTTAATATGTAGCTTTAGACCTCACGGTTTCATTAACAAACACATTACAGGCTGTAAAGCTGAACTGACATTAATGCTAGGCCGAAACAAAGTAAATAATTACTGGCTTGGCAAATGAGGAAGTACTTGCAGAGTTTGTTTACATTGGGTTTTTGGAAAATTCATGTTGGCAACAAGTCAAATCCAGTTTGACTAGTAATTGTGACAATTGCTCACAGATGCTGCTGGAAGAACAACAAAAGAATGGATTTATGGCTTTTCTCTCCCCCTCCATTTTCCCCCTTTGTTGCCCTTTTTTTTTTTTTTTTTTTTTTCCTTTACCATTTTGGATCAATAAAGAACTTGCAGCCACAAAGATAAGTGGGTTACATGGCAGATGGGCCTTGGAGTGTTTAAAAATCTCATGTTGCATTTTGTCTCTTGGCCCTAGATTGGAAAAGACACAGCTGCATTCAAGCTGCAGTCATAAAATCCATGCTCCTTGAAAATGCTGTGGGTCCCCCCAGTAGAACAGAGTTGAGATGAAGCCTGTTTAGAAGTTTTCCAACAGAAAGACTGGTTTGTTTTATGCTAGTGCACTGTTAACAAGCCACTGAGTTCATAAGGCTTAAGGAGAGAATTCTGGCTAACTGGGATCCATTTCATTTTACCAAGCTGGATTGGAAAAGTATAAACAGGAATCAAGGAATAAAACAACTCACAAAACTGGAAAATAGTTTTCAGAGCAATTGAGGTCTGCGACATATAATTTGAAACAATTTTGGTTTCCCTCATCAAAGATCAGTATTTTGCCAAGTAAAAGTTAATACTTCACACACACGTACATCCTAGTCTTTTTGAACACTTGAATCTAAATCTCTTTATTCTTGGAAGATAGAATTTCAATGATTTTAAGTATAAATGTAAGCCTGGATCTTTCTAATTCTATTTCTACTAACTGCAAATGGTAAGAGCCAGAATATCCTAGGATTTTTAGAGTTCTTAACTGAATCATTCAACATGAGACCTTAAGACTTTTATTATTATTTAAGCACCTTATCTAGAACCATAATCTTTGTGATATCAAAGCTATATTCATTGTCTGTTCCAACACTTTTAAATCATTCTCTGAGTCAGGTTTTCCTTAATACTCTTTTGGATGATCATTGAATAAAAGTAGATCGTTATTCACTAAATAACTGAAGTAGAAAGAACTATATGTTCCCAACAGGCCTTCTTTTAACCACTTAAACATTGTATCCATCTATCATTAACATACTCAATTCATATAATCCAGGTTTTCAGATTTTTCTTACTCCTGTCTTTGAAACCCTACGTATTCCTTAGAAGGAGAAATGCTTACTGTGATATTTACCAGTTTTTAGGTGAAACACTAAAAGCTATGCTATTTTAAACTCTAAAATTTCCTAATTCCCAGCTTCCCCACTGCCTACACTTCTCTGACCATGGAATTTGGAGGCTAAGGGCAAGATACAGGGAAATGTTGGCTGGAAGCAAAATTCTTCAGATTTATCATAGGAATCTTTGACTCATGTCTGAATTATCATTGGCCATTAACACACAACCAGTGACAAAATTTCTGTGATGCTCCTAAATACACTTAACCTAAGTGAAACTTTCAGATGTATTTTTTAATCTTTAAACTAATTTTCAATGGCGGCATTCAGGGCAGCATTGCACAAAATAATGTTTCATACATGGCTGAGGTCATTATAATGATCTCTTAATTAGCTGTTTTTTGCCTCTAACTTTTCCACATTGAGGTCAGCCACAGATTTGGTCATGCTCAGAATTCTTTAAAGACATCTTACTGCCTATAGTAGGAAGACCAAACACCCACACATTTCTGAATGCTGACACAACCTAACCCCAACTTAACTTCTGCTGTCTCCAACTGCACCCCTTTACCCTCCTACTTTATGGTCCTTCTGGTCTATTTGGCATTTTCTTCAGATTCCCTGCACTCTACCTAACTGAAGATTCTGAGGCAAGACAGGGACTTCTCTTCTAGGCTGATTTTTGAGTCTCTTTACCACTGACTTGTTTTTGCTACCACAAAAAAACTATGTTGTTTTATTCAAGTGAAATCCTTGAATCTTTAAGTTTGTATTTATGTCATAAAGCCAGATCCTAAATTAAAAAAAAAAAAAAAGTTAAAAATATTGATTTTTTTAAAAGAGCAATTTATACAGTACACATTTGAAAATTTGCTGACTCAATCTTTTCTGCTGTCTGATCAATATTTTAAGCAATAGAAAATGCAACTAGGTATTTGAATAGACAACAACCATAAAATCACAGAATGATACCTTTCAGGGTAACATTTGTGGAGTTATAAAACTGACTCATTACGTGCACTAAAGTTATATTGTTGAATAACTTGCATGGGGGGGGGGGGGAGGCAGGGACAAAAATTACCACCACAGGTGAAAACGGCTACATTAGACATGAAGTTTGGAAGAAGTAAAAATAAATACATACAAGCAGTTATGAAGGGACTTCTTAAAATTAGGTATGAATGGCTGATACTATTGATTAAAGCACTTTTTTTAGTCACTAAAAGAACACTTCGTGCCAAGTATGTTTTAGGAACCTTAGGTAAAACTATTTGATTAAGTTCAAAGTTTGGAAACATCTTCCTGAACAGATTGTTCCATCTGTGTTTTAAAAGAACCAAATAACTACAAGTTCAGAGTTTAAAATCAAGTGTCAATGATCTGCTCTAGTCAATTTTTTAAGAAGCAAGCTATGTTCAAAATATATAATATCTAAGTTAATGTGAAAATTATAATCCGTCGGCAGCCGTCCGTCTCGAGAGACGATGGTGTAGCTTCTTAAGAGTCTATCTGCACCACCGAGAATGGTTGTGCAGTCCGACTCGGGAGTGACACGGTATCTGTCTCCTCCCGTGTTGAATCGACATCTTGCGATGACGCTGGAGTGTCCTCTCCAGTGAAGCTGAAGCTACAGAGCCTGGGCAGGGTGATATGGAGGGTCTGCTGTTGCCCATGCAGCAGACCCCCCCTCTCTTCGCAGCTGAAGGGTCCAAGGGAAAGACGGAGTCAATACAGCTTGGCTTCAGGTGCGCCGCAGGAGTTGCCGGTGTTGACTACAATGTCAAACCGCCTTAGGGACTCCGGCTCCGGATTTTCTGTCGGGGTTTACTCCCTTAGCCTTTCCCCTGAAGAGGTATGCCGCAAGGCAGCGGAGGTTTTTTGGAGTCAGAGTTTTCCTTCTCTGATGTGCCCTGACTGGAAGATCGAACCAGCGACACTTAGCTCGCAGGCCGACGCTCAATCCACTGAGCCAAACCAGCCAGGGCTGGAAAATTATAATACCCTCTTAATATATTTACTTTATTAGATAGCTTATAACTCCTATCAAATTGTAAACTCCTTAAGGGAAGGATCTCTGTATTACATAAATCATAAAATTGTTCCTTATACAAAATAGGCTAACAGTGCCTAGTTTGAGTTGGACTACACAGCAAGTATGATCTTGTTTAGTCATAATGTTGATGAAATTTCATAGGATCTTAACTCTTGTTTATATCAGCTAGCCTATTGTAAAACTGACTTTGTTATATGTCATCTCACTCAAAGGCACAGCATTCAGTGAGGACTTACCCTAATCATTCAAGATGTCTTACTACTCTATTCATTCAAGATGTCTTATAGATCTTCTCAGACTTTCTGTGATCCTGCATCTCCCTTTCAACTAAAGAATAAGTTTTAGAGGTGAGCTATAGGAGCTTACATGTATGTCTCCCAATCATGTCACTGGAAATCCATTCGTGATAGCTCTGCCACACCTAGCTGACAAAAAACAAATCAAGGACAAACAGTCTAACCGCTTTCTTTTCAATTTCCCACAGAAAAAGTTTAAAATATACTCTCCTAACTCAATACATATCACTGCCAGCATTTGTAATAAGCAGATGCTGATGGGTTAATAAAAAGATGTGCTAGGAGAAATGGTGGCAACCCCCCACCCTCACCCAAAGCCTATTCTAAAAACTAGTTACATAGTTGTGAAGAACAATCAAATGAGGCCTTGTCTATTATATAACTTTGGCTAGAGCAGGGAAATAGTTAAAAGCTGAACTGTGTCTAGCCTGAACTGAGGAAGCAGGGAGGTAAAAATTCTAAATTTGCATGAGAGTTTGGGTATTTAATGTTAGGCTGAATAATACTTTCTATTAGCTAAGCAACTGAACGTTTATTAATAACTAAGAGTGACCAGAAAACCTTCAAAAAATAACCTAGGGTAGAAAAAAATAAACATAACCCTGAATGATGTAGGAAGAGAAAATAAAACATTTTAAAAATAATTTTATCTCCAATTGAACAATTTATCCCACAACTTTGTTGTAATGTACTTCTTAGTTTTGCCTAATGTTTGAAAGGCACTGTTTTAAAAAATCACTCATTATCTATGCTGGTCATTGTACTTGAATTATTAGGACTCCTTCAGTTTAAAAAAAATTACAATTCAAAACAAATTTTAAAATAAGAGAATCGTCCATGTAACTGAAATGGCTTCAAGCAGAACTGGATCCAGGGATTCAGGTGAATCATCAGGACCTTCACGTTCTGTTTCTCATCACCATCTCCTTTCCTCTTCTCTTTCACTACAATGGTTTCCTCCTTACAGCACTGCATCTGCTACTCTCCTAGCAATAAATATCAAATATCACGGCACTGTCTTGGGCCAAGTGCCTCTCACTGATGTAATCATTAGAGCAGGGAGCTGGGTTCTCTGATTGGCCACTTGATACTATGCCCACTTCTGCAATAATAGAAGTGCTGGTGGCACCATGACTGGCATCCCCCCAACCCACATGGGGTTGTGGAGAAGTGGATTGCTGTGATCAAGGAGGAAGCCAGGCAAAAGCAACAGATGTCTCTTACATCACCCAGGCTTATTGTCATTTATTAGAGTATATAGCTAGCCACCTCTGGGTCTAGTTTTACATTTGAATTTCTGCCCTCAGAGAGTAAAAATATCTGAGTAGAAAACAGAAAAACAATTTGTAACAAAATTTCTCACCTTATGTTTTGTGATTATTATTTTTAGCTTTTTAAAAAATTGTTGTTCTATTACAGTTGTCCCATTTTTCCACCATTACTTTTCCCCCATCCTGCCCATCCCACCCACCACAGTCATTCCCCACCCTGTTGTTCATGTCCATGGGTCATTTATACTTGTCCCTTGACCAGACCCTTCCCCTTATTTCCCTGTTTTCCCCCTCCACCTTCCCCTGTGGTCACTGTCATTCTGTCCCTTGTTTCCATGCCTCTGGTTATATTTTGCTCATTTGTTTTGTTCATTAGGTTCCTGTATTAGGTGATACCACATGGTATTTGTCTTTCACTGCCTGGCTTATTTCACTAAGCATAATACCCTCCAGTTCCATCCATGCTTTCATGAAAGGTAGAGTTCCAAGTTCACAATTTCCTTAACATACTTCTCTTCAAAAGATGGCATCTAACTCCCCCCTCCTCAGTATGGGCTGGACTTCGTGCCTTGCTTTTAATGAACAAAGGTGTGAAATCATGAAAGTGATGGTATTTGACTCTCAAGAACAGATCATAAAAAAGGAGAGCTTCTGCATGGCTGTCTCTCTTGCTCTGAGGGACATCAGCTATGATGTCATGAGGTCTTGGCATCCTGTGGGAAGATCCACACGTGACCCTTTCTGAACTGAGGCCTCTGCCTCTAGCCAACATCAAACCTGCTGACCACTCTGGAAGCCATGTTGGCAGCTGATCCAGCAGCCCCAGTGGAGCTTTCAGATGGCTGTAGTCCTGGTGGGCTTCATGACTAAGCCTCCTAAAAGAGACCCCCATGCTAGAGTCACCCAGCTAAACTGCTGCCAAAAGCATGACCCACAGAAACTGGGAGAATTATAAATGTTTATCATCATTTAAAACCACTAAGCTGTGTGGTCATTTGTTATGTAGCAATAGTCAAATAACACATGTGTCTGCTAAGATGATAATAGAAGACCTTATGAAACGAAAAGTCAAATAAGTATAGTTAACATTGTCTTTGCCTTGGGACTTCTCAGCACCTTAATATGCTAATATAATTGTGAGTTTCCAGAGAGAGACAGACAGACAGACAGACAGACAAACAGATATAGTTGAAATTTCCCAAACTTCTTTAACAATAAAATGCCTTTTAATTTTTATTTTGTTGGAACGACTAGTAATATCTCTGGAACTCTCATGTTCTTAGAACATTTTAAAAACACTAGGTTAGAAACATATATTAGAGAAGATAACCAAGAAGTGTTTTGCTTTTTAAAGAGTAACTTAACACCTTAGAAAAAATCTCAATGACAGACTAACAAAGCCAGTATTAAGGTAAGACAGTGAGGGATACCTCTTAGGGGCAAGATTCAAAGAGACAAAAAGCTCAGTAAACAAAATAAACAATCTTAATATAGTATTTTTAAAACAAAAACTGATGCATAAATATCATGGGGAAAAATATTAAAAGTTTAAATAAAGACAGGCAGTAGTTCATTGGTTTGTTTTATGATCTTGTATTATTGAGCAAAAGAAACAGTTATTTCCAATCGGCCAGGTCCTTGATGCACATGGTGATCATGTTCCTCTCCAGGCAGGTTTCTAGGGCTAAAAGTGTGCAAAGAGATTGGCCAACGCAGGGTTCTACATATAGTCTTTTTTATTAACTATAGGGTTTTTATTAACTTTTCCACTTGGTTAAAACTGTGCGAAGATATTCTGATCCGTGTGTAGAGGAGGGAATGCTGTTCCTTTTGCCTCAGGCTCCCATTGCTTCAGCCGGATGCTGTAGATCAGTAACTCCCTGAGTCGGGGACATCATCTGCTGTAGGCACCTTATCGTCTGTTGGGAGTGAAGTTTTTAGTCTTCTGCTGAAGCTGGTGCCACAGACGGGCTTTTACTTCCGGGGTCTTTGAGGCAGGATCTATGACAACACTCAGAGGCCCTGAGCAAAGGGCATGCAGGGTAAAAAGTTCTGAGGGAGGGGAGACACCCAGGACCCAGAAGGAGATCAAGCCCCACCGGTGGAGCTGTGGAGACCCTGAACCTTCCTAAGCTGCACAAGTGTATTGAATTCCTAAAGGGGGGGGGGGGGCACAAACAGAGGGGAGTGGGTTTTCATTTGTATATTTCTTGGTTTAGTCATAAACTAAAAATCCCCACACAGACATTTTTAACATCATATTAAAATTTTGCCTTTGTCTTTTTTTTCTTTTTTTAATTTCCTTTGTGGAGGCCGTGGTTCATTTCATAGAAAGAAAATAAGAATAAATTGGTTACTCATTTGTTTCCTCATAAAAGGGCCATTTTAAAACCACCACCTAGATATAAATGATAACTGCTGGGTCAGCCTCCTATTGCTGTGTAGCTGTGGCTGTGTTTCCATAAAACTTTATTTATAAAAACAGGTGGATTTGGCCTCTGGGCTGTAGAGTGCTGATGCCTGCTTTAGTGTAGGCCTCTGAAGTTGGCTAAAATGAGTTGACTCATGGGAGAATTTTGTTTAATTACCAACTCATTTTATTTTCTTTTTCAATAACTGATACTTCACAAGGAGATGGCATCCAGGAAGTACTGAACACCAAGGAAAGTCTTTGTTTTTATGTTGTCTTTTAAGGAAAGTTCTATAATTTGCCACATGTGAATTTTTTTGCCCTATCTTAATATGATACCTTCTAGTTTTCTGGGTGAGAACAGTAAGCCAGAGGTAGAAAAAAACTTGTAAGGACTCATTTAATTGAAAATTCGAGATGAGTTGTAACTCACAAAAGAGCTAATAAAGTAGTAAACAGTAGTAAACCATAGGATCTAGGGACTGAGAAGTGATAGTCCCTCTGGACTAGGTATTTTTAACCAGTTAATCTTAAATTCATTCCTAGGTGTCAAGAGTTTGAGTACCATTGACCAACTAAAACTGATTTGCAATTATGTTGTGTGAGGAACAAAGAAAATGGGGTTTGGTCAAGAGAAGACTTGGGATGAAAGTGATACTTTTTTAAATACATTTGAAGGGCTGAATTTAGACTAGAGAGTAGATTTCCTTGGTATGATTTCAGAAGTAATAGCCAACAAGAGTAATTTTCAAGAAAATCACTGAATTTTTTTAGAGTTTTCTAGAAAACCATCTGAGGACAGAAAGTGACAGACTTTTTTCTTTCTAAAGATGTTTAACCATAGTATGGCTGCCATATTGTGGAGGGAATTCAAGAATCAGATGGGTCATTTGACTAGATCAATGATTTCCATACATAAGCTTCATGGACCAAGAAAAAATATATATAAATGGGGAAATGAAACTATCTTCAAACCACAACTAATGATCAGTATCATTTCATAAATTATATTTTAAATAAAAACATAAGATGATATAATATTAAAATTAAAGTCAATCTGCAAAAACAAATAAATTTTTTATAAAGGACAGCTCCTAACCTGATCAGATAAAAATTTAGCTAAATCAAGAGATGACATGGGTTTTCTTTTTCTCACTTGGGAACAGAATGGCAAAACCCCTGTCATAGAGTAGCAGGAGTCCCTTCCTGGATCATTATTTTGGACTTAGTGAACATTTAAGGTCTCCTCCAATTCTCAGATTCAAAACCTTTGTGTGACTGTGACAATATTAAAGTGTGAATTGAGTCTTCCTTCCCTGCAGATAGTAGTAATCTAACAAAGGTAAAAATTACCTTCAGAATACTCCACCAATTGAATTCATTATTCTAAATGACTTCACTTACATGCAAGTAGCAATATGCTACATCATGAGCAAGGCATGGCTTTTACAAACGTGTTTGCTATAGTGTGGTAATAAAACTAAGATATAAAACACCATAACTTGATAAATGCTGGTTATAGAGTAACTAGTTGTTATGAGTTGAATTATGTCTTCTACCCCTCACCCCCAAAAGGCCTGACAAATCAATATACTAGCCTTGATAATAACAGAGGCAAAAAGAAAATCCAAAGGCAATATAAAATGGAGAGTAGGCTTATCTAGTAAATTTCCTAATAACACTAAGTATGTCAAGATAACAAGACTATATTCTCAACTAAAATTCTAACTGAAGAAAAGTTAAAAACCTCTATTACAAATAATTTTACCCCTTTCCTTCAATTTTCCTCTGGCCATACATTGTAAGAATTTGCACAGATGATTTTGAGATTTTTGTGAATTCCATGCATAGCTGGATTTTGTAGTTCTAATTATCAAATGTGTGTGCATGCATGTGTGCACATACACACACAGACACACACTGGTAAGAGTGAGGCATAGTGAATAGTGAAGAGGGTAAACACTACACCAACATCTACCCACTGCTATGTCAATGCACATAAATTCTAATTTGTAACACCCCTGCAGTTCCATTGTATGGCTCCATTAGTCTATGCATGAATTATTCACACATGATATGCATCATAATGGCATCAGAACCATTTATGATATCAATTCATACTTTTGTAAAGCAGGTAATCTTCATCTGTCCAACACAACATGGGTTAATTAGATCTCCAAGAAACTTTGCTAGTCAATCACCTTCCTAAAGCCCAGCTCTGGCCTCATTTTCTCCAATAAGTCTTCCCATCACTCCATCCCACACCCATCTTTCATTTTTAGACTACTCATGGAGTACCTGACAGAATTTAACAGTTTCAACTACATTCCTTTGTGTTGTTATTTCTATTGCTTTGCAGATTTAACCCATGCAGCCCTAAAATTATTTGGTTTTCAAAGGATGGAACCACGATACATGGTTGCTTTGTAACTTGCATAACATTTGCAGTGTTAGACACATAGCAAGTTTTCAAAAAATTCTAATTGACTTGTTTAACTGCCAGGCAAATAGATGCAATTCACAAATTTTTATATGCTAGGCTATTTGGTTTAGCAGATTTCAACATTTTGAATAACCACTTGAGCTTTGGTGGTGTGGTTTATTATTTAGTTATGAAATATTTTTATTTCTATTAATTCTCTGAAGAAACAAACTACTTTTTGTGTAATATTGTTAAAATTAGAATTATTGTGAGGTTAGGAAAATATACATACATTTCTGTGGCATGGTATGTGATACATAATAAACAATGTATCATCACCATTATTATTTTTCCACACTATAATTTTTCAGGCCATATAACAATGGGCATTTACTAGCAGAGTACTTAAAATTGAATACCCTGGCTGGTTTGGCTCAGTGGATTGAGCGTCGGCCTGCGAGCTAAGTGTCGCTGGTTCGATCTTCCAGTCAGGGCACATTAGAGAAGGAAAACTCTGACTCCAAAAAACCTCCGCTGCCTTGCGGCATACCTCTTCAGGGGAAAGGCTAAGGGAGTAAAACCCCGACAGAAAATCCGGAGCCGGAGTCCCTGAGGCGGTTTGACGTTGTAGCCAACACCGGCAACTCCTGCGGCGCACCTGAAGCCAAGCTGTATTGACTCTGTCTTTCCCTTGGACCCTTCAGCTGCGAAGAGAGGGGGGGTCTGCTGCATGGGCAACAGCAGACCCTCCATATCACCCTGCCCAGGCTCTGTAGCTTCAGCTTCACTGGAGAGGACACTCCAGCGTCATCGCAAGATGTCGATTCAACACGGGAGGAGACAGATACCGTGTCACTCCCGAGTCGGACTGCACAACCATTCTCGGCGGTGCAGATAGACTCTTAAGAAGCTACACCATCGTCTCTCGAGACGGACGGCTGCCGACGACGACTTAAAATTGAAGAACAATTTAGAAGGGAGACTCACATAGCTCAGTCCCAAGCATTTAGTGGGTGCCTAATAATATATAAGTAAACTCTTTATTGAAAGATGACATACACAGAGAAACATTTAAGTACTTCCAATGCAAAGTCCAAAAGAATGGTCACCAAGTGAATATACGTGTGGAACCAGATCCAGGTCAGGCAACAGAACATTATCAGCAACCCAAAAGCTCCTCTTGTGCACCTTCAAGTCCATACTCACCCCACCCCCGATACTTTTAAGGTTTTCTCTTTGTTTTTGGTTTTTCACAGTCTAACTATAAAATTGCTAAGTCTTGTTTTCTTTTCTTTTTTTGCTTTTAGTTTACTGAGCTTTTGAATGGGTGAGTCATTATCTTTCATCAGTTTTAGAAAATTCTCCACCTTCAAATACATCTTCTAACTCACTCTGTTTCTCCTTTTTCTAATTACATGTAGGATGGAGCTTTGGAAATTGTTCTACATGTCCTTTATGCTCTTTTCTGTATTATTAATTATTTTTCTCTCAATGTTTCAATTTCTATATTTTCAAATTCTGTCCTTTAAGTATGTGGATAAATGTAACTATTCAGTTAATTTTAGATATGTGATTTCAAGTTTGTTTTACTTGACAGATTTTAATTATCTGGTAAAATTCTCAATCTTTTCATCCATATTTCTTCATTTTTCATCCAGTCCTTAAAACTATTCATCCTTGCCAACTTTATAAAGTTCATGTCTACTAATGCCAATATGTGGATTACCTTTGGGTCTGTTTTTATACTTTTATAATCTGATTACTCTCTTGAGATTCAGTACATGGTCTTGTCTTTTGATAGCCCTAATAACTTTAGATTTAATGCCATACATTTGCATATAAATATTGTAGAGGCTATGAATTAGCTAGCTCATCTTGCAGAGCTATTCAACACTTTCCCCAGCTAGGCAATGTGAATGCCTTTCAAGATAATCCAATTGGGAAGTTAGCTGACTTCAGTCTAATTTTGGTTCACTTCTTCTTTATATGGCAAAGCTCACCAGGACTTTCAATGAGAGCATGGTGTGTTACCAAAGTCCCTTTCCCTGTCAGGACATTAGGTCTTTGTCTCCTTACTATAAAATTGTAGAAAACTGTGTTCTGCTTTTCTATTTTATGTTTAGCTATTTATCTTCCCACACCCCGAATTTTAGACTTCAGCAAATGTCTTAAGGGGAAAACTGACCATGAATATGAGGTCTTCTCAAGTTTCTGATTTTCTTAATGCAGTCCTGAAAGATTGCCAAAGGCTTCTAAGTCTGGCAGCAGACCACTCTCTGCCTGGACAAAGCCCAGGAACTCAGCTTCTTGCTCATACCCCGAATTTTCCAACATAACCACAGTAAGAGAAACTGCAGAATTCCAGCCTACTACTCCATGGTTCTCCGCTCTCCAAATTCTTAGCCCCCCTATTCTTCATTGCTTCAGTAGCTCTCTGATGCTGTTTAACATATAATTTTTTAATTAATCTATCTTTTCTAGTTGTCCTCAGTGGAAGCTTTAGTATGGCAACAACTATTCCATCTTACTCTCATATAAAAGTTCATACAATAATGATTTGGATTGGAATATTACATCTATTTATTAAAATTTATTAAAATACTTGAGAATTTGGCAGATGGCATCAGCCCATGTGAAAATAAAATGTTAATGTGGAATATACAGAGATAGCAAAAGCATTTTCTTTTTTTTAATTTAAAAATGAGTTTCAAAATTGAATAGTAAACATGAATTTAATGAAGCCAATATCTCAAATTTTAACCCTATTTTAATCACCCACTTATGTAATAGCAGCAAAAACGTCTGTAAAGGTAAATTATTATTTTGTGGGAAGACCATCTTATATTCTGAATATATGTTAACAATTCAGATTTTCTAGGTATCAAATAATCTGTGGGGTTAGTAGACTTTGTATTTATAAGTAAACATTGAATGAGTACACAGACATTTTTCAGATTAGATATGTAATCAAAAGTCTAGATGTAAGACTAAGTAAACCTATTACTATTTTAAAAACACACTAGCTATGGCTCCACGTAATTCAACTGCATGTGAAGCTTAGGTTCCTGATTTTTTCAATGTTCTTTAATATTTTTATATTATGTTTTTAGTTAAGTTTGAATAGATTATATACAACCTCATAATTTGAGATCCAAATTATGTGGCAAGAAATCTGGTCAGTGACATAATGGTGCTATCTGGTGGGTGATTAGAATTTATGAAAATATTAAGTCAGACCTGCTAAATAAACAAATAAAATGTTATATGTATTTTTTTTAACTCTTAGGCAGATTATGAAGATTACTAGTTGGGCATTCAAAATTTAGTGATTATACAAATACTGTTTTTGAAGCCAATGGATCCTCAAGTAGACCCAAAATTTAATTGTTGATCAACTTTTTCTTGGATTCCATGATTCAATAAATTCCTCCTTTCACATAATTAACATGCTTTGATTTTTCCGTCGCTTATAAAACAAAATCAGAGGCCATATAGGAAAAAAAAATCAAGATTTAAATAATCAAGGGGGAAAGATCTTATATAGCAGAACCTAAGGATTAATCATTAATAATCAGAAAAACCACTGTTGAAATCTTTTGGAATTAGTAAGAACTTGAACAACAGATAGATAAACTGTATCTGTCTATAACTAACCATGGGGGTACGGCCTTTTGAAGTATGGATTTAGGGACTGCTCACTCCACCCTTTCTTTCTTCAAAGGATTGTTCCCCTCATAATATTGAGAAACTCTCTAACCTTCCAAGCATTTATTCAGAGGGCATTTTGTCCAGCTATTAATTCAGTTTTTGGTTTTGCTTCATCTGGTATACTTCTTAACCTTAGACAGCTTGACTGCCAGTAGAGAATTCTAGAAGGGTAGAGAAAAGGGAAGGATGGATAGACATGCTGAAAATTAACATTTTGTTGAAAACATTTTGGCATTCTTAAATAACACCAAATCATTGGTTGTACTGTTTTTATTTTCTCTCTTAATATATTAAAGTATTTTGTGGCTGTTATGCAGATATAAAATTCAAAGCTTGAAACACAAAGATCTTAGAAGGAAAAACCCTTTCATTGAGTTGGGATTAATTTAACCACCCTTTAAAAAATTGAAAAGTATGAATATTTTTAAAAGTTAATTTTATTTTAATGCTTTTAATTGAGCTTTTTCTAGAATTTGGCAATGAAAATGTAGGCTTGGAAATCTCACTACAAATGAGCCTTTAAAAACTATTTTCTTCTAAAATGGTCACCAAATTCTTGCATTTTTGTATTGCATGAAGATATTTATTAAACCACCATTTCACTTTACTACAGCTTCTCTGAGAACACAAATAAGTAGAGGAGAAAATATATCATAGTGTAAAAATCACTGTGTTCTACTTTTGACCTTCCAGGGATTAGACCTGTGACCTTAAACAAGTTATTTAACCTTTCTGAGTCTCAGTATCCTCTTGTAACTAATGAGAAAGTTGATATCTCCTCCAAAGGGTTATTTTTAAGATAATCGGAGCTGACAAGTCTAACATTTTAGTATAAAACTACACATAGTGCATGTTCAATTGCACACGTCCTCTTCCTCTTTTCCAAAAACACACCCAGATATCTTAGTATCACAATATAGATACTAGAAAGCCCTCATAAAATCATATACTATTACTCTTTATATACAAAATTCAAACATTTAAAAATTTTCTGATATATTATCTAACAATACAACAACTGTGAGGCTGAGAAGAAGAGATCTGGAAAACATAAAAAGGTAGTTTTTAAAAATAACCTAGCTATCAGGAGAACTATAGACATGCATGAATGCCATATGCCATGCATATTATGACTTTTCAAATTATAATACAATACCTGAATGTTTATGGTGTGTAAAATACTGTGTTATATGCTTCACTTTTATTAGAAACCAATATTACTCACATATTACAAATAAAGAAACTGAGGCTCAGAGATGGTAATTTCCCAGTATCATATAACCAGTAAGTTGCAGAGTCTGGGTTCAAATCCAGACAGTCTGCCTTAGGGTCTAATGCTCTTAACATTATGCTGCTTCCCATCAACAGTAAACCCTGTATTTCTCCAAATGCTGTCTGCATACACTGGTTGGTGCCCACACATTGACTTCTCCTTGTTGGATTCACAAGCCATGCAGGTGGTATACAATAAGTCCTCTGATCCTCTACTAAGAGAAGGTCTTAGGGGATATCAGCAGGCAAAATGAGAGCCTGAGAGAATTAAAAGCAGGTACAAAACGAGGATTAAAAAGACAGAAAATGAAGGGTCAGCTTCCCACAGCATCATGACATTTTGAAGTGGAACAGACAAGAACTCTGAAGTTCAAAGAGATTAAGAGCATCATCCCAAGTCACACTATTCATGCTGAGTCAGAAATAACATCTCCGGGCCTGGTATGCTTCCCCTGGACGTCTTCAAATAGGCAGACTCACTAAGGTTAGAGAAGAATGCATTCTAGGACAGCAGAATAACCAGCTTTTCAAGAAGGAAAACCCTTCAGTATATTAATGGACTCTGACTAATTCAATGATAGAAGAAAAATACCTAACAAATTCTAAATTACTTTCAGGATGGATTTAAGCCAGCTGAAGGAAAGCATAGGCAGGCCTTAACCACAAAAAATAAGATTTAATCACAGCTTCATAACTGTTAGTTTAGAACCTGAATGAAGGGCTGATCCAGGTGCATTTAATAAGTTTCTTGGACTCTCCTTGTGGTGAGATGGGGAACTAGTGAGGACTGATGGTAGAAACTAATTAAATGTATATGAGGGAAGCCTTTGGATAACTACCATTTTTAAACCCATGTAGTATAAGTAAACCAGAGAAAATCAGAATAAGATCAATGGACTGTATCAATGTCAAGATCCTGGTAGTGATATTATAATAGAATTTTGCAAGATGTTCCCAATGGGGGAAACTGGATAAAGGGTACACAAGATATCTCTGCATTATTTCTTATAATGATATATAAATTTATAATTATTTTCAAATAAATTATTGAATTAAAAATGTAAGTTCCTGGTTGAAGTATAAGATACCTAACACAGTGACAAATAATAGTGGAATAAATGAATGAATTTTTGACATTGTTAGGTCATTTTGTGTTCTACTTTAAAGTCACTTTATAAAAATGTTTCTTTTCATCTTCCCATTAACGTCATTCATAGGCTATTGGAGTGACTCTCAATTTGATCTTTTTGTTTTCAATGTCCTCTTTGCATATGACTCCCAGAGTTCTTATTCTAAAATGCAATTTTGAGGATTCTTGCTATATTTAAAAGCACCAGATTCAGCATTGTCGACAGAATAAAATTAAATAACTTTAATCAGGCCCTGGCCAGGTAGCACAGTTGGGTAGAGCATTGTCCCAATATACCAAGTTTACAAGTTCACCCCCCAGGTAGGGCACATATAAGAATCAACCAATGAAGGCATTAAGTAAGTGGAACAAATATATCTCTCTCCCCAACCCCCCTTACATCTCTCTCTAAAAATCAATAAATAAATTTTAAAAAATAGTTTTAATTAGGCATTTAGAGTTCCTACCTTTCTAGGCTTCTAACCCAATATTCCTTACGAGTTTTCTACTCCAGACATGTAAGCCAACCTCCTGTTGCCAGTGTATACCTTATGCTCACTTGCTTCTATGAGCTCTCTATTCCGGTACATCGGGTCTCACTTGGCCCTTACATGCTACGTGATCTCAGGGAAACACCTGTTCTCCCAGTCTGAGTTTATTTGCCTGAAAAGTGGGTGTAATCACAATTACTTGCAGGGCTTTATAAGGAATAAGTAATATATTCACAAATCTTAACATCTTAACATAATGCCTGGTACATAATATAATTTGGGGAAATAGTCATTTTCTTTCTACCTGTCAACTTTTAACCAAAGTGATTAGTTCCCTTTGTGTCCACTGTGGCCTTTCTCTCATTGTGTATTTTATACCTACCTGCTCTGGTAACTTCTCTAATTCAATTTTACCTTGATAATCACTTATTTAGGAAATGGTTATTAGAGAAAGAAATGATTGTCCTTAAAGCATTCCAGCACCATCTTCTCCAGCAGTAAAACTTTGTACAGCTCAAGTGCACATCCACAAATTGTCAGCCCATAAAGTAAAAAGTGCCAGCATCCCAATGGATTAAAATTGGATGAAATCAGGAACCACACTGGTGTATTTTTCAGGCAGGTTGTGGCTGCTAAATGAATAGTATTGAACAAACATTGAGGGAGCTACTCAGCTTTCTAGTACTATCATGTGGGCAGCTTTAGAGCTATTTTAAGAAATAATAAGGAGATATGACCTGCATAAATTCAAAGGACAGTTCAGACATAAGTGGTGCCCAAATGAATGAAGGGAATTGAGACTTCCTAATGCAGAAGCTATAAATCTACATAAGTAAAGTAACATTCAATTGTTTTCTTAATAAAACAGGACTAAAAGACAGACAGTCCTCCCCTCTGTTCCTCTTCTAGACTTTCATGCTCACATTCCTTCTCCTCTCCTGAGTGAAATGGAAGAAGGATGTTACTGTTGTGAGCTCTTTCTCAACCTAGATATCCTGCTACTTTTCTGGGAGCTGGGAGTCAAGAGAAGAGTATGAGAGGCAAGGAGGAACAAGACGCCTTCAGAGGGATTTATGTTATTTTCTTTTAAAGCAGGTTATGGTGGACTATGCTTCTGGTAGAGCACTTTACAGGAAAAGGCTCTGACCAGGGTCTGAATGACAAGGGATCTGTCACTGACTCTGGCACTTACTGACTTCATGGCTCTGGGTGTTTTACTTCTTCTCTCTGGGTTTTACTTTCTCCACTAGCAGAGTCAGGAAGTTGAGCCATGTCTCCTCAAAGGCTTCAGACAATGTCATTATCTGCCTTAAAATTTTGGCCTCTTGGTTTTGCCTTTGTTACCTACAGGGTCAATTCTATTTTATGTGGGGGGAAAAAAAAAGGAATTCCTCATAATCTTAGTTACAAATATATTATAGTTGGAAATTGAGCTGAAGATAGGAAGAGGAAGACTAAAAAGAGATAACGCGGTAAAGATGGGATATATTTAGAGCAGAACAAAAAGGCATAAAATCAAGTGTGAGACATTAGGAAAACATGCTGCTCTCTCTGAGCTGGAGAGCCTCTCTCCGACAGTGAGTTAAGACAAACAGAGATGCCCTGTTTGCTGCCTTAGAGAAAAAGACTGGCTTTCTTCCTGAAACATTAGAAAGTGACTGGATGAGAAATAGCCCCGAGCCCAGGAGTTGCATGAAGCAAAGTTGAACAGTGGTCAAAGAGGAGCAAGGTGATTTTTCCCCTCTTGGACTGCCCAGGAAAGAGTAGACTCTATGGATCACTCATTTACTTGGTCACATTTTGAGAGTGCATTTTCTCCATCAAGGCATTTGGAGAAAGGAGATAAGTCCTGATGTCTGATTCCTTTATGAGCTCCAGTGCAGCACTGGCTCAAAAGTAACAAACTCCGCATTTTTTCAAAGAATTTAATTTTGTTGTCAAGTTTTTCTTCAAAACATCTTGGCAAGAGCTGTGGAAAAACAGATTATTCAAAGGAACAGTGGATGGCAGTATTGGTTTGCAACTCTAAAGCAGAAAGCAATGGAAAGTACTATTTTTTAAATAAGAAAAGTAGCACATATTCCATTTTCTGAACGAGCATCACACGGGCATGGGTGTAAAACCATGAAAAATTCGTGTTTGCAGTTTTAAAAGCTGTTAAAGCAACTATGTCAGATAATTTGAGAGCATTGCATCATGAAATGTGAAGAGGAAAAATGATGACCCAGAAAAAAAATGATGGCCTTACATAATTATCTTCACAGAAATGAAATAATAGTTAACACACAGAACTTGCCAGTCAATAGATTATGACCAAGAAACACAAGAGGCATTTTAAAACACCATTGCAGTCATAGGACTTTGTAGGCTAAAAGAAAGGCCAAGATGGAAAGGGGCATAGGGTGAAGTACAAATAGACAGCTTGTTTTGAGCATCATTATTAGTGATGAAAATACTTGTTTTTGTACTTAAATAGTGCCTGTTACCTTAGGAATGCAGACACTGTTTTTACCTAGTTCTCCTCCTTTTTGAGTTCCTCACATCTGCGGCTATTTTGAACACTCATTTGTTCACCCATGTATTCTTTCATCCAGGCATCAAGCAGCTCCAGCTCAATCTCCTCAAAATCCTCCAGCTCTGGTACCAATAAAATACCTCACAGCAGCTTTTTGAGTCCTTTGACCCAGTCCCATTCCTCTCTGCTGCCCACTGACCTGTAGGAAACTCACACACCTTTGCGTGTGACTGAAGCTGCTTGCCTCTTTCTCCCTGGTCTGTTATTTCTCTGATCATCTTTGTCCTGCCCAGGGAGATGCAGGGCAAATGAACAAGTCAGCTGCTCAGCCAGGTGACCAACTGAGAGACGAGTCTCTCTTCTTGAATGCAACCTCACTTTTTTGGAACTCTTCTCACATAGGTTTGTATTATAAAACTATATATCCAGAAGTGGTGGTACATGGAATAAAGATGCTTAAGGTGAGGCCGTGGCACTGAGGACAGTGACCTATTGGATGAGGAATGAGAAAGAAGGAGAGGCTGAGGATGCTGACCATGTGTCTAGCAGTGGAGACTTTGTGGGAAATGACATCATTCTCTCAGAGGGGAAAGAGAGCACAGGAACATGTTGGAATGAGAGGGTAATGCATAGAGTTTTGAACATAAGATGATGGATATCAAACATAAATCAAATGGCAATTAAAACTAACAAATACATAAGAATTACAAGTTGAAAGAGATTTTAAGTCTGAATACTGAATCTAGGATCTGATGATTATGCAATAAAGAGAGTCCCAAAAGGATAGAGGTTGCAGAATTGTTTCTAAACGATCTTCTTGGGATGTCCACAGGCTAAAGGAAACATTATGAGAAATGGCAAACAAGATCACACTCAAAAGTAAGGCATTCCTAACAGGAAGAGATTAGGAAAGAGAAGAATAAAACAGAAAGTCTTTTTATTTGAGCACTCCAAAAATAATAGGAGAAAAAACGAGTCAAATAATAAATAAAAGAAACAATTTATGCCACAAAAGCACATCTTCAGTCTGTCTCTTCTTAAAGGTCATTTAAAAAGGCAATAAACACAAAGATGTTAATCAAAGAACAGTAAAGATATGAAACTAGCTTCAAATAACCATGAGTAAGGAGATGCTCGGGAAAATATACAACTTACAGAGAGATCACTGGTTGTTAAAAAAAACAAACACTTGATAGCTGAAGGTATTATACAAATCTAATTCAATGTTTTCATCGAATAGACGAGGAACTCAGACCTCAGACTGTGTACCCAATTCGCAGAGCTGGTGAGGAACAGAGGATCCAGAGAATCCACAGCTCCTTAGTCCCAGGCCAGCTCTTTTCCATCAGTCATCAGCATCACCTCCACTAACCAATTTGAAGGGTCACTAAAGGCCACCGTTAGAAATTCTGAGGCATCCTTGAGATTAACCACCGTATCAGCTTCCTTTTATTAAATGATTTTATCTTTTTTTAGAGTCCTTTTAGGTTTACAGGAAAAATTAAGCCTGAGCTATGGAGATTTCCCCTGTTCCCTCTGCTGGCACTCACGCACAGTCTCCCCCATTATCAACATCCGCTCACCAGAATTCGACATGTTTTACCAGGGGTGAACCTACATTGGCACATCATAAATACCCCAAACCCACAGTTTACCTGAGGGTTTGATCTTGGTGTTGTAGATCTATGGGCATGGATAAATGTATAAAGACACACAGCTATGATTATAATGTCATGCAGAGTATTTTCACTGCCCTAGAAACCCTCTGTGTTCTGCCTAGTCATCTTTCCCCACACCCCCACCTCTGGTAACCACTGATTGTTTCTATTATCTCCATAGATTTATCTTTTACAAAATGTCATATAATTAGAATTATACAGTATGAAACCTTTTCAATGTGGCTTCTTTCACTTAGTAACATGCAGTTAATGTTCCCAGTGGCTTTCTTTTTAAAGAAAAAGTGAAGCAATTTATAGAGTATTCCCCACCATGCTCACCCTAAACTACCCATGACATTAATTCCAAAAAGAAGCCACCAACCTGCTGACTCGATTATATGGAAAACATTCAAGTCTACAGTTCTTTAGAAAATACCGACAGACATTTTTTGAAAAATTGGTTTGTATATTATAATCAGTTTCTATTCCTGGTGTCTATTTAAAATTATATTTCTGAGCAAAATAGATAGTTTCAGTAATACCTAAATAATCAGCAGCAGCAGTCATGATTTTCCTGGTCTACACAGTATTATTTAATACAGGAAAAAGGCTTGTGTAATTCTTAATGAGGCTGTGACATGGAAAGAAAAATAGTAGTCATGGTTCAGGGACCCCTAAGATTACTACTGATTCTTTCGATAATTTGGTGTATTGAAATAACAAGTAAATAAGCAAAATATTTAAGTACATCACAAGTGGCTGCCTCCCAGGTTTTTTTTATATGTCTGTCTGGCAATTCAGTTCTACAATGTAAATAGCTGGCAGGGTTGTATGCTAAAATCTCTCATTACAAAATGCTAGAAAACTAGACAATTACTGACAATTAAGTGTTGGTACACACAAGTAGCCAAAATGACAGTTTACAAAAGAATGATAATTGCTCAAGAAGATAGAATTGATGCATATAATTGGATTTGGTCATTTTACTTTTTTCATGCATTTGCAATACCTCAAGTGGATACATGCAGTTGCTATATGAATTAACAGGCATCATTATGTATCCCTGCTTTCATTTCCACACCATTGACCGTAACCTTCACCTTCAACTACACTGAGAGTTTTTACTTTCTGTTTTGACTTCTCTACCAGTGTTTTCTTTTCTTTTTGCATTCTGGCATAGCAATGGCAATATAGTTAGCAAATTCCCAAATGCAAGAGAGATAAATATTCAAATTAAATACATATAATGGAACAATGCTTAATTGTATTCAATTACTGACCAGTGGTAAAACCAAATTTCAAAGTGTGGTATGAAAACCACAGGTTGTATTAATATTTGTACTATTGCAATGTTTATTCTTTTGTGAGTGTCATCAATTAATTGTTGCTTCATTTGTTCCTATCAAAAGAACAACTGTTCTTAACATTCTTCCTGGTAGGCAGACCCATGGTTTTCAAGTAGACCTGACTCCCCATGTGGCTAATTTAAGAGGTATTATAGACAGCATACAGCAGAGGTATAACAAACACAAATTGTTGGAAAAGGCACAGGCTATCAGGACAAGGGAACAACTGATACTCAAAAAGTAAATTGATCCTCATAGTTTTTTTCCTGCTGCTGTTTTCTACCAAAATGAAAACGTTTCAACGTTAGCACCAAAGGGAAATCAAAGAATCCTTACTCACACTTGCCAACATGCATAACTGGTTTTATATACTTGATTAGTTCTATCACATTTCTGACGACTACAAAATATTTTTACTATTATATCAAGATGATATGGAACATTTGGAACACAAATGAAATATGGATAAAATAAGTATACTGATTTCACCCCCCAAGAACCTTGGGGTTATTTATGCAAATAACATCTGTTTAAAGGTATCTTCTGCACACCAGAAATCTTGATGTCTTTTTATTTGCAAATTCTTGTTAAAAATTTAAATTTTCCTGGAATGTATAACATCTTCATCCCTCAAAAGCCAACTTTCAAAGATAGAAATGGAGAAGAAGCTGCTGAGATGGAGGAACGAGTGCAGGAAAGTGGAGAAAAAATGGGAGATCGTCGATTTGGGGTTTGGGATTGTCTAAGTGGGCCACAGGCACTGCTGTTCTCCACACTGAATTCAATGTTCTCAGTCTTCACTCCTAAGTTAAAGGCACATCCTCCTCCAAACTGTTGTTTGACCACATCCTCATGTTTGCTCGTCACAAACCTTACCTGCTTTCAATCGCTCCATTTATTTCATTTATTCCAGCACCACCACCTTTCTTCTTGCCTAGAAATGGAAAATAAAAATCAACATGAATGCCACATATGACTTTTGGCATTTCATCCCAAAGTTCACAAAAATAACAACAATTTAAGTCATTTATTATTTTTAAGACTGTGTACCCAAGATGGTGTTAATGCTTCCATGTTCTGTTAAGTATATTTTTGTTGTGCTCACTTGTTTAATTTAAATATAGTTGAAGTAGTTATTAAGATTGTGAAAGAATGCTGAGTTCCAAAGATAAACAATATATAATTCTTATTCTATTTGGCAAACTTGGCATAACCAAAAAAGAAGTTGCACAGGTAGAGAGAATAAAGATCACTTGAAATTTGTCCTGAAAATTTCAAAGTATATGAATATTCAAAAGGAAGAAATATAATAAATTGTTAATATTGTAAAGCTCTCAATATATGATTTTCATGAGCATTACAAGGTGGTTGACACTATTAGGAATTCAGTGTTTATAAGTTAGAAAAGCCTCTTTTGTCATACCACTTAAAAAGAACATAATTAAAACACTATTGTGTCAGATATATTTCCTTCCCCTTGAAAAATGAGTAAAATTAAGAAATGTAAATAACTTTGAGTAGAGAAATTGAATTGTAATGAAAATGTAAAGAACTAAATGTAGCTTGAATGGATAAAAATCAAGGGGGGGGATGACTAGTTAACCAATTTTTTGAAAGAAACACAAAAGAAATAGAGCAATTAGGTGAAATTGAGCAAAGGAATACTTAGGCTGTGTATTAAGTAGTAGTTTCTAACATTGATGTTTGTTGGACTCTGGAAAAATTACTCTCTTATCTTGTTTAAACTGGACTGGATCAAGCTTTCCCTGTGGGGATAATGGGTCATTTGAGCAAACTAGTGGTGTGTGATTCTAATAAATTGTTTTTACTCCTGATTCCTGTGAATCAAAAATTTTACAGTATCTAGACATTGATTCTACTAATTAATCCTTTCCCCTCCATTATGTTAACCTTTTTTTCTCTATAGCCCTTATGATTCACTTTTAAAGAAATATAAAGAAAATATAGTACTATTTTATTATTTTGCCAGAGTAAAATAAAGCAAATAACAGAAGTATTGAAAAGCAGTCAATTTTTGGTTTGGAATATTTTGGGAATAGAAATTTACATCTGTTAAATAAGGACTAGGCATTTTATTGCTGTTAGGGAAATGTTTACCATGGATATTTTAATTCTAAAGTAATGTAGAATTCAATTCTAGTTACAAAATTTTCTATTAAACCAGTCATTCAGAATGACCTCCATCCCAAAGCTGTTATTACATAAAATTTGTTATGAAACCTAAAATTTTATTTCACACACTTAATAAAGTATATTGTTTATATAATTATAACTCATATAAGTATAGCATATACATACATTTATATTCTCTCTAAGTACTGTATACTATTTTTATCATAATGATAATTCCCACATTTAATAAGCTAAGATGCTATCACACTATATTATTTCCTTGGGCTTAAAAATATTACATAGCTTTTTTTTTACATAACA
This sequence comes from Furipterus horrens, assembly GCF_987537825.1. Classification (NCBI taxonomy): domain Eukaryota; kingdom Metazoa; phylum Chordata; class Mammalia; order Chiroptera; family Furipteridae; genus Furipterus; species Furipterus horrens. The sequence goes on from NW_028327173.1 coordinate 143,445,291, forward strand.
ATAAGAACTCTTCACAGACACAAGAAGAAAATTTTGTTTGCTTTAAAATGAATAAATGCATTTTGTATGTTGAAATAAAAGTAGCAAGTAGTATTTCCACATTTGCCCTACAACCTAAATTCCAATGCTGTGGTATATGAGAAAATGAGACTTCTCAAATATAAGTACAAAGGGGTTACCTTATCTCTTCCCAAGTAACATGAGTGATTTTGATGGAGTCAGCCTTACCAAAACAACTTAGGATCCTGAATGAAGGATCATGTCTCATAAACAAACAGTAATTGACTGATGTTTAACATCTATTTGTGTTGTCATTAGGGAAATTGTCTGGGAAGCCACTATGCATGTCTTGTTGTCCAGCCTAAACCAAGATCATTTGATCCTTCTAGGCAAAGAGCCGGCTTGCTGACATAGAATGTTTTTTATAGTGCTGAGCACAATGACATTATTTGTCTCCTCCTTCAAATAAAATGTTCAGTAATCTAGGGTTTTCTAATCTGTTTACCAGCCGTACTGATGAGCTGGATTTATTTAACTGTTATCACCAAACTGACCCACGTTATAATGACAGATAATGTTCCAATGAACAAAAGTATCATCTGTCTCAGGCTTTTCTTTTCTATGAAAAGAGAAATTTATGTTCGAAGATTCCACTTTTTCCCTATTCTTTACATGTAAATATGTCAGAGATAGATTAAAATGGCATTCAATATAGACTACTATTTTTAAAACAAAGTTGTCATTTGACTGCTGGTGAATTGCTCATAAATTCAGGACTGAATAAAGAGATCAGATTACATTAAATGCATTTTGGTATCTATAACTTTCTGCAATGAATTAAAATTGGCTGATCATGTCTCTAGTGCATTTCATTTTCTGTTGATTCATGTACTGTAATATAACCTTCAAAATTCCCTTATGCCAACAAACTCACTCAGATATGCTGAGTGCAGGAGGAGATTAAAGTGGCTATAAGATTGAAAACTATATGAAGACACTAGATAATGCAGTAGAGGTATAATGAAAGTATAAACAAAGCCAGTAAATGTAGAAATTATTGTTCATATAATCCACTGTTGAATTCAATGGAGAGTTTAGCTCCCTGCCAAATATATATTAATACCAAACAAATTGGCAAGATCAATACACCAAGCCTGTTTCATTCTTATTAAAGTACTTCTCTCTTTGAGGCTAAGCATAAGTAAGGCGTACCATTCTCCTTTGGAAAATGTAGTATTTCCCCAATAGGAATTTAGCATTCAGATATATGTGCAGACTCCCAGCTCTGAGAAACTCACATCAGATTATTTTCCTTACTCTTTAAAATTGAAGTTACTTATAGAAATAACTTTTCATATTTTCCTGAACAGTAGCTTTTTGTTCCTACATTATGAAAGCCAATCCATCCTTTAAAGGCTCTTTAAGCTGGCAAAAGAAAAAAAGGCATTATTTCTGAGTTAGGAGCCTCCATTGTTTCAGTGGTTGCTAGAGCTATGGATGAATGCTTTCAGCAGAAGTTAAAAGAGATAATGAGTCTTTAATGATACAAAATCAGAGCCTTGTGTGCCTAGTGAAGCCTGACACCCACTCCAGCTTGCAGCTAGCAAGGGAAACTCATCGCTGTTGGTGTTGTAAGCCAAAAATACGCACAGAGTGCCTTCTTGGAAATGTGTGTATCCCTTAAGATAGAATCAGCAGCACTTATCTGTAAGGTTAAACTATTCTGAGATACAAAACAAAATACATCGATAAGCCTATATGTTATCCCTCACCATCCACCCCTTTTAAAGTTTAAAGTGAATGTACCCCTACCTTCAGAGCAACATCTTTTATTTTATTCCAGACTTTTTCGAGAGCAATTTCCTTTTGTGTGTATTTTTATTTCTCTTCCTCTCCACCAAAACAACAAACAAGAAACTTCAGTGCCACCTGCCTGGGAATGCTTTTGGCTATGCTGACCAGTTAGGTTACTTGGATAATGTGAGAGAGATTTTTGTCCACCAAGTTTTAGGAAACTGTTTGAATCTGTGCTGTGTAAATGCCTTAAGTCCCAGCCAAAAACTTCTGGGGGGCAGTGGGAGGAAAAAAAATCTCTCCTCCATGAACACAAGCCAGGCTCCTTGATGTTAAATCAGATTTGCTCTTGAAAGGATTGGCATGTCTGATATGATCAGGAGGCTTCAGTTGTGCTGATTATAAATTAAAATTAAGAAAAACAGATTGTTCTGGAAAATAAGAAACATAAGGGCACATTGCTGCACTCCAGTCTTTGCAATGATGCTTTAAAAGTGATGGGTATGGGACTTATTTATTGTAGGAAGCCTAACTAGATTATTGGCTAAAGATTTGCATGCTATCATCCTTGTACTGAGGTGCCAAAGCCAGTTACAGAAATGAAGAAAGGAAAATATCAACGTACCTTGACTTGGAGTATATGTAGCATTTATTTTTCTTTCATTTTCATTAAAATGTTCATGTTGGGAGCTGGGGGGAAGATGGGATTAAGTAGGCAAATAGCGCATAATTTATTGAAAGCAACTAACTTATTCTGCTATTTTTTAGGAAAGAAATTTAGTTTATATTTTTCCCCCTTTCCCATTTATTTTCTTTACTCACTGCTGGACACATTGGTGCTGATGAAATATAACCATTGAAGTTGCAGACAGAGAAAGGGAACATGGGGATATTCCCAAGGGCTAAAATATATGGAGAGCGGTGGGGGTGGTGGGGGCGGGAAAGAGGACAAAAGTGTATTTGTTACCCCAAATTAGTATTTTAAGCTGTGTTATTAGTGACACAAATAAGCAATAATTGTTGATAATGTGGATATATTTTAAAGAACTGATTAATCTTAACTCTATGATGGTGAGGTTATGATCTGTTTCTGGGCATCAGTACAAAATATTACTGTAAATAGGTATGTGTATTCTCAGAAAGTCTTCTATCATCACCAGAGAACTGGAGTCTCTTCCTTACAGAAAACATAATTGTTAAATGAGAGAATTGTCATAACTATGCACAATATATTAGCTTATAACTTTTCTGGGAATATAGAAAATACCGGATAACTTCAGAGAAACTAGGTCTAGAAAGAGCCATTAGTTATTTTTTCCAACCTCCTCCCTCACATTCTTTCAAGGGTATTGGACATGTGAACTGTTTTTTTCTTATCAGTAAGCAGACTATACGGGATATAGTTAGTTTTCTTAAACTTAGTTAATGCATCAAGGGCCATAGACAACCTCCCCCCCAAAATGCGCAACTTTCTTCTGAAAAGAAGTTTTCTTCTGTATAATCTTCTACCTCTATAGAGCATAATTTAAGTATCTAAAACAAAGTGATAATTTCTTGAATTCTGAATGCAGTATTTTGCAAAACCTCACATGCCTAGAGATGGGCAAGAATGCATTGCAAAACCAGCATGTTGCTACTGCCTGAACAACCAATATCCATATGCAATCTGTACGTTAAAATGGTGTCCAGAAATAAACCCTTGAAACACAGGAATAATTTATTTATATAATAAATATTTAAGAAGTGCCTACAATATCAATCAATCCAACTTTATTTATTTACTTACTTAATGTCATTCATTATGTCAAAATTATTTGTTTGTTTGTTTATTATGTTATTCATTATTCTATGTGCTAGGGATATAGTAGTGAGCAAAGAAGATAAAAATCCCTGTCTTACAGTCTAGTCTCTACACAAGATACTGGGAGCAGAGGAATGAGTAAGACAGAAAGATCTAGGCCTTCATGACCCTTAAAGTCTAATGGACATGACAGTCAGTAAGCCAGTAAATACATACAAACACATGCAAATATATACATACATAAAGCAGATAAATAATGTGAATATGTAAAACAAATGGAGGGTGATAGAGGCATAGAAGAAGCTGATGTCTAATCTAGGTTAAATATAAAGATAAGTCTTCTTGGTGATGGAAAGATTAATACTTTTGAAATCTTTTCTGACTTTCTTTCCCATAGCCATAACCAAATTCTCAAAAGAAATACGATTGAAATGTAATTCTATCTCATTTTCCCAGAGTAAAATGAATCAAATAAGAATATTTAAAATGGGTGGATATATTTTCTGAGAATATTTTTAAGGAGTTTCTTTTTGGTTAAAAAATAAAATAAAAACGCAAACAAACATGTTAAGATATGTTCTTATGTTAACTTATTTAAACAAATTAGAGGGTTTAGGTGATTAGATAATTCCAGAATAACTCTTTGAAGGAAAAAGATATATATAATTCAGGTCTTGGCATTGAAAGATTCAGATTATTGGTCAATAATAGTCACATGTTTCAGATGGATTTTCAGCTACTTATTTTATGTTATTAGAACATATGCAGGGAGGCAGTAAGGCAGTAAGGAAAGAAGCAGCAGCCGACAGCGTTAAAGGTTCCGATGAGACTGAGGACCAGAGAGAGAATGTGACTTCCCAAAATCACAGAGTAATTGCTAGAGCTGCACAAGGACCTGAGCCTGTCACTGAAGAGACCAGAGATCTTTCAGTTACAGTCTTGGGAAACAGCCCTAAGATCTTTGCAAATTATCTTGTGGAGAGAAAATTTTTAAAGTCAAAAGAAGCTGGAAAGCTCCCCCAGATGGCTGGGAGTTGATCAAAACAACACTGGATGAATTAAATCAAAAGATGAGAGAAGCTGAAACAGAACCTCATGAGGGAAAGAGGAAAGTGGAATCTCTGTGGCCTGTCTTCAGGATCCACCACCAGAAGACACGCTATATTTTTGACCTTTTCTACAAGCGGAAAGCCATAAGCAGAGAACTGTATGAATACTGTATTAAAGAAGGCTGTGCTGACAAAAACCTAATTGCAAAATGGAAAAAGCAGGGATATGAGAACTTATGCTGCCTGCGGTGCATTCAGACATGGGACACCAATTTTGGGACAAACTGCATTTGCCAAGTCCCCAAAAGCAAGCTTGAAGTGGGCCGGATCATCGAGTGCACGCACTGTGGCTGCCGGGGCTGCTCCGGCTGAGGCCCTCAAGCCCTCACCCCTCTCCACCCAGGATTTTGGACATCACAGGCCTGTCCTGTCACCTCTTTCCTAAGAACAGCTCTCCTCATAGAGCAATGCCCAAGGCCCAAGTGGGAGCACAGTCTCTTATGTGTGAAGGCATTTGTTGTTCATCAGCTGTAATTTGTAGAAATAAAACTTTGAAACCTCGGGAAAAAAAAAAAAAGAACATATGCAGTATTGTATGAAATATATTTACAAAACTAGGAGCTTTGCCAAAGGTGTTGTTTCTAGTGTTCTTATTATATTTCAATATATAATGTTAAATGTTAAATAGTAGCTTAGATGAGAACAAACTAGTTAAAAACTCTTACAAATATAACATAGTAATCCATTTAAAAGGTGCCATAAAATTTAAAGATGGGAAGACAGTTGGGCTGGTCATTTTGCCATTCTATTCAGACACTTTGATTTTTCCATAACATTATTCCTAAAAGCTTTATTCTGGTCTAATTTTACTGACTCAAACAATAGAATTTTCAACATAACTTAAATGATTGTGTCACTAAATATATTTCACTGTTATAATTTTTCTTAACCTATTACATTTTTAAATATTTATTGTTTGTTCTATTATGGTTGTACCAAATGGTCCCTCTTCGTCCTCATCTGCCCATCCTCCCCCGCCCAGCTCCCCAGTCCCACAACCAGTCCCCACACCATTGTCCATGTCCATGGGTTATTCATACATGTTCTATGACTAGTTCCTTCTCTTTCTTTCTATAATTATCCCCCTCGCACCTCCCCTCTGGTCACTGTCAGACTTTTCCTTGTTTCCATGCCTCTGGTTCTATTGTGCTCCTTAATTTGTTTTTGTTCATTAGGTTCCTCTATTGGTGAGCTCATATGGCATTTTTCTTTCATCAACTGGCTTATTTCACTAAGCATAATATTCTCTAGTTCCATCCATGCTGTCTCAAAAGGTAGAAGTTTCCTCATTCTTTCGGCTTTGTAATATTCCATTGTGTAACGATACCCATTTTTCGATCCACTCATGTACAGATGGGCACATAGGCTGTTTCCAGCACTTGGCTACTGTAAATAATGCTGCTATGAACATAGGGGTGCATCGGTTCTTTGGAATTGGTGTTTCAGGATTCTTAGGGTATAATCCCAGCAGTGGAACTGCTGGTTCAAAAGGCAGTTCCATTTTTAGTTTTTTGAGGAAATTCTAAACTGTTTTCCATAGTGGCTGCACAAGTCTGCATTCCCACCAGCAGTGCACCAGGGTTCCCCTTTCTCCGCATCCTCTCCAGCACAAGTTGTTTGTTGATTTGTTGATGATGGCCATTCTGACTGGTGTGAGGTGGTATCTCATTGTGGTTTTTTTTGCACGTCTCTGATGAATAGTAATGTTGAGCATTCTTTCATATGTCTGTGGGCCCTGTGTATGTTCTCCCTAGAGAAGTGTCTGTTTTTGTCCTTAGCCCATTTTTTAATTGAATTGTTTGTCTTCCTGGTGTTGACTCATATGAGTTCTTTATATACTTTGGAGATCAAACCCTGGTCCGAGGTATCATTAGCAAAAATGTTTTCCCATATAGTTGGATCCCTTTTCATTTTGATGATGTTTTCTTTAGCCATTCAGAAGCTTTTTACTTTGATATATTCCCAATTTGTTTATTTTTTCCTTTATCTCCCTTGCCCAAGGAGATATATCAGTGAAAATATTGCTATATGAAATATCTGAAAATTTCCTCTGTTTTCCTCTAGGACTTTTATGGTGTCACAGCTTATGTTTAAGTCCTTTATCCATCTTGAGTTTATTCTGGTGTATGGTCTAGCTTTATTTTTTTTTACATGTACCCATCCAGATCTCCCAACACCATTTATTGAAAAGACTATTTTTACTCCACCCTGGCTGGTTTGGCTCAGTGGATTGATCGTCGGCCTGCGAGCTAAGTGTCGCTGGTTCGATCTTCCAGTCAGGGCACATCAGAGAAGGAAAACTCTGACTCCAAAAAACCTCCGCTGCCTTGCGGCATACCTCTTCAGGGGAAAGGCTAAGGGAGTAAACCCCGACAGAAAATCCGGAGCCGGAGTCCCTGAGGCAGTTTGACGTTGTAGTCAACACCGGCAACTCCTGCGGCGCACCTGAAGCCAAGCTGTATTGACTCCGTCTTTCCCTTGGACCCTTCAGCTGCGAAGAGAGGGGGGGTGTGCTGCATGGGCAACAGCAGACCCTCCATATCACCCTGCCGAGGCTCTGTAGCTTCAGCTTCACTGGAGAGGACACTCCAGCATCATCGCAAGATGTCGATTCAACACGGGAGGAGACAGATACCGTGTCACTCCCGAGTCGGACTGCACAGCCATTCTCGGCGGTGCAGATAGACTCTTAGGAAGCTACACCATCGTCTCTCGAGACGGACGGCTGCCGATGATTTTTACTCCATTTTATGCTCCTGCCCCCTTTGTCAAATACTAATTGACCACAGAGATATTGGTTTACTCCTGGACTCTCTATTCTGTTCTATTGATTTGCATGTCTGTTCTTGTGCCAGTACCAGACTTTTGATTACAATGACCTTGTGGAATAATTTGATATAAGGTATTGTGATCCCTCCTACTTCATTCTTTTTTCTCAAGATTGCTGAGGCTATTCAGGGTCATTTTTTGTTCCATATGAATTTTTGAAATATTTGTTCTAGGTCTGTGAAATATGCCATTGAAATTTTCATAGGGATTACATTGAATCTATAGATTACTTAAGGTAATATGGACATTTTAATTATATTAATTCTTCCAATCCATGAACATGGTATATGCTTCCATTATTTGTATCTTCTTAATTTCTTTCTTCAGTATTCTATAGTTTTCCAAGTACAGGTCTTTTACCTTCTTGGTTAAGTTTATTCCTAGGTACTTTATTTTTCTTGTCGCTATAGTAAGTGAGATTTTTTCCTAGTTTCTATCTCTTATATTTCATTGTTGATGTACAAAAATGTCTTTGATTTCTGAATATTGACTTTGTATCCTGCTATTTTGCCAAATTCACTTATTAGATTGAGTAGTTTTTTGGTGGAGACTGTAGGGTTTTCTATGTACACTATTATGTCATCTGCAAATGACATTTATACTTCTTCCTTTCCAATTTGGATGCCAACATAAAATTTCCAGTACAATGTTGAATAAGAGTGGTGAAAGTAGACACCTTTGTTTTGTTCCTGTTCATAAGGGGAAAGCTTTTAATCTTTGCCCATCAAATATGATGTTAGCTGTACGTTTCTGATATATGACCTTTACTATATTGAAATATGTTCCCTCTATTCCCACTTTGCTGTTTATCATAAATAGGTGCTGTACTTAATCAAATGCTTTTTTAGCATCTATTGATACAAACATGTGACTTTTGTCTTTCATTTTGTTTATGTGGTGTATTACATTTATTTATTTGCAAATATTATACTATTCTTGCTTCCCTGGGATAAATCCCACTTACTATGGAGTATGATCTTTTTACTGTATTGCTGGATCCAATTTGCCAATATTTTGTTGTGGAGTTTAACATCTATGTTTATCAAAGATATTGACTTACAGTTTCCTTTCTTTGTTGTGTCTTTACCTCGTTTTGGAATTAGGATGATACTAGCTTCATAAAAAGAGTTTGGGAGTCTAATCTTTTCTTGAATTTTTGGAATAGTTTGAAGAAGAAAGAAGTTAGTTATTTAAATGTTTGGTAAAATTCACTTGTGAAGCCATCTGGTCCAGGGCTTTTCTGTGCCAGAAATTTTTGATTACTGCTTCAATTTCACTAACTGTTATCAGTCTATTCAGGTCTTCTGCTTCTTCTTGATTCAGTTTTGGAAGCTTGTATGTTTCTAGAAACGTGTCCATTTCATCTAGGTTGTCAAATTTCTTGGCATATAGTTGTTCCTAGTAACTTCCTACAATCCTTTGTATTTCTGTGGTGTGAGTTGTAACTTCTCTTTTGTTTCTGATTTTATTAATTTGTATCCTTTCATTTTTTCTTGATGAGTCCAGTTAAAGACTTGTCAATTTTGTTTATCTTTTCAAAGAACCAGCTCCTGGACTTATTGATCCTTTCAATTGATTTTTAGTCTCAACGTCATTAAATTATACTCTGATCTTGATTATTTCCTTCCTTTATTTGCTCTGGGTTTTGTTTGCTGTTACTCCTCTAGTTCTTGCAGATGTAGGGTTGGTTAGGTTGTTTATTTGAGATTTTCCTATCTTCTTTAGGAATGTCTGTATTGCTATGCTTTTCCCTCTCAGGACTGCCTTTGCTGTGTCACCAAGGTTTGGGGCTATTTTTATTTATTTCCAGAAATTTTTTTATTTCTTCCTTGATCTCATTGTTAACCCATTCATTATTTAATAGCATGTTATTCAAATCTCCATGCATTTGAATGTTTTTCTTGAGGTTGGTTTCTAGTTTTAAGCCATTGTGATCAAGATGTGATATGATTTCAATTTTCTTAAATTTGTCGAGGCTTCTTTTGTGTCCGACCATGTGGTCTATGTTTGAAAATGTTTCACGTGCATTTGATAAATATATTTTGCTTCTTTGGGGTGAAAGGTTCTGAATATATAAATTAAGTCCATTTGATCTAGAGTGTTATTCAATGCCACAATACCCTTGTTGATTCTTTGCTTTGAAGATCTATCAATTGCTGACAATGGTTTGTTAAAATCCCCTGTGATGAGTCTGTTGCCCTCAATATCTTTCTTGAAGTCCTCCAAGATTTTCCTGATATATTTCGGTGCTCCTATGTTGGGTGCATATATGTTCACAAGTGTTATATCTTCTTGATTGTTTACCCTCTTAAGTATTATGTAGTGTCCATCTTTGTCTCTTTTTGTGGACTTTGTTTTTAATCCTGTTTTGTCTGATATAAGTATTCCTACCCGGCCTTCCTTTTCATGTCCATTTGCTTGGAATATTTTTTTCCATACCTTCACTTTTAGTCTATGTATATCTTTTGTTCTGAGGTAGGTCTATGGTAGACAACATATATGCAGGTCATGTTTTCTTATTCAGCTATCCTGTGTCTTTTGATTGGAATATTTAATCCATTTACACTTAAGGTTATTATTGATAGGTGTTTATTCATTGCAGTTTTTTTCCCTTTTGTGTGTTCCTCTCTCTCTCTCTTTTTCTTCACCTTCTTAAAGCAGTCCCTTTAGCACCTTTTTGCATTGCTGAATGTATTCTTTTAGTCTTTTTTTTTTTTTTTTGGCCTGGGAAACTACTTATTTCTCCTTCCATTGTAAATGAGAGCTTTGCTGAGTAGAGTAGTCTTGGTTGCAAGTCTTTGCTTTACATTACTTTAAATATTTCTTTCCATTGCTTTCTGGCTTGTAATGTTTCTGTTGAGAAATCTGCTGATACCATTATTGGAGCTCCCTTCCTGCCTTTAAAATTTTCTCTTTGTCTTTAAATTTTGACATTCTAATTATGATATGTCTTGGAGTGGACCTTTTTGGGTTCATCTTGATTGGGACCCCTGTGCTTCCTGAACTTGCATTATTTTTTTCCTCATCAAGTTAGGAAAGTTTTCTGTCATTACTTTTTCTAACAGGTTTTCTATTCCTTGCTCCTCTTCTTCTCCTTCTGGTATCCCTAAAATATGGATAGTATTATGTTTCTTGTTGTCCGGCAGCCCTCTAAAATGCTCTTCATTCATTTTGAGTCTTTTTTTTTTTTTTTTTTTTTTTTGGTTTTGTTGCTCTGTCTGGAAATTTTTATTACCTTGTCCTCCAGCTTGCTGATTCAATCCTCTGCTTCATCTAGCCTTTTTTTAATTCCTTTTAAAGTATTCTTCACCTCAGATATTGTATATTTCATTTCCTCCTGGCTCATTGATATTTTCCATGTCCTTCTTCATGCTAGTATAGTTTCCAGTAAGTCCCTTGTAGCTTCCACGAAGTTCCTTCTAGTTCCCACTAAGCTCCTTGAGCATCCTTATAAACATTGTTTTGAATTCAATGTCTGTTAGTTTGCTTGCTTCAATTTAATTTAGCACTCTTTTAGGGGAATCCTCCTTTCTTTTCAGTTGGAATATTTTTCTTTGTCTCCCCCTTTTAGGTAACTCTTTTTATTTGTTTCTGTATTTTAAATTGATCTATATTGGCTCCCTGTCTTTGTGGTGTGACCTTCTGTGGTAGGAGATGGGTGGGACTCAGTGGTTCTGTCTCCTTGATCTCCTGAGTTGAATACTCTTGGGATGCCTTTTATGCCATTTATGTGGACTTTCTGATTGTAATTGGTTTTTGGTTGTTGTTGGGTAATGCTTTGGTGGGCCCTTCCCTCTGGCTGGCTGACTGAGAGTCACACTACCCACCACACCTTGTATGCTATTGTGCAGGTGCCACCAGAACAAAACCAAACAAACCAGGAAATAAACCCACACCTGCAAAAATAACTTCCACCCCACAACCACACTATCAACAGCAAATGAGCAAATATTAATAAAGTTGTAAGGGTATTAAGACTATTACAAGAAAGAAAAAACAAATATGAGATTACTAACTGAAAAAAAATAATTCTGAGACAGTCAAGAGGGGAGAAATAATAAGTAGAAAATTGAAACAAGGCAATGAAAGAAAGAAAAGATAGTTTACATTGTAAATAAAAAGAAAGGGAAGAAGGCAGAATGGAGTAAGAAATGGGAAGAGTATAGTATTAGGTTTAAACAAAAATTTTTTTTAAATATAGTGAAAAATAGGAACAAAATTGAATTAAAAGATCCACTACAGCAACATCAACAAAAAACGAGCAAAGATTTATATAGTTGGAATGGGAATAAGAAGGAAGAAAAAAGGAAAGAAAAGCTTATGAGATGTCTAGAGGAAAGAAAAAGTGATTTTGAGAGGATAGAGGGAGAAGGAATACTGAGTGAGGAATGAAAACCAGGTTAAGATAGGGAAAAATTTATAATGAATGAAAGGGCAGAAGGAAGGCAAAATGGAGTAGGTGAGGAGAAGGGGAATGGTAAAATTTGAGATTTGAAATACAAAAATAGTGAAGACCTAGAAATAAAATTGAAAAAATGCAACAATAACTACCATATCAACAACCAATGAGTAAAGATTGATAAAGGTGGAAAGAGAGAATAAGGGTATTTTAAGAATCATAAAAAGAATGTGAGATGACTAATGACAAGAAAAATAGTTTTGAGAGGATGGAGGGGGAGAAATAGTAAGAGGGTGGAATAGAAACAAGTCATAGCAAGAGAAAAAATAAAATTTAAAACAAAAAGAAGTGGAAGGATGGAGGTAAAATGGAGTAAGAGAAGGAGCAAAATATGATATTTGGAATAAACTAAAATATAAAATCTAGTGAAACAATAGGCACAAACTTGAAGGAAAAGAAATGAATTTTTTAAAACTATGCCTGAGAAGAAATAACACAAATCATGAGGAAGACTACAGTAAAATTCATTTCAGTAGAATCCAGTGTTTACCACTGTTTTCTCTTTCTGGATCCACCCCTGGTAATGCCATATGGCGTCATACCCTGGGCCTAGGCAGCCTGTTCGAGATTATAAACTATTCACAGTCTGTGGCTGTCTCCTTCAGATTTGGCTGGTGCCTACTGTTCTGCCCTGCCAGCTATCCATCAGCCCAGGGTCTAGGAGTGGTTCATTTAATGACCCAAGAGCATGTACTTTCTTCACCTGCCTCCAGAAGAGATCTCTGGTGAGATCAGAAGGGTGGGTACCCTGTATCACCTCGACGGGGCACTGTTTAGTCTTCCAGAAAGATGATGGGAGTGTTTCCCTGCTCCCTCACCTCATGTGTGGTCTTGGTGCATCCCAGATTATTTCCAATAATGTATGGTTTCTGGTGAATTAGCTATCCATTTCTTGTGAAGGAACAATCTATGTAAAAGGAGCAGCTTTTTCCCACTTGGCACAGACAGCAACTCTGTCTAGGCACCAAGGCTGAGCAGGGCCCTGAGCACCCCTTTTTTGCACTTGTCTCTAATCTCTCTACTCTTCTGGTTTTAGTGAATCAGGGCCCAAGGAAAAGTGTAGCTCAAAGTGTCTGGTAAAGGGCCCTTTCAAAGCTTTTCCTTCTTTCCCCTGCGAAATGTGCCCAGCAGGGGACTCCTGAGCCTGGCCTTACTGATCAGCAGAGCCTGTAATCCACAAGTCAGGGTTGGGCTCACTTGTCTGTGAGGGGAACTGCCTGGCTGCAGCAAACCTCCAGCATTCAGCTGTAGCTAGGCTTGAGTGGTAGAAGGCTCAGAAGAATCCAGAAAAGAAGAAAATTTCTGAGACAATGAAGAGGATTATTCCATAACATAGACCTTTTTGTACAATAGGTGTATGATGTCCTGGGAAGGTGCTCTCTCGAATAATATCGATATATGGTTAGGGTGTTGGTAATTAGACTTAGGAGTAGTAAGGTTATGAAATTAAAGTGAAATCATATTACTAAGCCTGAGGTTAGTAGTAAGGCAGACAGTGCACCTGTTAATGGTCATGGACTTGGGTTGACTATGTGGTAGGCATGGGTTTGGTGGGTCATTAGACATTGTCATGTAGATACAGGTTTACTAATAGCACAAAGACGTAGGCTTGGATAAGAGCTACAGTGAATTCTAGAATAGTAGTAATAGTAAGATGACGAATGTAATAAGAGCAATGGTTGTGTTAATATTTATTAGAGCTAAAGTGGCTCCTCCGATAACGTGGATTAATAAGTGGCCAGTGGTGATATTAGCAGTTAGTCGTACTGCTAAGGCTATTGGTTGGATGCCATCCAGTTCCCAACCTGCAGCCCTCTCACGGGAGACTTGGGCCTGAACTCTCCACTCACCAGCCATGCTGGGTTGGGTCCCACAGTCCCTACAGCATGACTATCCCTCTGAGTCCTTTGCAGAGCTGCGGTGCTCCTGCGCATGCTCACACAAGCACCAGGTCTCTGCCAAGTCTCGAGTTCACTTCAGATCCTGTTTTAAAAGTTTCAGTGTAGCCCTCATGCTGCAGCACTGAGTCCTTCTGGGGTCTATTCTCCATGTGCTCCCCCTCCCCCAAAATCATTAAGTCTGGAGGGGGAGTAAGAGTAAGTCTCTTCCCAGCACTGCGGTCAGGGCTGGCCACAGCTTGTCAAAGCTTCTGACAGTTTTAGATAAAGTTTCTCTCTGGCTCTCTCCCGGATGGTGCTGGGAAGAGTCCCGCAGCGATACTGTAACACCAGGCAGTGGAACGGCACGCACGGACGGTGCTCTCCCCGCTCCCTCCAGTAATTATCAGCCTCGGATGGGCCTGCTCCTGCTGCGCTGTTTCTGAAGCCAGCACCTCCCTGGCTGCTCCTCTCCAGGGGTTCATGGATCCTGAATCTATTCACAGCCATCCCAATCCTGTGCAGCCAGCAGTGCTGGGTTGAGCGATGGCCATTGCTCTTCTAGGACAGCCTGAGCCGCCCATTCCCGAGTGCCCTGCAGGCGGGCAGGCTCTTTCCCACTCATGCGCATTCCCCACACTCTCATCCCTGTACGCACTCACCCACACACATTCTCAGACACTGCCTGCTGGGTTTTTGAGTTGGTGGCTCTGTGGTTTAGCTGAAAGACCGGTTCAGGTCTGGGAGCAAGTGGACAGTTTCCAGCTACTCTGCAACCATCTTGGATCCCCAACTTACTACATTTTATATAGCATAAACATGCAAATAATAGAGGTTTTATTGATCCATATCATTGCCTACTATTAACAGCAAATAAAGTTAATAACATAATATTATAAATAACCGTATATTGCCCTTAATAACAGCAATAAAATTAAAGAGTTAAATAAGAGATACATAATTGGACATAATATAACTTAATGTTCTTTGTTTAAGAATTAGACCATAATTTGCCCTGCCCGGTTTGACTCAGTTGGTTGGAGTGTTGTCCTGTAAATCAAAGGTGGCAGGTTTGATTCCCGGTCAAAGCACATGCTTAGGTTGTGGGTTCAATCCCAGGTCAGGGTATGTACCAGAGGCAACTGATTAATGTTTCTCTCACATCAATGCCCCCCCCTTTCCTTCTCTCTAAAGTCAGTAAACATATCCTAAGGTTATGACCAGAAAAAAGCATTAGACCATAACATACATTTTATATTCAAGAAATCCAAATTTGTTTGAAGACCTGAACCTCTATACAACATAAAATGAAGAGAAGATGAGTTGGTTTCACTGGATCGAATAGAGGTAAACAAGGTGATGAATGATAAAGAAATAGTACCTTCCATCAAAGCAAATTATTTCAAACTAAATATTTTTGCTTTGCTTTACAACTATAGAATTCGATAATATTCAACTTTTATTAATTTTGAGTATATAGATTCTATGGTATTTTTGTTTTCCTTCCTGTTTGATATTTGTAAAAGCTTGCATGTAAACTTTTACTAGGATTATTATTATTCTTTTCATCTCTCATAATCAATTACTAAATAAATAAATTTTTCCTATAATCCAATGCTTTTATTTCATAGTACTAATAATTTCAGGGTAATAAAATAAATATGTATGTAAATAATCAGAACTTTATTAATTGGCATCAAAAATTTTAAATGAAGTGTGCATTTACAACAGAACATAATATTATTCTCTTACATTAAAATATATTTCATTTTATATTAGTGTAATATATTGATAATAATATATATAAATATTGTTTTCTACTACATGTCAGGTGTTTCATTCTGCTCTCTAAAAAAAAATAAAAATGAACATTAAGCTCTTCTCTTTGAAGAGCCTCTAGTACATTGTGGCACTAAGGAAGGAAATGGCAGTAATTGCAACTCTTAGAAAGGCTTTGGCAGAAGAAGGACTTGGTTTTGAATCCCCAAGCTGATACCTATTATTTATGTAACTTTTCTTTTGCTCTCAGGTGTGTCCATTTTAAAAGCTTTGATGTAGGGGTCCAGGTAAGTGGACCAGCAAATGAAATCAGGAGAATCATTATGGGTCAGGAGAAGAGGGAAGAGCTGGGATTTGGTGGTTCTCATAACAATAAAGAACAATTTCATTAAGAGGAACAAGGAACGAAAATTAGCTGAAAAATAAAGATATGTTAGCCTTCATTTTTTATTCTGCAGTCTCCACAAATCAATATTTGCATGTGTCTGAATGTCATATATTTAAAAAACATAAATTGAGAATATGATATGAATTTATATATTAAAGTTTCCCTTCAGTAATTCTCCCCTTAAAACATAACATCCACATCCTTCATCTCTAACTACAATTGAATATCAAGCAAAGAGCATGTGCTTCATACTCTTGTAAAGAAACAATACCAGACACAATTAGTGATATTTACCAATCTATAACATTGCATTGTTTTAAATTGTTGCTTCATTAGATATTCTAGAATGAATTTTATAGCTGATCTTCGTGTAACTAAACATTTATTGTAATGTAAATCTTTTCTGCAGACTTTCCAAAGAACATCCACACTGAAGTTGGACCAAAGACAAAATTTTGATAGATAACTGCTCTCCTGAAAACATCTACTATATTAGTAAGGTAGTCATTTCCAATGAAAACATTTGCCTTGCCAGAGAGCACGTAATAACACCTAGTAAAGATTATGTGAGAAGAAGTAAGTGCCCTAGCTTACCATTTCAAGAAAGGAATTTACATGGAACAGATATAATGTTTTAGTTAGTTATCCTTGGACACCTTTTCTTCCTTAATGTTTAAAATCAGTGCACACTTTCGTTACCCAATCTAATTTATTTTCATTTAAAACACACATATACAAAGTTTGAATTTCACCCGGTAAGTATTACTGGAGGTTTCTTTCCATAGTATCAGAACCTTAAATAACTCTCTGCTGTTATTCTCATTTTTTGGCTTCATTGAATATCTTCTTTATTTAATTCCTTCCGTCATGCCAAAAGAATGATGATCACTGATTATACCTGATGTAAAATAATAATGTTCAAATAAGTACCTATATCATTTTAGTATCAAGGAACAGAAACCCAGCCAGAACTTGCTACAGCAAAAAGGAGGAATGTCACCAAACTTAGGGGAGGTCAGAGAGACATCAGTACAGTGTATCTTGATCTACTGCCTCTCCTGTCTATGTGTTCATTTTAATCTCTCTTATTGCAGACCAACCATTTCCATGTAGCCAAGAACATGCCCACTGGCAGTTCCACAGTCACTCTAATAGACTGGTCAGTACCAGTTTGAAAGTCTCCGAAGAAGGGCTCCAACTGACCTAGTTTGAGCTCTGTGCCCCTTCTCAGAGCAGCTGTTCTCAACAGGAGTAATGCATTGCCTGAAGAGGCATTTTGGAACTGTATGAGGGTATTTTTGGTTGCCACAATAACTGCCATTTAGTAGGCAGGAGCCAGAGATAATGCAATACACTGAACAATCCCACAAAATTAATGATCCAGCAATGGTTTGCCCAGAGTCACTTCAGTCTCACTTTGTTTTTCTTAAAACAAAAACAGTTTGTGGGTGTGTCTTCGTAACATATGTGTATAATAGTATGCATGTACATTATATATAGAAATATTGACACATAACACATTTACCAAGAGGGCCTTGTGTTCTAATTAGACAAAAGTGCTTCCTTATTCATGCTGTGTGAGTTACAAAATTGGCTGGATGCCCTGAAATGCAATTTACGGTGTCATATAAGTTATTGTGCTCTGTTCTGTCCTTATTTACCAAAAAATCCCTCCAAACAAAACTGACAAAATGGATTCTGCTATTTCTTTTGAAGCTATCTTCTTGTCAATAAAGTTTACACATTTAAATAAATACTACTCTGTATAATTTTCAGATTACCTTGCACATTTGCAGCTGGAAGAGATACTAAAAACTGCCATAAAGTGTTCTCACTTTCTACATATAACAGCTGCTTTACGAACCTTGATATTCTATGCATCTCCATGTTTTTCTTGTTTAAATGCACATTTTTGAGAATTATTTTTGAGGGTAGATGATTCTCTCTTTGGGTTAAGGTTGAAACAATAATTATGAAATTTGGCACAAAAATATAATATTAAACTGTGTGGCTGCTCCACAAAAATACAGGTTTAATGTAATTAATGCTTAAAGTGATTAAATATGAAAGTCAGTACCAAGAAATAAAAATAATTCCAAAAATGTCAAAGATAATGTCTATAAAGCTCTTCACAAAATGAGACTTGCAACTTCAAGGGTGTTAGAAAACATGGCTAAATTATTTATTCATTCTTTGTTATTCATAGAACAAATAGTAGAAATAGTGATGTCTACCCAATGGAGTTCTTTTGGAAATTAAATGTGATTATATATGAGAACATACCTAGTACAAGGTAATTTCTTGCTCAGTTTTATGGATTTAAATATTTTACTAATAAACCCTTTATGTTATATATTATTAATACAACAGTTATGTAGCTATAAGCGTACTCCGTCGGCGGCGGCGGCGGCAGCCGTCCGTCTCGAGAGACGATGGCGTAGCTTCTTGAGAGTCTATCTGCACCGCCGAGAATGGCTGTGCAGTCCGACTCGGGAGTGACAAATTAAGTAAACTGTGACATTCATCAGAAGCAGTCACTGATGGCCATCTTCAAACTTGATGTCCTAAGATGGCTTCAAGAGACTCAAGATCACCACAAAGCTCACCCAGAAAATTATTTTGTCATTAGTGATTTTGAAGTATTTCCTCACATTTTGTTCCAATCAATAAGAAACTTGAAAAGATTAGCTAATTGATAATAACAATAATTATATTATACCTGCTGCTGTAAACTGAGTACTGCTGAATTCTCGAGCATTCCAAGATCATCCTTTTATTTGGTATCCAAAGAAATTGCCATCCCTTTTCTGTATAACTGCAAAAAATATAGTCTTCTTACAAATATTTCTGAAATTTCTTAGGGGAGAAATTCCATATCATTACTCAAACTAAATTTCTGATCCTAGTTTTCTCCTTGAGAAGCTCTAGTTATATCATCTCTGTCTTTTTATGCTTCTGTGATCCCTAACCCCAAATCATGGATTCTATTTGCCATAAAATGAATTTGAAGATTGAATTTTCATTTATTCATAATCTATGCATACAAAAAATGTTTTCCAGGACTCTTTGGTGCAAAAGCTGTATCAGTGAACAAGTAGGCAGTCCCTGACCTCCTGAAGTTCATATCCAATAGGAATACAGACATTAAAGAATTACATGACAACTTAAATAGTTTATTACAGTTACAATACTTCTCAAAAGTATACAAGTTTCACTGAAGATATGCATTAGGGAGACTTAGTTTAATATAAGGACCAGAGAAGACTTCTCTGAAAAAGTGGCAAACTGAATGTGTAATTATGAGCTGAAGTTAGCCAGAGAGATGATAATAGTTATAGCCATAGATAACTGCGCATGTGAAGTAGGAAAGAATATTTGGGGGAAGTTAGGAAACCAGGGCACATGAAGACACTGAATGAGGGAAACAGGCAGATAAAATGAGGCTGTAGTAGACTAAGGCAGGACCATATGATGGAACAACGTATTTATCCTATTAAGGGTCAAAAAAAATAAAAAGAAAGAAAGAAAGAAAGACAAGCGAATAATGACTATTTACACTGGAGCGTGACATAATCTATTCTAAAAGATCACTTTGTATTTATAAGATATGTACATAGAATCCTGAGTACATAAATGTAATGGTGTACACTCAGTTGCGAAAAACATGCTTCCATTTTTGCCATCAAACATATGATAAACATTTTTCTCTTTGGCTGCATAGAATCAAGGCACTCTTTCTCTTTCAGAGGAATCTTATAAGTGAAAAGCAGAATTCAATCTCTCTTTAGAGAAGTCTACTGAAAGGAAGGAGTAAGAATATTAAGGAAGTGATGTAATAGTTCAAGAGCTCTTAGAAATTATTTCAATGGATCCAATTGTTAAGTGAGGAACTTCTAGATTCAGTTCTGACAGGATTAAAGCTTGGAAATTTTTATTCTGCGTTTCCCATAAGAAAGAAGCTGAACAAATGAAAATAAGATCCATCAGAAAACTGAAGTCTTGGGGCAAACGGGCACACCAGAATCTGAAGACATACCCAGAAAATCACAGTCAAGATCTGCTCACCTGGAGCTGAAGCTGTCTGTGCCATAAACTGGAGGAGGCTGAGTTTGAGCCTAGTGAGAAAGTGAGAAACTTCTGGGGCCATTGTTTCAGGAGAACTCTCACACTTCTGTTGGCTTTACCCCCAGGAACCCAACCAGGTTCTCATAGTAAAGATCTGAGAAAGATTCCTTCTTTGCTCTGGCAAGGAGAGAAGAGTAATCATTGTAAAATATTTTCAGAACCTTTCCATTAGCCTTTTCCATAACAAAGACCCACTTTCCAGAAGAAAACACTTTGCTGGAACCTTCTTTCAGGTAGAATAATAAAATTCCTCTCACTCTAGCACCCTCCAGATTTCCTGTTTCACCTAAGAGGGAGATGGAACCCTTCATCAAGAGTGATTAGGTCTCTAAGGAAATACTAGATTGAGATACTGCAGCCAGAGAAGGGAATAGGGGGCAGGGTAGAAAAGTTATGCCATGGGAGAAACACTTGGGAATGTAACAGCCTTAGGAAACATGCCCATCAAAAGATTGAGAGATAACTGGAAGAATATAGAATGCTCTATCTCCCCAACATTTAACAACCATAGTCATAAAATAACAAGAGATTACAGCTGAAAAAGCTTCAAGACACATACTGTCTCTGAAAAGCAATACCCTGGGGACATCCTAAATCAAGAGGAAAGACAAAAACAAGGACACAAAAGAAATCTGATGCCTCTGACTCCTATAGCAAATTTGAACACAACCCAAGCCGTAGTCAGATTAACATAAATCCTGCCCTAAAAACGTATTTAGTTCAGTTCCTATTACCTGATTCAACATGTCTAGCTTTCAACAAAAAATTAATAGTAATGTCAAAAGACAAAAGGAGACAGTTTGAGAAAAAGCATGTACCAGAATTGGACTTCAATATGACACTGATATTGGAATTATCACACAGAGAATTTAAAATGACCATAATAAATATGTTAAAGGGTCTAATGAAAGTGTAGACAACATTTAAAAAACATATTAGTAATGTAAGAGATATGGAAACTGTAAGAAATAATTTAAAAATTTTAGAAGTATAAATAGTATACTAGAAATAAAGGAAATGTTCAAAGGATTCATCAGCAGACTTAACATAGCTAAGAAAAGAATCAAAGAACATGAAGATAGTAATTTCCAAAACTAAAATGCAAAGAGAAAAAGAAAGAATGAAATGGGAGGAAGGAGAGAACAGACATCCAGAATTGTGAGACAACATCAAAACATATAATATATGCTTATTTGGAATATTTTAAAAAAGAATGAATCAGAAGAAATATTTCAAAGTAATAGTGGCTGAGAACTTTCCAAAATTAATGACAGGCACAAAACCCCAGTCCTAGGAATTTCAGAGAACACAAAGCGCAAAATATAAAAACACACACATCAACACCCCTGGTCATATAATATTCTAATTATTGAAAACTAAAGAAAAGAGAAAATCTTGAAAGAGATTGGGGTCAACAGGAAGAAACACCTTACCTAGAGGAACAAGGACAACAATTACAGTACACTTGTATAACTCATACAAGTTAATTACTTTTTTATATGCCAGCAATAAGCAATTACATTTTAAAATTTTTAAAATGTCATTTACAATAGCACCAAAAAATCAAAGTATTCAGGTATAATTCTAAATATATATATCTGTGTAAATGTCCCATAGTTGTTTTATCCACTCATCTACTGATGGGCACTGGGCTGCTTCCAGATCTTGGCAATCGTAAATAATGCTGCAGTGAACATAGGGGTGCTTATGTTCTTTCAAATTAGTGTTTTGGGTTCCTTCGGATATATTCCTAGAAGTGGGATTGCTGGGTCAAAAGAAAGATTCATTTTTAATTTTTTGAGGTGTCTCTGTAATACTTCTCACAGTGGCTGCACCAATGTACATTACCCCCAACAGTGCAAAAGAATTCTCCTACCTCCACATCTTTATCAGCACTTGTTGTTTGTTGATTTATTGATGATGGCCATTCTGACGGGTGGTTTTAATTTGCATTTCTCTGATGAATAGTGATGTTGAGCATTTCTTCATATGCCTATTGGCCATCTGTATGTCTCTTTGGAGAAGTGTCTATTTAGCTCCTTTGCCCATTTTTAAATTGCGTCATTTGGCTTTTTGGTGTTGAGTTTTGTAAATTCTTTATAAATTTTGGATAGTAACTCCCTATCAGCTGTATCAGCAAATAGGTTCTCCCATTCTTTTTATTTTGGTGATGAATACTACTCGGCCATAAAAATAAAAAAAGAAAAGAAAGAAAAAGAAGAAGAAGAAAATTTACCCTTTGCAACAACATGGATGAACTTGGACGACATTATGCTAAAATGAAATAAACCAGTCACAGAAAGGCAAATACAACATGATTTCACCTATGTGGAATCTAATGAACAAACTGAACTAACAAGAAAAACAGAGAGAGACTCATAGATAGAGAGCAGAGTGGCAAACTAAGGTTGGGGTGGGGAGGTTAGGGGGTGGAGGGATTGAACTAAAGGGAAAAACTCATGGTCATGGACAACAGTGTAGTGGTTTTGGAAGGGAGGATGGTATACGGGGACTATATGGTAATGGAAAAATACAATAAAAATATATATACATAAAGAATACTAGAAAGCACAGAAGAAAAAAAAGTTTCCTAAGTAAATGGAGAGAGATTTCATGTTTACATTGAAAAATTCTAAATTGTGAAGATATTTATCTTCCCAGCTTGATCTATAGCTTTAATCCTATTGCAATAAAAATTCCAGCAAGTTTTTCGTGTATATCAACCAGCTAACTCTAAAATTGATACAGAAAACAAACACCAAGAATAGACAACATAGTACTGAAAAACAAAGTTGGAGAACTGACATTCCAGGACTTAAAGATTTATTATAAATCTACAGTAATCAAGAGAGTGTGGGATTAATTTAAAAAACAGACACACAGATCAATGGGACAGAATGGAGAGCCCAGAGCTGGGCCCACAGGTCGATGGAAAAAAAGATAGTCTTTACAAGAAATGGTGCTGGAATAACAGGACATTCATATTTTTAAAAACCTAAATTTAGACACTTTTGTGGACTGAATGTTTGTGTCTCCCCAAATTAAATGATTCTAAAATAAAACGTTTATTTTAAAAGGGTGCAGTCAGTGATGTGGCCATGAGTGCCCAGTGCTGCAGTAGTAGCAGTGATAGCAGGGACTGCTCGGTGATGTTGACCCTGAAGGGCAGTCACGGGGTCCTGGCTGAACCTTAATTATTTCTCCAGCCATTCTGTTGACTCTGATATTGGTAAAGTCTTCCTGACTAAATTAATCTCAATCAGAATGTGGGCTTTGCAAATAAAAATCCTGACTCCTAACAAAATTGGTAACAGAAAATGAGGTGAAAACAAGAGGAATTTAAAAAAATGAAGAGAATCTTAGATTGGTTATTGGGACCCATTAAAATTAAACACAGATAAAGTCCAGTATTCCTTGGAAACTCTATTACTCTCCTCCTAAGACAGTTATCAAAAAAAAAAAAAAAATCAGTTCTTCTCATGCCTCATCCCCCCATCTTCCACATATTTACACATTCCTCCTTTAGCATCTCCCAAACTATAACTTAATTCAGAATCTTGAAATGTTCATAGAGAAATTATGAGATGGCTGATTCTCCAAGGGAATCTTGGAGCTTCGTTACATTATTTGGACATATTTGCTATTTGAGAATATGTGTGAGAACAGATTCAGAGTGTAAGAGAAGAAGAGGAAAACAACCTTTGAATTGATGTTATTTTGTGGAGTAAACTTACTTATTTAAGCAACTAGGAATAGATTAGTTGATTACTTGATAATATAGCTAAATTCTAGAATAATAAATTAAGATTAAATGTCATACGTCTCTTGGTTTAAAATAAAAAATGAAATCTAACTAGGGACATAGATATACTAGGATAGATTTATCATGTGCCATGTACTTTCCAATAAACAAGTCAAAAGGATCTAGAAAACTCTCAAAGGAACTAATAAAGAATATTTTTAAAAATCTAGTTGATTTTGCAGGGTACCTCCAGGTATATCTATGTCTGGGGGTAAAAGTAAATGAAAGACTACTGAAGCTATATAGCTGTATTATCTAATAAATGTTTATTTAGCATTTAGTTAACATTAAATAGAATTACATATTCAGTTTCTCTGTCTCATTAGCCTCATTTCAAGTGCTCAATAGCCACATGTGATGACTAGTAGCCACCATAGTGGAAAATTTATTTGGAGATAGTTGATATTTGAGAGTATGTGTTGAAATAGATTCAGAGTATTACAGAAGTAGAGAACTACTCTTGATTGCATTATTTTCTATTGCACATGTGGAACAGTTCCCTTATCACAGAAAGCTCTTAGCATTGCAATACTATCTCTTAGATAGTATTGTCAAGGAACAAGGACTTGGGACATCCCACTGGGTAAGAATACCAATTAGATTATATGTTGGCTAAAAGTAAAGGAAACATAAAAAATGGAAGGAAGTCATATACTACTTAGGGCCTCATTAATAATAACTCTAGAAACAAGGTCTGTAGCATCTACACAACTTCTTTGTTTGTTATTCGTATATAGTTTTTAAGCTAAATATTTCCTTTTTCTTTCTTTTTTCTTAATAATTAAATGTAAGGTATGTTGATTGCTAAACATATTTTAGTTCATAAGATGCAGAATATTAAGATCAGATGGTAAAAAAAAATCAGAGATAATGACCAGTACTCTTAAACTTAGACTTGAGGCTTGATACAATTATAAGATTTTATTTACTGTTCTTTTAGGAAGAGAAGAAATATTTTTTAATTGCACAGAAATGATGTCATTGTTACTGAAACTTTTCTCTTTAATATAAAAATGTTTTGGGGAAAAATGGTACATGGGAATGTTAGCAAATGAGGTGAGAAAGACATTTGTTTCTTGGCTGCTTATAATTTAAATTTTTTCTTATTTGTAGTACATTCCAAAATAGATGTGGACAAAAGCCTAGTATAAAAGTGCAAAGCCATTACATGTACTTTTTCCATCCAATCAGAAGTGTCCTTACCTAGAAATTTAAAATCTTGTAGAAATAAATTTATGGCATGAGCAGTGTTATAATTTAGTTTTTGGTTAATTAACTGGATTTTTTTCTTCTGTTGTTTGCTCCAGTAACACTGAATAGATCAGCCTTCAAAATAGAATTACCTAAAAAGTTTGTGAAACTATAAGTTTCTTCCTTGATATCAAAAATATCTGAATGCTCTCAACATATGTTCAACATACAAATTTACTTTAGTTCACATAATTTTTTAAAAGAAGGACACACAGCCCTTTATGGAGAAAATAACACCACAAAATCAAAAAGCAAAACAATTTATTTTAATTATAAAATCTAGGGAATTACTTCTCAAATCAAAGAATATGATGAAGGACTTGGAAGAAAATTCCTTGTCCTTAGCAACACTTTCTGGACACTAATAGTAGGCTCTGGAGAAAAGAAAATGATACACAATCATTTTTAAAGAGAGAACTTGGCAAATAAATAGTAAGCCCCCCAAAAGAGCATGTGGAGCAAAAGGCAACAGACTCAGGTGGACCTGAATCTCCACATACCATACAGATAGTTTATCGTTGACTGCAATAGTACCGAGTTTTTCTTTTAAATCTAAGCTAAAATCTATTTATATCTTAATCTATTTGAGTCTAAAGCTATAGCTATATATCAAAACATACTATAAATAAGCTTAGAAAAAAATAATCTGTTTTGATCATGAATTTGTGGGTTAAGAATTAGGCTGGATTCAGCTAGGTGGTTATTCTGGTCTTGGCTAAACTCACTAATATATCTGATGGGATAATGTCAGTGCCTGGACCATGTGTATCTCATTATCTAGCAGGTTAATCTAGGCATATTTTCTTGGTGAAAGCAGAGGGATAAGAGAAAGAGCAGATATACAAAATACTATAAGACCTCAAGGCTTAGACTTAGAACTGGCACACTATCAGTTCTACTGATCAACAGAAACCACAGCTTACCACAGCTAGTGCATGTACAGGGACCAGTGGGCATCTGGGATCATGTTTGTATTTATTCCTACCACATACTTACAGTCAGATCAAAATTTTACAAAAAAAAAAAAAGGAAATAGAGAAAGATATAAGCCTATTAAGAAAAACTTTGCAAATCCACCTTGCATTATCACAGCATTTTAAGATCAGACATATAAAATATATGAGATACCAAACACAGCAAAACTAGATTAAGGCCACTAAAGGTAATTGGTGGCAAAGCTCACATCATTTTCATCTGGGTATAAACAAGTAATTGGTGAGATGAGAAATGCTATTTAACAGATAATGAAAGGTTTTTATACCTAAACAGTGAAATAATATGGTGAGCAAGAGTGAAATGTTTCAGTGTGCTTGATTAACTGGAAAATTCACATTGAAAGTAAATGTCAAATTAAGACTAGAAAGAGAAATCACACCCTTCAAACAAAAACCTGTGATCCATAATATCAGAGAAAGATGTGGGGAAATATTGGTTTCTCAGTAAGATATTTTTCTCTGTTTTTTCTTTATTTTTGTTTGCACAGTAGTATTTCTTTTCAAAAAAGACAATCTAATTTACAAATTGTTGTATATCTAGAAAAATACTTAGGCATTGCAAAAGAATGCATAGACCTAAAAATCTCAACATGCAAAATTCAAATTTGTAACCAGAAAAACATGGGGATTTACTTTTTGACTATGTTGCTATTGCACTGCTAGCTCCAAGGCAAAATAAACTCCTCATCTAGAGTGCAAAATCTTAGGTAAGCCCTAAAAATGCAGCAGAAGGAACAAGAAATAAATTATCAATTATTATTTGGTCTCCCTTTAGTCTCTACAACAATGTGCCTCCCTTATTGGTTGATTGTTACAAGCCTTTAAGTTTCTGGGTTTTTTTTTCCAATCAATTATAATATCTGATTTTCAAAGGAGATATACAGCAACAAAGGTTGTGATAAACACCAATTAAGTAAGTTATTTCATTTTTATGAGTTGAAATAAATGCATAAAACACTCAAAACTTTCATTTTTGACCAGAAGTGGTTCTGAATTCAGAATCTTGTTAAATGTCAGTTATTTCCATCTTATACATTCTATGATATTTTACTATTTGATAACTTTTAATAAGTGGTGCAGCATATTTCACCCAAATCTAGAAAACAAGAATTAATAATGAAATACAATGACAGAGGTGTTATGTTTAAGGGAAGAGTTATGACTTCTTGTCTTTAATTTTTAATTTTATTTTTATACTCAAAGGGGCAAGAGTATTAACTATCTGAGCTGAAATAAACTTTCTTAGAAATGAGGTGTACAACACAGAGCCACAATCTTCAGAAAATAATATCATTCATCCTGAAATGATTCAGTGCTAGAAGGGTTGATAATAAAAGCCTGGTTCTTGCTCATGAGTGAAGCATCCACCAGTGTCTAGTCTCACTTTCAAAATCACCCACTAGGGTTTATGGATGGCAAAGACATAAATGAGAAACTTGCTCTCGGAGGCCTGGTGGGTTTGTCACGAAGCTTTTCTATATAAATAAAAGAGACACTGAGGATGGAAATTACATTATTTTTAGTGCCGTGTTAAAGGGAAAGGTCAAGTTAACCCCTTAAGAATTCAACGAGCAACATGATGTACTATGTGTCCAGCAAAGCAATCCCCGAATGGCCCTTATGGACATCTGGTGTAAATCATCCATCTTTTTGCCCCATTAAAATCAGTGGCACCTCATTAAAACAGTTCAGCAGCTGAGTGCACACATTATTTGGTTTTCAAGGAGTTAACGGAAATAAGCTGTAAGGATCAGGAAGGTTTTTGTCTTCAAGTGTTCGTAGTCACCCAGACAAAGAAACATGTTGAAGCATTTCCAGAAGATCTACTTTCCCTGTCAAGGTGAGAAAGGTATAGCCATTTTTGAAATGGAATTTTTTAAAAAATCATCTCTATCTTCTGCAGCCCCTCATATTGCTGGAAATTACATCTTTTGGGGTCTGATAATTCTCTGGTCAGTCACAGTGCTGTCGCATGTACCTGAACCCTAAACTGAAAGAATCAGTGAGTTGCTAAGAGGATATTTCAACCAAACCAGATGAGTATTTTTGAAGTGTTACACTGTAGGGACCCCAGGCACTCAGCCTTCAAGGCAGGGAAGTTTGAGGGCTAGAAAGCAGGGACCTGCACACTTTCTTCTACCAAACAGAGTGACTTAGGGGCACAATTGGGTCAGATCATTCAAAACTACTCTGAATCTGCCCTTCCTTTTATGTTCCCTATCTTCCTCCATGTTTCTTTCCATTTCCTTGCTAAAAACCTTTAAAAACATATCTACTCAGGCCTTAGAAAGGTAACTGAGTCAGCTTTTTGAAAATCAACTTTAAAAACATTTTGAACAGTAATAATAATAGCGGAAAATAGCTCCAGTGACATACACTATGTTGCCTGCCACACAGAACCACATGCTTATAAAAGTATCCACAGACCTTATATTTTCACTAGGCAAAGCATATCAAATTCAATTATAAACCATCACCTGCTACTGTATAGAGTAAGAAATATATTTTTATCCTGATTACACTTTCTCATGCGTTCAGTGTTCTACCTTTAAAAATAATTAATATAGATAAGCAGTAAATCAGTAACAATAAATAAAACCATTTGTTCAAGTAAAATGGATTGCCAATTTAGCAAATTCTGTAGCTCCACAAAACATGCCCATAGTTCAAAAGTCTTTCAGCTTTAAGAGGAAAATCCTTTATGCTCATTACTATCTGCAGAAGTTCTGCCTCATGTCTTCACATCTATACATGGGGTGTTCTTTATAGTTAGCCTTTTGCATCCATCAAATTGACAAAGTTCTAATAGTAACCATATTGTTTTTGTGAGTGCAAGAACTTCCAGTCACTGGTAGCAGAATTATAAATTGGTATATATGTTCTGGAAGGCACATAAATATATCAATATCTTATAAACATGCAAACACATTGGTCATCAGACCCACTTTTTAGAATTTTTTCTATTGAAAATATTTAAGGATATGTGTCAGGCCTTACATACAAGGTTGTTCATTACAACATTGTTTACAATAGTGAAAACATAGTCATAATTTAATTTTCCAGTATAAGAAATTGGTGAAATAAATTATGGTATATCCATGCAACAGATTATTATGAAACTATTAAAAACAGGATTGTAGTATAAACTTAATTATATACAAAAATAACATACTTATAATTTTATTTTAAAAAATCACAAGAAATTTATTTTTAAATATTTCAATGTACAATTGTACATGTGTATATTTTATATATGCATATGTAATTAGATGACTATACATATATATTCCATAAATAAATAACGATATATGGGTGTTAAGATTACAAATAGAATGCATTTTCTTCTCTTTGCTTATTTGTAAATTTTCTACTCTTAACAGGGTTATCTTTATGGTTTCAGAAAACCAAATTAAAACTAGCTCACACAAAAAAATTACATTTGGGGGATCAGATAACTGAAAAGTCAGATAAGGCTCCTCTAGGGAAGTTCCCATCTTAAAAATGGAGGGTTTTTGTATGTACACAATGAAATGATATCATGAGCAGGAGTGAAATATTTCAATGTGCTTGATTAACTGGTTAACTCTAAGTAAGAATCTGTTTTACCTTTTCTTTGCTCTGTTTTTGTGCTATTGATCCTTGTCTCAGGCATTTTCTACCCTGGCAACCCTAAAGGGTCTATGTTTTCTGCAAGTCCAGAAGGGAAAACAGAGTCCAGGTCACATCATTCCAAACAAAAGTCTTGCAACTACCCCTAGACTTACAAGTTTTCAAGTGCCCACTCCAAACTCATTCCCTGTTAAATCATGTCATTTAATGTGCCGATGGCTTAAACTATTCAAGATCAGCCCTAGAAACCAAGTGTGGCATCAATCTCACGAAAGCCACTTAGCTGAGACTATGAAGGAGGGCAATTTATTTTCTAAAGGGTATTAAGGGGCTGCTCCCAGAAGAGATAGAAGGGATCCTGGAAGAAAATAATAAGCCTCACACTGTAAACATATAGGATACTGATAATATTAGAAAAATAAAAATTATTATGTTAAAAGGTATATTTTTGTCTTACCATCCCATCTGGATCGAAGGGCATACAGCAATTCCCCACTTGAACAAGGCAGGCAGCCTCCCGGAGCCAGCCATCAATAAAACTGTGGAGTCAGTGCAGTTCCTCCGTTATTTGGACTTGATGCATCTCTCTACCTTTCAGGGTTTCAGCTTTCCCCAGAGTTCCTCTGCATGCCCAGCACAGCGAGTGCCTCCTGTTTCCAACCCCCCTGTTCATGCTACTCTGATCAACAACCTCCAGAGCTTTCTAATAACCCCTGAATGGACCCATATACTCAGATACTCCACCCAATGTCCTTAACTTGTCTCTGGCCTGAGCACGTAATTCGTGCCAGGTGAAGATTATCTCCAATTCTAACAATGGCCCTACCCGGTCGCTATTATTATCCCCATTTACAACAGAACAAAGGAAAAGAGGCTCAGAAAGTTTAAATTTTCCAAAGTTAAATTTGCAGCCAATGGCAAAGCCAATATGCAATCACCACTCATTTGGAATCAGAGCCTTGCTGTAACCTTCTGATGCGTTTGCCCCTGGGTGAGGCCTACACCCAAGCCAAAGGCTCCACAGTTAGGTGGCAAAAGTCCTTGTTAAAGTAAAGGGTAAGGGAAACTTTTCCTCACTGATATCTCCATTTCACCGAGTGAAATAATTAAGGCATTTAACTATTTCTTAAAGTCTTTTCCTTTCAGAATCACTGAAATCTCTATCCCTATTACTCTGTTCTAAAGTGTGCCTTTGGGTTTGGCTGTCTGTATTATTATAATTTGCAGCATATTCATGATGAATAGCTACACAAACCACATCTGGTTTCTGAGCTTTTAGTGCTCGTGAAGAAAGTGTCCTTCTTTTATTGGGGGGGGGGGCGGGAGGTGGCAATGAGGATAAATTATTTTTTGTTAAAATATGCAGCCCAGATTTAAGGGGAAAAAACTAGAATTGGGATTACAATGACAGTATGAACCAAGTCAATATGGGTTTTGGTGAAAATACGTATTCAGAAAATATATCTTCATATAATTATAAAACATGATAGAACATACAGAACCTAAAGTGACATATTACAGATAAGAACATTGGGATTCACCACAGTTCACTGTCTGATAGATGATTACTGTTCATGGAAATGCCTCCACCACAGTTCAGCACTCCAATCACAAAACCTGCTGTTAAGGTAACCTATGTTTTCTTAATAATTTAAGATTGTTTTAATTTCTCTTTTCCAAAGAGAATCATATTGAAAAATAAAATGCTGCACAAGAAATTTTCACTAAAGCATATAAGAAAAGTACATTTTACTTCTCATTCAGTTTTTTATTACCTATAAAATCTATAAGCACAAATAAAATTCTACATAGCTCTAATTCCATAATATGACAATGCCTCATTATTTCTTTTAGCTAAAATATTTGGCTTTGTTCAAGCCCAGTATGTTTTTGAAAAATTTTAAGAAAAAAAGTTTACTTCAAGATTTTAAAACTTTCCTTCACTTGTTTATTCATTATTTCATTTAGTTGCTGATGTTTTAGAATATAATTTCTTCTGATTTTTCTTTAAAGAAGCAAAAATAGTAACCAGTCTTTCAAATTACATATTCTCTTTCTGGGTGCTTCTAGATATGACAAAGTTCTTGTCCCAAACTGTCACATTGTGAAATTGCTTAGTCTTCTAGTTTCCAAATAGAGTAAATGGTTAGGCAGGTGAGACAGAGAGTGAGTTTAGGAGATTTTTTCCAGAAAAAAAAATTAAAGCCACTTTATTTTGCTTATTTATGATCAAAATAAAGTCAAACAAAAATATATTACCTAAGTATCCCCTCCCCCAAAAAAGAGGCAACATTCAGAACAGAAGTATGTAGCTTCTTCTCCCCTAGATCAGAAAACAAGTAAATGTAAATTATGATCCTACTATGCATTTCATATTAAAGACACATGACACAAGAGTTGGCTTTAAATCCAAAGGGTCAGAATGGAAAGTGTAACTTTTAAGTAATTCATCTTCTAGCATTGGTATCAGACTACTGTTATACTAGAAGAGACACATGCAGAAAACCTGTGGTCTCTCCCATAGGGCTTTGATGTGGATTTGTCTTTTTTCCTTTTCATAAAAATGTAACTTGAAAGAAAAGAATGACTCTACCTCTGAAAAACGATCCTGCTCCATTAAGAAGCAGACAAGGCAATAAGTTTAAAACAAAATTTAGGTGGGAAGGGGAGAAGTAGCTGTAGGAATTAACCTAAAAGCTCAGCAAACCTTGCCAAGACATGTGACAGTGCTTAACGTGCCCAGAGTAGGGACTCTCCTTAGAGACCTCTCCAAACATTATCAAAAGCATTCCCTTCGAACGAGGCCAACTTCTGATAATAATACAAGGGAATCAAACTCAGGCATCTCCCCATAATGGGATTCAGATTCCTCACAAACTCGGGAGTGTTGAAGGTTTAATTACCCAGTAAAACAAGAAAAATGCATTATACAGTAGAGATAAATGAATAGGAACACTAGGGAAACATGTTTCTCCATAACTCATCTGGTCACATGATTTCTTCCCCATTTCCTTTCCCTATCATTATAGCCATTTTATTACACTGCCCCTAAAGACAGAGGGCAAAAAAGCAAAATGCTCATAGCTTCCTTGAAGTACCTCCCAGATTGAATGTAATAGAGTACGAGTTTCTGAAATGGCTTAAAGCTTTAGAAAGGTTTCTTTTTAGTGTTTCACAGATGGGAAAAAGCTGGTCACCATCGAGTACCATAAAACCAGCAGGAACCAAAAATGATGAGAAAAAGACAAACAGTGGGTTGAATATGTCCATCTCTGTCTGTCTGTCTGTCTCTCTCCCCCTTATCCTCTCCCTCTCCCTCTCCAGGAGTATTTTTCTTGTGATTTAATTGTTACTCTTTCAAGGCTATATGAATCATTAAAACATACCTAAATTAGTTAGGGTATAGGACACAGTAACAATGGCCAAAACCTAAATTATTCTTTTTCTACACCTCACCCTTAACACTCTGCTTTCCTGGGGAACTCTAAGGTTTGATTTTATTAATGGGTGTTAAACCAAGCTTTGAAATAAGGATTCAACATTATGTTACACAGATATAATAATGGAGACTAAAAATTTTTCCTTTCAAATTATGGTGGAGGATTGAATTATGTTACCAAGGAAAGTCATGATGACACAGATTGCCAAAATCATACAATGTGAAACCAATTAATTCTGGACACAAACAAATAAATTAAGAGGCAAGCAAAGTAGAAAACAAAATCCTGTTGTATTGTTATATTAATAGTTTTCCCTAAAACATGAAAGAATAAAATACAACATTAAATATTATTAGAAATAAAATGGTTTTAAAATTGCAAGAATGGAAAGCTATGTAAAAACATATTCCCCCACTTAAATATGATTTCTTTTTTTTTTAAATATGATTTCTTTAGAGAGAAAATATGTTCAATAAAATTGAGGACTGAAATATAAGAAAGGAAAAATGCTAGCTGTTTCTGTTACAAAGCAGAAAAAAAATAAACTGAAGCAGGCTAAATGTGTGTGTGTGTGTGTGTGTGTGTGTGTGTGTTTATCTTGGTATGAATATATTGTAATTAAAAATAAATAAATGGCCCTGGCTGGTGTGACTCAGTTGGTTGGAGCATCATTCCATACATCAAAGGGTTGGGAGTTCAATTCCCAGCCAGGGAACATACCTAGGTTGCAGGTTTGATCTCTGGTAAGGGAGTGTAAGGGAGACAGTCAATCAATGTTTCTCTCTCACATCCATGTTTCTCTCTTTCTCTCTCAAATTAATCAACATTTTCTTTTTAAGTAACAAAAGGAAACAAAACCTGAGAGCATATTTTAAATAAAAAAGAATTGTAATTCATTTGTCTAAAGTCATGGTCCTACCTAAAGGATAAAATTCTTACAGGAAAACTCTGCATTTTCAGTTCTCCATGACTATATCACTCATATAAGAATTCTCAAGTTAAAATTAAATAAAAAGTCATTATACACAGGTAAACCTAAGTTAAAATATGCCCAAGTTATTATTATATTGAGTCAATGAGTGTTAATTGCTTAAAAAGTCTGAAAACATTTCCTATCAGATTTGTTTTCCCTTGTTTTTTCTCCTTTCTGTTTTTCTAAAGTGGTCTTCAGCAACATTCTAACAGTGCAGAATGATCTAGCCAAAGTGCCCCAACAGGAGTCTTTATCTTCTGGTAGTTGCTAAATCAGAGCCATTCAACTGTAATTTCAAAAGTAATGACAGGCCTTCGGACTATCATTACAGTACTTTAGGCAAGAAAGTCTAAACTGGGATTTTTGCTTGTGCATGTGTAAGACGGAGTTAATTTATAGTTAGTGCAGTCAGGAACCCTAAACACATTGTCTAATGTGCCCACTCCATTTCTGATTCATTTCTGGTTGACTACAGAATGCAGAGATTAGTACTCATGCCATGTCAGCAAGAGCAACATGCGTTTGACCTTTCCCCATATCAGGAGCGAGACAGTGCTTCCACAGTCTTTTCCTGCATGAGCTCCTTGCAAGGCATTGTAACATATCATTACCTAGACATCACTGCCAAGGGTTGCCATTTTAAAGAAAACATACAAATGACCCAATAATGGGTTTCTTCATGCGTCAATGGAAGCCAGTAAAAGGAACATTGTTTGTGTCCTTATTGTCTGATGTACTGGAACTAGGGTGCCTTTTTGACCTTTGCATTGTCATTCATAGCTCTCAAACACAATACAGCCAGGCTGAGAATTGAAGAAAAATTGTTTGGAAAAATCAGCAGTAACAGTGTTGCCTCATCTGGCCAGTCTGGGACCAAATGTGTTATCTAATGTCTATTCACACTGAGCTAAGTGGGAATAAGGATGCAGGATTTCTGTATTCCTTCTGCACACAGAGCTGGCCTAGCAGGCTAAGAGTCAGGGACTGTAGTCTCAGTGTAGCCACTGACGTCTTATGTCCTCCTTTGTGAAAGCATATCAGCTTGAACTTCAGTACAAGTGGGGTTAAGGATAATACCTCAGCCTCAGGACTGTTCACACAAAGAGGTGGTAGACAGGAGATGGTGTTGTTAGTTCATGAATATACTTATATATAAATAATTCTAAAGTAGAGACCAGTGGCCTTTGTCACTCCATGGGACTCATGTTAAAGGAAAGGGAAGACTGATTCATAAACATGTGGTAAGCATGCTTCTTTGGCTCTGCCATCAATACCTCTTTTTCTGCCAATAGCCTGGATTTGGTTTGGGGTCGCCCCACCTTCCAATCTCAGTCCAAGTGCTTAGATGGGGCTGTACTATCTTAGAGTGGTGTTTGTGCCAAAGGCCTGAGCCAATCTGTGCGTGGCATTTTTCTGTCACAAGGGCTGGAGGGGAGGGGAAAAAAGGACATGTCACAAGGATTGGAGGAGCTGGAAATAAAACCAAAACTTTCAACAAATACGTGCTCATACAAGCATTTACAAATTTAGGGTTTGAACCAAGTTGATTGTTAGTAGGCTTCTCATCTGTTTGACTAACCTTATTAGAAATAGGAAACAGTGTTTATAATTTTAAGTTTCTAAGCATATTTTCTAAAACTAACAGCAAACTGTAAAAAGCAAAGTAATACATTTTGTTTGACAAAACATAAGCTTATTTGTTACTAATGATATTGAATAATACTCCAGTTTGGGAGTGCCTTTATAAACCTCAATTGCTAAATAAGAGCTCTGTACAAAATACTCAGTTTTATTATGCTAAACATACATCCTTGTTGTGTATGGTTTATTTTGCCTGTTTTATGAACTCTATATAAATGGAATTATACAACATATCTTCTTCTGTGTCTGAATTCTTTCACTCAGCATTGTCTTTGTGAGATTCATCCATGTTGCTGCACAGAGCTCTAGTTTGTTTATTTTTGTGAATATATAAGCATTATCATTGTGTGACATTTTAATTGTTTCTAGTTGTTGTCTATTACTAAATTTTATAATATTGCAACAAACATTCTTATAGTTGCTATAAACATTCTTATACATGTCCTTTGGAACATAGACATACAATTTTCTTAGGTATATACCTAAGTGTTGAATTATTGAGTCTTTAGTAGATGAACCAGGCAAACTAGGGTCCCAAGCCCATGTCTCTTTAACTTCAAAACCAATGCAATGCACTAAATTTATCGGACATGTCACATTAAAATAATAGAAATAGCTTATATTCTGATAAAATTGCATTGGCAATTAGTATATCAAGACAACTCATTTTAAATAATAATGATAAGTAATGCCAGTAACTTTCTTCAATATTATAGAATGCAAAAGGTTCAAATATTGAACAAAACCAGGGAGGTGATTTTCTTGGGTATTGATATCAGTCATATTAGAGATATTCCTGAGGTTTTCATCTCTGCTGTTCTTAAAACAGGCAGATGCAATAAGACAATGAGTGTTCAGATTTTACATTTCAAAAGATCAATACAACCAAAGTTGTATAAGTTGGCATTTAAACTACTATTGTTCCTTGGCCTCGGAGTCTTGGATATCTGTACTGAACTAGCCACAGGACAATAAAGAGTGGTGGTTCGAGAAGTACCTAGTCAGTAAAGACAACTGCTACACTAAACCCTGATCTCAGAAAATGTCGTCTCCTACTCTTTGAATGCACCACTTTGATTTAGGATATTTTGTGTTTTTAAAAGAGAATTCACACTATCATTTCATGCATCTCCTGAATGGTCACTTTGTTCTTACAAGAAATTCAGGCTTAAGTTTGCTAGATAAAATACAGGACACCAGTTAAATCTGAATTCTAGAGAAGCAACATGCATTTTTGGTAAAAATATGCAATAATTTTATTTGTTAAATCTTGCAGCTCTACCCAGACTTAAGCTTCCTCGTGCTGATCTGCCTTTATAGCCACTACATGCTTTTATTTATTGCACCCTGGCCAACAGGAAACACGAATTAATGAAATCTCAGCATTTGCAATGGCATGGATGGATCTCAAGGGTATTATGCTCAGTGAAGTCAATCAGAGAAAGACAAATACAGTGTTCCTTCACTTATCATGGGTATTACATTCTAGACGCCCCCCACGAAATAGGAACCTTACATTTATTCTACACTCTTAAACGTACGTAACTTTAACAACATACGTATACCGTACCACAAAATCACACAATATAGCGAAAAATTCATGATAAATAATTAAATATAATATTTTTTTAAATCCCACGATTCAGCGAGGCCATGATAAGTGAACTGCGATATAAAGAGGGACTACTGTACCATATGATTTCACTTGTATGTGGAATCTAAAGAACAATATAAACAAACAAAATTGAAACAGACTCATAGACACAGGAGCAGACTGGTGGTACCAGAGGGGAGGTAGTTTGGGGGACTGGATGAAAAAGGTGAAGAAATTAAGATTGGTAGTTACAAAGTAGTCATGGGGATGTAAAGTACAGCAAAGAAAATATAGTCAATAATATTGCAATAACTACATACGGTGCCAGGTGGGTACTGCAAATATTGAGGGAGGGACATTTTGTAAGTATATTATTGTCCAACCATTACACTGTACACCTGGAGACAATAGAAAATAGTATTGGAAGTAAAAAAAGGGAGGCTCTATTGTCCTATTTTTAATCTAATGGCAACAATAACAGAATATTGTCTCCTGTGACAACTTTAGTATTTATGGTAAAAGATCTTTGAAAAATAATATCTAGAGTTTACCAATATTTAAGCCAGATGTCAGATGGGAGATTTCATGCCTCTAGAAAACTGATGAACTTGAGTCAATTGCAATCTCTCCATTGTCCCAATGAAACACAAAATACAAGCTTCTAACTAATATACCACCACATTCCTGAGGACATGACTTTCATGACCCCCTTTTTCCCTGAGCTCCTATCGCCATGTTTATCAACACAAATGCTGCCCCACAAAGACCTCAAAATAATGATCTCCCTTCAACTTCTCCTACAAAGTCCATACACACCGGCTTCTCATGAGTAAAGTTACCTTTACAAAAGAATGGTTTCTATAACAGTAAAGCAAACAACTTTATAGTAAATTTTTTGGTTTGTTTTTTAAATATTGACATTTACATACCATTAAAACTCTGGGCTTCCATGGGGGTTTTACTGGCCATTTACTCCAGGACTCTTGACATCTTACTCAAACAACATGAAAAAAGAAAAATTTCCTCCTTGCTTTATACAAAGAAGCTACTGATTTTTAAGCACTCAGGGAGCTTATCTTCTCCCTCGCATACATTAAAGTAATTTTTCAAAGAAAAAATATTTTAAAATATACTTTACTGTTAACTGTCAACACATTAACATTTTCTTCTCATTATGTAAAATTATAGTTACAGTCTGTAGGAAAAATAATTTGCTACAATCTTTCTGGAGAATAATTTGGTGATAAGTAGAAATTGAATAAAAAATGTATATTTCTTGTGCCCTCCCTAGAATTCCTACTTATAGAAATTCTTCCAAAGGAGACTATCGGGGTAGATATGATGATTTACTCTATAGTTATTGTTTTTTTTTTTTTTTTGCAATATTGCTTGTATCAATACAAGTGAAAACTTATAAACAATGTAAATGTTTAACAATAAGGACCTGAATAAATTAATAATTTTCATCAGTAAAGTGAAATACTATGCAGCTATTAAAACATTATGTAGAGTAACATTTAACAGTATGATTAGATATTTTAATATAGTATTTAAAAAAAGGAAGTTTAAAAATACTTCTAAATTATAATACCAATTCTTTGTAAACCTCATCCAAAACACTTATATTAGGTATATACCAAATCAATGCTAATTACCTCTAACAGTGAAATAAATGTAATTTATATGTTTTTAATGTTTTCAATGTTTTCTAACTCTTCTATTATAGATGATGGGAACCCCCCAAAAATGGAATTATCTTCTGGACGGCAAGACCCTTGTAGTACAGGCTTCCCCCACTAGGTGAGTATTCTAGGAGCCCATCCGTTTCAGTGTATCTGCTGGCATTGTTGTGAGAGGCTGCGTTCAGCTTGAGTGGATTTTTTGAAGACTCTTTCAGTGCATTTGCGTATTTCATGAGTGATTTACAAGATGCACCTGCCCACACCACTCTGGGTGTTCAGCAGTTTTTGACCAAAATCAGCATGAGCCTTGTGCCCCATCCTCCTTATTCACCTGATCTTACCCCGAGCAATTTTTGTGTGTGTGTCCTCAAAGGAATATGTTTTGCCAAGGTGGAAGAGGTGAAAAAAAATGGCAAAAACACTAAAAGGCATCAAAATTGTTGAATTCAAAAACTGTTTTTAAGCAGTGGAAAAAAACTCAAGAGGTGTATTGCATCAAGTGGAGAGTACTTTGAAGGTAACTGAAGTCTAAACATGTAAGAATAAATACATAATGTTTTATAAATAAATTCTGAGTTTTTTGTGTGTGGATTTCCTCTTCTATATAGTTCTCTTATAAAAATAAATTTACAGAATTATATTTTTGTAAAGACGCACATTATTTTTTAACAATATTCAACTCTTAGACATTTTCACTATGAATTTATAGTCACCTAATAACATTAATGTTATGACTTCCTTTCTTTTTCAGGAAAAAATGCTTTATTTTTACTAATGCAAAAAACTCCAAATTATTGTTAACCTACACTTTTATTTTGCATGATATGACTTATTATTGTTGAAAGTTGTATGTTAAGCCACAATAAAAACATATGAATAGACAGGGGCTTCACTTATTGTGAATGCATTATAGAGTGTACATTTATTTCATAAACAGTAAGAATTTATTTAAGAACCCTTCATTACCATCTGTCCATATTTCATTCATTCATCTGCTGAGCACCAGGCAGAGTTACACACCAAAAAGATTACAGAAAAGAAATTGAAGTCCTTTTTCTTACACAACTTATTATAGTGAGAGGTGACAGACACTACAGAAATACATACTTGTATATAATTTTTTATAATTGACATTTAAGTGCTAAGAAGAAAAAGAAAGAAAGAAGCAGGGTGAAAGCACACAAAACAGGAAGGATTCTTGCTGTTTTACAGAAGGTTGTCAGGAAAGGCCTTCTCATAGCTAACATTTAAGATAAGACCTAAATGCAATATCTGTGTGCAGAATATGGTAGATACAAAGGCTCAAGGAACAACAAGGAACTTCTCTGCTAAAGAGGAATTAGAAAAGGAGAGACAACTGTATACATTTTTACAAGAAACTCCCCGCTTATAGACTCTGAGTAACTTGAAAGGCTGTTTTCCCCTTCCAATACCCCATGATCTGCTGTGCCTATTCTCACTCTTTCCATGATTCCTCTTTTAAAAATTAGGGACAATTGTTTTCTCTTTCTACCCCATATGGCTATCATTTATCATACTTGACAGAGTCTTCTTTTAGTACTGAAAACCATGCCCTCATAATGATAATATTTACTTTATATATTTGGTTTATGTATTTGGCTTTGAATTGCCTCAGGGTGAGTTATCAATAAAATTCATAGAGTTGAATAGGTTATAATACATAAAACAAGAACAGTCATTAGTAAACATAATGATTTTAAAAGGCCAGCAGAAGATTACATTAACTCATTAAAAAATACAACCATTAGTTTAGGAGCCAAAAAGCAGGTTTCACCTCTTTTCTAAAGGTTATCTTGCAGACAGAATTCATTAACATTGGAATAAGATGGGATATATATATATATAGTAGGGATGCCATATTCTCAACAAGAAGATTCTGCTTTCTGCTCTCCTTAGACTCTACAAAATAGAAGTAATATAGGCACAACTTGGTATCTCACTGACAAACATTTGGTCAATTGCTGCCCATTATAAATTAGAACTTCTTCTCAATCCCTTGGTATTTCTATTGAGCCAGACCTCAGTTCAGTTTTCTTACTCTTTATTTTGAGATACTACAAGGTTCCTCTCATGTATAGTCAACATTTAGTCATGACACATTCTGACTGGGTAAATATAATTTTGCCCACTGAAATGGAAAAAATGACTCAATGAGCTGTTAGTCATTTATGGTGACTTCTCGAAGAAGGTCAGGCAGCTGTGCCCAGGGTAGCTTTCCTCTAATGAATCATTCTGAATGGTGTTTCGTCATCACACGCAGTTTTGTATGAGTTTATTATGAGTCAATTTTAAGAATGTGCTCACCTGGATTGCCCTACTGTAAAAGTAGGGTAATAACAAAGCTTTCATTCGCACCTACCAGTTTTGTCCCCTCAGTTATAGGTTTTTTGCTTTGTTTTGTTTTTAGTTGGGATTTTGCTAAAACAACAAAAGGATTCATTTAAAATAACTGAACCTATGCTATGGAAGCAACTATGTACAGATTACTAAATATTTATTTGAAGGAGAAAAAATAAGCAGTGATTGTGGATACAAGTACAGGTGGGTAACTACAGTGAAGTACTTGCGTGAACTCTGTGCAAAGTTTGGTGTAAGCTTT
Source organism: Furipterus horrens (assembly GCF_987537825.1). NCBI lineage: Eukaryota > Metazoa > Chordata > Mammalia > Chiroptera > Furipteridae > Furipterus > Furipterus horrens. Next base: position 143,487,059 of record NW_028327173.1, read on the forward strand.
CACTGGTATGGCCAAGAGTCACAATGTCTGTCCCGTGATTGTGTGGAGTCTCTTCTTCCTTTCTCCAACACCTATGTTACGTGTTTCTATGTGGTGTGCAGCATTGGAACTGCTAAAGCTTGCATTAATTCTTTTGGACATCTTAAAATGGCCTCTGAAAAACTTCAGTTAATGCTTTCTGCATCTGTAGTGGTAGAAGTTTCCTTCAAGTTTAGAGAAAGGAGGCATCTTCTGGACTAAAATGCTGTGTGGAAAACTTCTCCGTTTCACAAGAGGTATTGGTTTTATAATTCTTACTGGCCATTTTCCATTATACTGAAAATTAAGAGCAAGTCTCTTTGGTTTCATTGAAATTTTATTATAGAGTTTTGCACTTAGCTGTTTCATTTCTTACTAAGTGAGAGCTACAAAGCATGAATGAGATATACCCATACAATGGTTAATGAAAGAAAGATCTGTCAATGCTGCAGGGTTGGGATTATGTGCAAGTCTTGCTAATTCTCATGACCCAAAATGGACTGCTACATTACCTCACAATCTAGGCAAGCCTTATGTATAACTTTCAACATGCTTTATTCATTAAATTAACTAAAATGTGAGTGCCTACTACGCAGCAAGCCCCACTGCAAATTTGAAAAGGACAGACATGCTTTCTGGACTCATGGAGTTTTTGATCAATCTTATGCATTTATCATACTTTTTACATAGTTTAGAACATGTGAAGACCAAAAATAAACTTTGAAATATAGCAGCAAAATGACTAGGTAATGAATGCCCTAATATTTTGTTAAAGATGTAGTATTTTATTGATAATATAGTTTATCTGAGATTCATTTTAGGTTCTGTGTGTCTATCCAAATAGCTTGGATATACTATTTACTTGAAACCTACCATTATTTTGCTTGCATTTGCCTGGTGAAATGAAGTCTGTCTTTTATATCTCTAAACAAATCTTGTGGAATATTTCTCAGTTTAAATAGTTCATGATTTCAGCATTTCAGAAGTTTAAATTTACACAGTTAAGAGTCTTCCTAATGGCGCTCAATAGGGCATGTATCCAAGCAGAATTCTGCCGACTTTAATCTTGAGCTTTATAGTAAGGGTTCACTATATCTATTTAATGTGAGAGAATGTGAATTGGCAATACATTATTCCATATGTTATATATTTATGAGGCCTGCTTATTCAGAACACACAACCCAATTATTACTCTAGCCAGAAACCTTATTTCTAGATTCATGTTGTCTCCTTGTGTACAGCTGTAAACCACAAGTGAAGTTTCTAATGTTAGACAAGGTGTATCCATTAGTTCCACTAAAAAGCTCTAACCACCGGAGCTCATTGATTTTTAGTTTCATATATCTTTAATGAGGAGATTAAATACTTGTTTAGGAAGCAGAGTCTAACTTAAGTGGTGTTTGTTCCCTCAGTATGTACAGTTGAAGACCTCTATAATCTCTCCCATAGGTCACGCCATGGAGCAAGGCTCTTTACCCTAAAACATAAACTTAAAGTACTTCTGTAATTGTATAAATGAGTATATTATAACCATGTCTTAAGATAATTCACAATTAATAACCACAGGAGAGGTAACATAGGACCCTAATTGTCTGTTATCTAAGCATATCTTCTAGGCTGCCTATTATTCATTCTCCATACATGCCTAGCAAAACACCAAGTCCAGTTTTCAAGTGAAGACAAAATCTACCTGGATCCAGAAATGGTCTTGACTATTGGTAAGAGAAATTCTTAACTCAAGGCCAAAAGTAAGTCCTACTTCTTCTGGGTCATCAAGAAAAAATTAAAAACTGGTCAGTACCTAGAACATAACGTAAGCACATAATAACTATAAAATAACTGGAGGAAGAGATTATGCCAATTCACTGTTGGCAAACTAAACAAAAGTGTGATCAGAATAAGGATTATCAAGCCACATTGCCTAGCTGATTATGCATCTTAACACTAAGTACAGGATGCTGCAAGTGCCTTAAAATAGGATCAAGCAGAGAGATATTAGCATTTTCTGCATGCACAGCCTTTTGTGTGTGGTAAGCAAACCATACTCTAAGAGATCTGCTGCAGGAGGTCCCTAGGTAATCTAACCAGACAGTGGGAAGAGAAGATCAATTGATTGCTCACTCTACTTGAAAGAAAGAAAAGTTTTCTCCTTCAGGGAAAAACAGAGAGAAAGTGGTAATGGGTGGTTGAGGGGCATGTGGAGAAAATGGAAAAAGCATGATTATCTAGTGAAAATTAAATTAGTTGAAATATACCTCATTCCCTTAGAAAAGGTTGTATCACATCTTTAGTAATTTTAAAATTAGTTTTTCATAGTACTGAGGCAATTACTCATAATTTCTGAGTATAAACTGTTTTTATTTTAATAATCTATATTGTTCTAAAATGGGTCATTTAAACAATTATTTAGTGGCTACAGCCGCAAGATAAGAGATGGAGATACAAAAAATAATAATTCTCAGCCTGGGGGAAGATATTTGTAACAAATACAGAGAAAGGTAATATCCCCAGTCTAATGAGCTTTAAAAATATCACCAATAATAACACAAATATCTTCAAAGAAAAATATTCAAATGATGGGCTTATGAGCAAAGAATATGAAAAAAGTCTAAGGCTAATAAGCATATTTTAAAATACTAAATCACTAATCATTTCATAAAATATTCTGAAAAACAATTTGACAATATATATCAGAATCCTTAAAATATTCAGAACTTTTAGCCCAGTAATTCCAATTATAGAAATTCATCCTAATATAATTGTTAAATTATTCCTAACTACATAGGAATATATATAGTTAGGAATAAGTCTAACTATCAAGGGGTTGGGAAAATTTTAAATGTCTATGAAACACTGAAATACTATTATCTATTCATTTAGTAAATTATTCTTTAGCCATTAAAATTACATTGATTAACAATTTTAACAACATTAGAAAATGCTCATGTGAAGAAAACACAGCATGACCATAATGATGGAAAATATGTGTAAAAAAGGAAAAGAAATATCTCAATATTTTAACAGTGGTTATATCGACATTGTGGAAGTTTATCTGTATTTTTTATTTATTTTCTTTATAACTTGGTGCTGTTTTCTAAGTTTTCTAAAATGAACCTGAATTGCTTCTAATTTGTTTTATAAGAACAAAATAACAACAGCCAAAATCTCTAAGAAATGCATCAATTCGCCAAGGAGAACGGAAACATAGTTACATCAATCTGGTAAGTGTCTATTGGCAATATCCCAAGATTTCTCACAAAATCAAAATTTAGCTAAAATATACCATTTGAGCTATCTAGGAGAGTATGGGTGTTGAAAAATAATAATATATTCTTACACCATGAATATTTTGTTCACATTCACGGACATTTTTCACATATAAAAGATTAAATATCCTCCACATTAATTCTTGCTCATCCCAGATATCATTTTTAGTAGACTCAGTAGCTCAGGAGAACTTTTTTCCATCCATATACATAGATGAAGAGGTCAAATCTGTGTGTATGTAAATGTATATGTGTGTATAGATATATATAATTAGTGTGCCATAATTAAGAATAAAAAGGAAAAAAGTACTAGGCATTGATCACTACAAATCAACTTTCTTTATTTTCAAATACAATATCTGGGTTATGTTCAAAAGAGATAATACATTCACTGTATTTCTGAAGGGCAAAGCCTCAAAAGGTGCTCTGAAACAAACTGGCTTCCAAGCCAATGCAACGATCCAGGTTCAAAATTCTCCACTTCTAAAAGGCATGACTGATCCAGAGGTTGGCACTGTGTAGGGGTTCAACAGTCATGTTTAATCTTTGCACAAATTTAAAGGAGCCTTAATTTTGTCCTCATTTTCTTCTTTCCCCTCATTGAGCTAACAACACTTTAGAAGATGATTCAGAAAATTATCTTTAGCATGCCTACAGGCATAGCAATAATGCCCCTTTCTACTCAGCCTTGACCCCTAATATTTTTCTAGGCAAGACCTTGAGAGAGGTAGAAAATTGAGAGGGTGAAGGGGGAAATCTTCAAAAGCAGCAGGTCTCTAAATTGATACCATGTAAACCTCTCCTAGCACGGGGGAAACCACTGCTGGGGGTAAATGAAACGAATTCACTGGGGCATCTAATCCTATTCCTGGAACATTTAAATGCTTTAAATGCACTGGCGAGCAAACAAACTTCAAAGCAATCATTACACCCTAGACACTGTTGCTTGTGTGGCTGAAATCTTTGTGAGATTAGCCCCCCACAGAGAGAGAAGCTAAACATGACCAGAACCACTTTGAGACTGCTGCAAGGGTACCCATTACGGGCTGAGAAT